>NW_024609835.1:116715714-117091966 GCF_016920785.2 Ixodes scapularis
TTTGACTTTATTCGTGAGGTAGGGAGGCACGACATTCTTGAGGTAAGTGTAAACGTTTTTACTCCTGATTGCACGGTGGTCTTCAACGTTGCAAGCAGCGTGCCCCATTAATGCGAAATACATCGTTTAATCTTTACTGACCGTGGTAGGCGCGACAAACCACCCATGGGAAATACTGCACCTATACAACAGCTACATACTTTATAAACCATTGCATATTTTTAATATTGAAAGCTAAAGCATTTTTATCACCTCCCTCCCCCGCGATGCACGCAATATAAAGGTATATATTTTCTATATATAAAACGATTTACAGATTTTGTGCAAAATTTAGGAAATCATAACTATATTTAAGCATTATGAGACAAATCATAACCGCTGTGAGAATAACGGTAAAAGAACGGGTTGGCAGCCAGCAGAAATTCAAGGTATTTTCAGTGGTAAACAAAACAAAAACCTCGGAATAAACGCCTAAAAAATAAAAATACAATTAAAAAAAGAGGTCCGAGGACACCTAAGCACTTCTTATAAGTTGTGAATGTGAAAGCGTGCCGCCTGTGACATATTACTCCCGCCTCGTGTTGTCGAAGGGTCTGGTCCTCTTGTCGCCTGAGACGTTTTGAATCGCGATGCGCTTGCGCCTCACGTTCTCGAAAGGCTTTGTTCTGTTTCCTAGCGCGTTGCGCCGCTGCTCGTACCGCCCCCGTGTATTCGGAAACTTGACAAGGATGAGGGATTTCGCTGCCTGCCTCCTCGCTCGTTGTGCTGCATTATTCCGCTCCCTTGGTTTTTCTCCGGTGTACTTTCGAGCACGGACAGGTTTCGCTACTGCCGAGGTTGCGGCAGCCGCCGTTGTAGATATGCTTGAAGCACGGCCATGTTCGTCGGCGTCGAGAGGAGCAGAAGCGGCCGAGCGCGCGCCACCGTGTTCCTTTCACCGATGATGATGATGATGATGATGATGATGATGATGATGATGATGATGATGGCGATGATGATGATGATGATGATTATAATGATCGTTCACTTCAGCCGTTCTGTTTTTCTCCGGGTTGCTAAATCATTCAATCCCCATCTTGGGTACAAATCTGAAACGGATGACATAAAACCATAACGGTCGTACACAAACCGCAATGCTTTTTTTTGCTCAGTCTCAAACATATCAATTGACAGCTTTGTATGAGGGTCCCATACAACACATGCATATTCTAGCATTGGTCTTATGATGGTTTTAAAAGCAGTCAGTTTAGTTTCAGGTAAACAGAGGTTCATATTTCGTTTCAAAAACCAGAGCTTCCGCATTGCTTTACGAGCTATAAACTCAATATGTGCACTCCATGACCCGACGCACAATTCGTTATCAGGTTTATTGGCATTCTAAAACCGAGCAGTGACACCCCAGGCCGTGATAGTAAGCCTCCGCAGTCAAATGAAGCATCCTTCCCTTTAGGCTCCTAAATTTGAATGCTCGTAGTCTGCTAAACAAAGCAACGGCGCTAGAGGCCGTTTTTCTGACATACGAACAGAAGTGGTCGTCGTCACAGAAACTTGGCTTAATGAGCAAGTGACGAATGATAAGGTATTTCCTGCTGGTTACAACATTTTTCGAAAATAGCATTGTTCGAGAGGCGGGGGTGTGGCTATCGCTGTGAAAGATAGCATATCATGCTCTATTGTGAGCCGTACTTTCGACGCTGAAATGACTGGGGTAAAACTTCTTTTTTCAACGACGTCAATCCTTGTAGGTGCTTTTTATCGGCCGCCTCATGCTGACGTATCGCACCTGCTGGCACTACAGGAATTCTTATCTTACCATCGTTACACTCATGTTATACTAGCGGGTGACCTTAATTTACCACATATTGATTGAGATCATATACAACCACTGTGGGAGTGTCAGCAGTCTCATTTGTTGGTTGACATCGCTGGCGTCCCGGCGACCGGTACCGCAGTGTCGCGCTCGTCGCGACTTCGCATCTTCTAGCTTACAGATTTCGCCACCGCGAAACAAACGTGCCGACAGCCATCAAATTTTTGTTTTTATTTTAACGTTTATGTTAGCTTTTTCCTTCCTTGTGTAATAACACTTACTAGCAAGAAAATAACTCCCTCACACACACACAGAAAGAATACTTCCTTAGCCTCTAGGCCACAGATATACTTCGTTTCTCACCTTATAATGTACCGCGATGGAGGCTACAAGCTACACATCTGCAGTTCGTAGCTTGCCGTGACTTCGCGCTCTCCGCATCGCTCCGCCCTACCGGAAGGACACGTGACGCCCTCTGAGCTATGAGTTCGCTCTGGTGGCTCGTAACGTCTTTTGCGGTTCATCGTAAGTTAAAACCAACGAATGACTGAATGGAAAGCGCCGAATAAACAAGGACGAGGAAGGGGACCGAGACGAAGCGCACTCTCAACTGAAGGTTTATTGAAACAAACATTGACTATTAATACCGTATATCTGGCTGTTGGCTTAGAAATAAAAACGTCTTATTTGTCAAGTGCACTGACGGCGCACTAATACACAGGCTCTCCCTTTGCTCTCTCATGCAGAATGCCTCATGTACTTCTCGCGCTGTTTCGCTTGCGTATCTGCCCAGAACTGTTGTTTTTTTCCAATTCCGGACCACATTGGCACCTATCGCAGTGCACCGCGAGATTACCCGACGGGAACTGTTTCACTGACCAGGCATGTTCTTTGGCTCTCATTTATGCAACGCCCCGTTTGGCCCACATACGATTTCCCGCAACTTATTGTTATGTTATATACCACTGATGTTGCACACTCCACGTATTGCTTTGCGCGTTTCTTTTGGCACACTTTACCCTCTCCCTTTCCGTTGTTTACTTTTGAACATAGATGGGAAAGCTTGTATGGCGCTGAAAGCACCACTAGCACTTCAAAATGAGCCGCCACTGTTTTCCAGATTATGAGATAGAGTGCGAATGTAAGAAATCACCGCCGGTCTTGTTAGTTGTCTGGAAGGAATATGACCGTCATCTTTTTCTTCATCTTCGAAATAAGGTTACCCACTACTTGCCCCAAGAAGCGATCGGGGTACCCTCCGCGTTTTAGACAATTCACCTGCGTGAGGAAGCTTTCATCCGCGACATGGTGGCATGACTTGGCCAACGAGGCTCTCATTAGGCACGATGCTTGTTGTGAAGGAAGAAGTAAACGTGCTGCGGCGCGGGCTGCACGCACTTGCACTGGGACTTGCATGGCGTCTGGTTGGATTATGACAACTGGCGACGAGAGATAAACCTTAATATATTGACGCAGTGCCGCGACGAAGATATCGAGGAGAGGTACGTGACAAGATGCCGGCCGTCGGGAAGCTGGAAGCGTTTGATGCAAGTACAATTGAGTTTGCGGAATACCAGGAGCGTGTTCTCCTGTACTTCCTGGCCAACGATGTTGCCGATGAAAAGAAATCGGCCGTATTTCTGACAAGCTGCGGGACAGCAACATACTCACTGTTACGAAGTCTGCTCGCGCCAACGAAACCAGGGGAGGCGACGCTCACCGAAATCTTCGCAGCTCTCAATGCCCATTTCAAGCCCAGGGTATCGGAAGTTGTTGCAAGCTTCAAATTCTTCTCAAGGCGACGGCACGAAGGTGAGGCTGTCAGTGACTATGTAGCGGCGCTAAACAAGTTGGTAGATGACTGCAACTTCGGCACCACGCGCGACCGCATGATGAGGGACCAGATAGTGTCCGGTATCAACGACACGGGAATGCAGACACGGTTATTGGAATCGTCAGACCTGAACCTTGAGTCTGCAAAGCAACTGGTCATTGCAATGGAAGCCGCAAGGAAAGACGCCCACACCCTCTGTCCTCAGCCTGAGTCAGCGGCCCCAGTGGAGCCCACCAACTTTGTGGAACCTCCCAGACGGAATGCGGCTAACGCAGTCGAGCGTGGCTGTGATCGGTGTGGAGATAAACATCAAACGTCCCGGTGTCGCCACCGGGCAAGCACTTTTTTCAAGTGTGGACGTCAGGGGCACATTGCAAGGGCCTAGAGCAGCACCGACTGGCTCAAAGAATCGAATGGACTCTCGCTCTGTGCACCAAATGGACGACCTCCAGGAAACACAACCCGAGGTAGACGAGTGCGCCATGTGGTCGTTGCGATGAACGGAACCCGGGCCCATGCAGATTAAAGCCATCGTGAACGACGTGCCACTAGCCATGGAGCTGGACACCGGCGCCAGCGTTTCCATCATCGGTGAGCAAAAGTTCAATCCACTGTTTCCTGGAACGCCGTTAGAACACTCCGAAGTGAGACTGAAGAGCTATTCGGGAGAGCTCTCATCGGTTCTGGGGAAGATTACTGCAGCAGCCAAGGTGGGAACACTTGAGTCGACACTGCCCTTGTTTGTGGTGAAGGGGACATGTCCGACATTTCTGGGCAGAGACTGGATGGAAGCATTCAAGATTATTATTTCAAAGCCTGAGGGGGTGAGTGCGGTCCGTTCCGTCACAAGCCTAGTCGAACAATTCAGCGAAGTTTTTTCAGACACGCTTGGGACAATGCAGGGTGTGTCAGCAAACATCATCCTGAAGGAAGGGTCAAGACCGAAAATTTTTAAAGCACGACCAGTGCCATTCGCACTCCGAGGCAGAGTAGTAGAGGAACTTCAGCGTATGCAGCGCGAAGGCAACATACGCCCTGTCAAGACGTCGCATTGGGCTGCACCCGTAGTTCCTGTTGTCAAGCAAGATGGCCGCGTACGTCTTTGTGGCGACTTCAAGATCACCATCAATCCAGCGACGGTCAGCGAAAGCTATCCAATTCCTAGGATTGAAGAGCTGTTCGCGAAACTGACCAACGGGGTGAAGTTCACCAAGCTCGACCTAAAGGACGCGTATCAACAAGTCCAGCTGGGTCCACAGTCACAAGAATTGGTCACGATCAACACTCTGAAAGGCCTGTTCACGTTTACAAGGCTTCCGTTTGGCGTGGTGTCCGCCCCTGCCTTGTTCCAGCGAGAAATGGACAATCTCCTGGGTGATCTGCCGCACGTTGCGGTCTATTTCGATGACATTCTTGTGACCGGCGCAAGTGACGAAGATCACTGGAAGAATGTGTGCCGGGTCCTCGGGCGCCTTCAGGAGGCAGGCCTTCGCTTGAAGCTAGCTAAGTGCGAGTTCATGAAGGAGCATGTGGAGTATTTAGGCCATATCATTACGCGCAATGGGTTGCACCCCAGCCCCAAGAATGCCGAGGCTGTCCTCTTGGCTCGGAGACCGCAGGACGTCAAAAGCCTCCAAAGCTACCTGGGCCTTATTAACTTTTATCGCAAGTTCATTCCCCGACTTTCTGCAGTACTGCACCCGCTGAATCGTCTGCTCGTTCCGGACGTACCATGGACTTGGACGTCATCTCAAGAGGAGACTTTCTCGCAGAGTAAGTCCTTACTGGCATCAGCAGAAACGTCGGCCCATTTCGACCCAAGGAAGAAAACTGTGCTGGTCACGGACGCATCTCCGTACGGTCTCGGTGCGGTTCTTGCACAGAGGGAGGCGTCGGGAGAAGAGCGACCTATCGCATTTGCGTCGCGGAGCCTGGTTGCTGCCGAGCGAAACTACAGCCAGCTTGATAAGGAGGCGCTTGCTATGGTGTTCGGAGTGACGCGTTTCAAGCAGTACCTTTAGGGGCGCTCGTTTGAGGCGGCCACTGACCATAAACCACTCCTTGGGCTGTTGGCAGCTGACAAGCCCATTCCCGAGTCATGTTCGCCACGTATCTTACGCTGGGCATTGTTCTTGTCGGGGTATGATTACACCTTGAAGTACCCCTATTGAAAATTCTCATTTGTATGAGAAATTTCTGTGTTCAATAAACACATATGGATCATACAAGATATATAAGAACATATAAGAACCGTATAAGAACCATATAAGAACTATATAAGAACTATATAAGATATATGAGAACATCACCTTGTGGGGTTCTTATGGGGTTCTTATATATCTTATATAATTCTTATACAGTTCTCATATAATCCTTATATGGTTCTTATATGTTCTTATAAGTCAAACGAACCGAGTTGACTCATAGCTCATTTTTATATACTTTCTCTTCTTCTACGTCTGGAACAACCGAATTTCCCGAATCACGCGCACCTATCTCCTTGTCACGCCGAGGAGGTACGCGGAGTCAGTAGAGACAGGAAGGCCAGTGGAGGATGAGAATAAAGGAATATATTTACAAAAGAAGAGGAAAGGAAAAAGATAACGAGGAGTAGTGCATGTGTACGTCCCCGTCTCAGTGATAAGTCCCCAGTCGAGTCACTCACGGACGCTTGCTCGTGGTTGGAGGTTGGGGCTGAGCGCTCGGATGAAGATGAAGACGAAGATGCCGGACTGGCGGGACGATGTCCCAGGCTGAGTCCAGTTCCTCGGAGCGTAGCCCAGGCTTGCTCGGTGCGTCGCCGAGCCCTCGTTCCTTGGCTCGGTGCGTCGCCGAGACCGGAAGCTCCAGCCGATTCCAATGTATCTCGACCGCTTCTCTTCCTCGAGCCCACTGCCTCCCTTCTTCTTCTCCCCTTCTAGTGCCACACCCGTGGCACTCCTAGACGCCAAGAAAATTTCTTATTTTTCTGTTAAGTTCAAAGATGGTGTACTAATACAGTTTTCATAATTATAGGCGATGTGTTGAGCTTCTATAATTTACCTAGTTAGTTGGTTACTGTGCCTACCGAAAACTGTACAAAATGGCAACTTATCATTAAAGGGGCGGTGCAACGATATTCAATCGCAATGTTTTTCACTTTACACGAGCTTACTGGCACAAGTAGGACTCAAGGATACTCGCATGCAACGCCACTAGTCAATAAATTTCTTTGTTGCGGTGTAATTTCAAGGACAAAAGCGAGCGTTTTCATTTAATCTCTCCTTCGCGAAACTTAATGACGTATCCGGGGGATCGCAGTACCCCCAGCGACGATATTTGAATGCGGCTCATAGATTGGACACGGGCATTGCGCGTGCACTCGATTTGGGCTCGTGATGATTGATAGCTCGAGAAGCATTCGGGTAGTGGCCCGTGTGCAATGGCTGCAATGACAACAATAGCCGAACCATAACAATGTCTGGAACTCAACGCGTGTTCTGTGCCTTGCCAACCCCAGCGAGTGGCTATGATCAACACTGGTGGCATATAATCGGCTCCAGATCACGTGGCCGCTTGTTCTGGCTGCGGGACTTTCCTGCGAGACTCAGCTTTGTGATTTTGTTAATGACCTACACACTAACCTTGAATGTCATACTCAGACTGACGCCGTTTTTCTTGATTTCTCAAAAGCCTTCGACCGTGTCCCTCATCAACGCCTACTCTCTAAGTTGTCATCTCTACACATTGACCCACTCACATTTTCATAGATACGTGACTTTCTTTCGTCCCGCGTGCAACTAACGTCAATTAATGACCAAGAATCATCCCTAACAAACGTGACTTCTGGTGTTCCGCAGGGGTCTGTTTTAGGGCCTCTGTTATTCTTAATATATATAAATGACCTCCCTAGCAATATTTCCTCTAAAATACGTCTATTTGCAGATGACTGCGTCGTCTATAACAAAGTAACATGTGTGCAAGATAACGACCAACTTCAAAGTGACTTATCTAAAATTAACAAATGGTGCGATGACTGGTTGATGCCGTTAAATAAATCTAAATGCAAACTAATTCGCTTCACTAGGAAAAAATCTGTACTGTCCTACCAATACTACCTGGACTCCGACTTAATTGAGAATGTTTCTATGTATAAATATCTTGGTGTAAGACTAACACCCGACCTCTCCTGGAATAATCACATTGAAGCCATTACTGCTGACTCATCAAGGACCCTTGGACTAATAAGACGTAACCTACGATCCGCACCTCCCCTGGTTCGAAAACTGGCGTACGACACGTACGTCAGACCTAAATTAGAATACGCCGCTACCATCTGGAATCCCCATCAAATTTACCTAATTAACAACCTCGAAGCAGTTCAAAACAGGGCTGCTCGTTTCATCCTGTCTACTTATGATCACTCATTTAGTGTTTCCGCCTTGAAAAGTCAACTAACTATGTCCTCGTTGCAGCTCCGCAGGAAAGTCTCTCAGCTCTGCCTTCTTCATAAAATCTACTACCACATTCCAGTCCTTAAAAATGAGTTGCTATCACCCCCCGACCGAACATCTTCACGCCTTAACAACACATGTACAATCAAGCGTATTTCAGGCTCTACAAACGCATTCAATCGATCATTCCTCCCTCAGGCCATCAGCGACTGGAACAACCTCCCAACGTCCATTGTCACCATTGTGGATCCGATTAATTTTCTATCGTGTATTAAACTTCATTTATCGTCCTACTAGTGCTATGAGTTGTGTAACTTTGAGCAGACCTGAGTGTATTGAGTGTGTTAAGTGTGTTTTAGTTTCCTTTTCTGTTTTTTCTTGTTCTTGCGTTTCTCTGTTGTACAAAACTTGAATACCCCCCCCCCCCTTATGTAATGCCCTTCACGGGCCCTTAAGGTGTAAATAAGTGAAATGAAATGAAATGAGATGAGGGAGTGAACGCTGCTCTTTTTTTTTTTTTTAAGGGGCGATGCAACAATGTTTGTACTTTGCGCAAATACCACTTAGAACAAATCCCTGACGTTAATGACCTATGAAACACGCGTTCGTTTCTCACCCCACGCAATAGAAGTCCCAGAAAAAGATTAAAGAAAAACGAACAGCGTTCACCTTCTCAACTCGCAGCCAGAACAAGCGGCCACGTGATCTGGAGCCGATTATATGCCGCCAAAGTTGATCATAGCTACGCGCTGAGGTTGGCAAAGCACAGGACACGCGCTGAGTTCCAGAAATTGTTATCGCTCGGCTATTGTCGTCGTTGCATCGCTTGGACACGGGCCACAATCCGAATGATTCTCGAGCTAGTAAGTTATCACGAGCCCAAATCGAGTGTTCCCGCTATGCTCGGGTCTAATCTATGAACCGCATTCAAATATCGTCATTGGGGTATACCGCGATCCCCACGTTACATTATAAAATTTTGCAAAGGAGAGATGGAATGAAAATGATCGCTTTTGTCCTTGAAATTACACCAGAACAAAGGAGTTTCTTGGACAGTGGCGTTGCGTGCGAGCATCCTTGAGTTCCACTGGTGCCAGTAAGCTCATGTAAAGTGAAAAACATTCCAATTGAATATCGTTGCACCGCTCCTTTAACTTTTCTTGCGACTTCTATCGCATGGGGTGCAAAACGAAGGCGTGTTTAATACATAGGTCATTAACGTCAGGGATCCGTTCTAAGTGGTATTTACGCAAAGTACGAAAATTGTTGCGTTGCCCCTTCAAGACATCATTCAGTCTGCCAGAGTGCGCAGAGGAAGTGGTGTATTTGTTTCTCCTTTCGTGTGGGAAAATGTACATAGGGCAGACTGGACGATGCCTTAATGATAGGCTCCGAGAATACAAAAACAATAGCACCAGAGCTAACTCTGGCCACCTGGGCATACACTGCTGTGATTGTGGGTGCGAGGTTCACCTGCCATGTTGTACACTTTTAGGTAGGCACAGTAACCAACTAACTAGAAAAATTATTGAAGCTGAACACGTCGTAAGGAATTATGAAAACTGCATTAGTACAACATCTTTGAACCTGACAACAAAATAACAAAATTTCTTGGCATCTAGGAAAAAGTGGTTGTGTCTATGTTTATACAACCAAAAGTTAGTCCGCCTCAGTAGGCGTCTGGTGTCTCAGCTGTAGATGAGCAATTTAGCCAGTGCGGTACAACCGCCAGCCTGGGGTCTTTAACGTGCATCACGCAGTAGTGATACACAACCGCACGCCGGTACGATGCTCATCCAGATCGAAACGGGCAGGGGCGGGGATTGAACCCAGGATCCCTGGGTTCTGCAGCGCGAGCTTTCGCTCCACGTGCTCCGAGCTGGTGCGCGCTAACCCACTCGGCCAGCGATTTTTTTTTTATTGCCGGATTTTTTACATTGTCAAATAGGCAAGCATATTCCTCAAACCATACGAATCAGGGCAAGGATAAACTAAACCAATCCGAAGGGACTGGCGTCGGAGGTTAAAATTGTTTAATGGACAAAAGTGCCTCAATGCGTGGAAGCCACTCAGGCTCGCACTTCTGTGCTCTGTTGACTTGAACTAACAAAGATACACTTTCACGAAAATATTCCCGCACCTGCCGTACATTATTGTCAGCGTTGTGTACAGCCATTCGGGACTTCCAAATACCCTGCAGACCCAACAGCATAACCAGGTCAAAGGGAAAACCCTCCTCGTTTTTGACCGAGAGATATCGGATTCCATGCGCGTCTATGGGGAGGTCCTTTTTCAGGGTACGTTGGTGGACGTCCCAGAAGAAGACCCCATCCCAGCACTCGAGAAACACGTGTTCGACCGTCTCTGGTTTCTTGCACAGAAATCAGTGGTCTCCCCACGATAGAAAAAGTCCCCTCTCGTTTAGCCATGTCTTGATCGGCAGTGTACCTGAATGTAATTTAAAGAATAAAGTCTTGGTGCCTGCGGGCACCACCATACACTTAACGCGCTTCAAGACACCTTGCCCTGTGCCTGCAGAGTATAAGGCTCTGTATAGAGGTACAGGAAACACAGTATCGCACACAGCCTTATACAATCTTTTCCGACGAACCTCACTCAAATACTCAAATGAAAAACGAGATAACAGAAATTTACATGAGGCAACGACTTTCTTTAAATATCCATGAATACCACCAGACAACGAAGACGTGGAAACAATCAACTGAGGCAACCTGTTTGCAACTCTCACTTGACAAACGGTGCGCAAAAATGGGTCACTTATGTCTCGAAAATTCATGAACCGATTAACAACCTGGCGTAAAAACAAATGCGTCAAACTAAGCCCCCCATTGCGTACGCGCCGGAAAAGATTCGTCCTACTTGGTCACTCCCACGTGGAGCCCCAGATAAACACTGCAAATACCCGGTGCAATTTCTGCACATTTACTCGCGAACAATGCAAAACATTTAGAACGTACCACAGTTTGCTGACAAAAACAAATTGCAAACTGTGCCCGTGCAAAAATAGACAGATCATATCTCCGACTTTTTTCTATTCTTTCGCGAAGCTGCACCACCTGCCGGCGCCAATAGGGTTCGCTATCGCGATAATTTTCTACAGGCACTCCCAAATATTTTACGGGGGTGGACACCCACTGCATGTGCGCAAACGAACAAGGAGTACAGCTCCACTCTTCATGCCAAAATCCCAGGCACTTGGCCCAGTTAAAGGGGTACTCCACCGATTTTTGAGCTACCTCAACTAACTATATTTTCTGACTCCCCGGCCTTTAGCCTTTCCGGTATGCTATTTATCATCGCGAAATTAATAATAGGTATTGTGAAATCGCCAAATGAAAATGGTGCAAAAACCAACATTCAAATATTCGCGAACTTTTCAGTGCCGTGACGTCAGTGGCAGGCAGACTTGCCAGTCGAGCAAGCAGTCAAAAAATAGAATATGCCAATCATTTGTTCCGTGCTGGTGCACGGGTACTGCAGCGAGCTTCCCAAGCATTCATTTGACACCATGAAACTGCTTCGAATCAGTTTAAAACAAAATCTACAGCCCACTCATATCCCCTGCCTTCCACTGACGTCACTTTTTCATTGTTGCCAGTAGAGACTTTCAGTTTGAAAAACATGGTGAAGACCAAAACTGTAAATTCAATAACTTCGCGAAAAAACAATATTTTGACCTAATATTTGGGATACTATTTTAGCAATGTTTGTTGGTTAGTTTAGCAAAATTTCAAGCAAATCGGAGACAATAAAAAAACCGGTGGAGTACCCCTTTAACAAAGCTGCCACACTCTAAAAAAAGGGGGTGTACGCGTTGCACCCCTTGTCATATATACGACACCCCAAAACTTCAGTTGGATCTACAGCACACTGAAGTAATACCGACGCTACCAAATTTCACAAGCGGCTTGATAGCCGAGTTGTACACACACAGCGAAAAAGTACACCCCTGGACGTGTAAACCGCTGTCCCAGGGCGGACTCCCCAAATGGTGTTCGTTTTACACGCGAGGCTCGGTGTATTTCGTTTGCACCCGAGGTCTCGTGTAAAATGAACATCTTTGAACGTGTACTTCGTTCTGCGATCACACGTCTAGGGGTGTTTTTTTACAATGGCGGCCGTTTGACGCAAGACGGGTTCGACGAGCGAGGCCCAGCGCTTTACGCGGCTTTTCGCCGCAGCGAAAGCGTAGTTTGCACGTGTTCGTTCGTAATCGTCCATACGTGCTGAACTACCGCAAGCATTCACCCCCAAGCGCCGACGCCGTATCCATTACGGCGATTACGCGACAGTGGGAGCGACCATCGACTGCATCCAGCAGCGTGCTTCCCCATCGAGCAGGTCTCGTTCGCGTGGCGGTTCAGCCGATCGCCGAGGCCTCAAGCCGGTTGCATTGTCACCGACGCCGGGTAATTTCCACAGCAGTTATCTTTTCGCGACCACAGACATGAACTTTATTGAAAAAGCCCGTTTGCCGCGAGCGACGACGAATAGCTCCGACACCGACCCGACCCGACCCTACCCGACCGGCGTTACCGACGTCCCGCTCACCTCTTTACCGCGAGCAAAGTTGTACGCGACGTTTCGACGTATCCACTCATATCTCGTGTGTACGCAAATTTTGCGGCTTTCCGGGTACGAATCGGCTACCGAAACGGCCAGCGAACGAAGACGAACTGAACGCCGGCGCTATGCGCCATTTAAACACGCGGTTACTTTTCTACTAGACAGTAGCTATGTGGTGTGGTTCCTTACACATAAATGGACTACTACAAACAAAGCTAAAATAAAATTGGGCGGCTGCTTGCGCCACCTAGTGAGTATGCGGAAAACTACAAAAATGAAGGAAATTTTGGCATTTGAGGAAGTATTACGCTCGAACGCGGACGGCAGTATCCCAACACATACAACACAGCACATACCACAAGATCAACATACAAGCATCTACATACACAAACAACGAACAGAGGCACTAACAACCCGACACTCCTACTCAATTGTAATAGAAACCCGCTCGGTATATATAGCAGACTTTTTGTTTCAGACGAAGGTTCGGTGACACCCCCCGTATTTTATATGAACGTAACGATATTACACAATTATTACTTATATAGTACGGCGACATATATATAATTTGGGAAGGTACAAATTTCTCTTAGTCTAGATTATAGCTAAAAGACACCCTGTATTTAAAAACAAATGTTTCGAGCTAGCCAAAATGTAGCAAAATCTGGTTTCGTTTTCGGAAGTTCGAGCGCTCAAGGCTGGAATGCGCTAGCGAAGTGTGTGCTTGCTTCTGTCAAACTATAATCCATTGTATGACGCTCTCAAAGCTGCTGGCTGCAGCCCCCGTCTTGGTTTAGGGTTTGATTTACACGCGCTCCCGTGGAAATGAAATTATGCGCGCTCGAGTCGATATTATTGACAGCGTGAAGTATAAACCGAATGTAAACGATTTTGCGAACGACGAGAACAGCGACGGCGACCCGCTTCGCTGACGCTCGGTCACTCGCGCGACGACGCAAGCCGCATGAAAGCGGAACGATGTTTTCTAGAAATCCAAAAACCGAGTGACGCGACGAGCGATAGTAAGAAATCTTCGCTGACTCGTCGCTGTCGCCGTCGCTCGCTAAATCGCTTTATGCAGTTCAGCCTTTATAGGTTGTTTTCACATGACGTCAATCCACCATTTCGTTGTTAGCTTGTTTTTTCAAACAAATTTACTAATATGAAGGATTACATCGCAACCTGTTGAGGGTATGTCAGCGTGGTAAAACTTATAAGCTTCTGTGCTCTACGCACTTAAGGGGTCGTGTAAATCCTTGGAATGCTCGCCTTCGGCACACGCCAAACAGCTCACAACAACAAAATGGGGACAAAATTACGTCAGTGAAAACACCCTATACTCACGCTAGTGCCGACCTGCATTACCCGCTGAGCCCAAGCAAGCGATAAGGATATTCAAATATGTCACAGTGGCGTGCATTCGCTAAGAAAACATATATCTCAAATTCGTGCAGTTTGACGTCGGGATCCGTTACTTGTTCTGCTGTCACCTTGGCGAAACGGTCACTAAAGAGAAACTAGTCAGTTTGTTTTATCAGAAATTATAAAAACCTTATCTAGCCACTGTTATGCACAAAAGCACTCTGGAATTTCATATAAATAGTTTAGAATAAACTGAACACAATCGGTAACTTAATTTTTCAAGCATAATAATAATAAAAAATCTTAGAAAACAATGTATTTTTAAGGTGTTTCAAATAAAAAAAAAACTGAAAAAGGAGCATTATTTCAGCTGCACTATCACGTAAATACTTTGGGAAAAAAATATCTATTGAGAAGTAGGTTTTGCAATCTCTAATTTGCTTCTTTCAACTTTCCAGTTACTAATTTATGCATACTTGCAGATTGTATCCTGACAAATCTAGACAAAATTGTATAAAAAGTAACAGTCTATATAAAATTTATAGCTTAATTAAATTCACATTTGTTTGAAAATGTTCAATCTTAAATATGAGTTTTAAATTTCACATCTATTATTACAAATGATTGAATTACATGCTGCTTGATGCAAGCTGTGCCCCCCCCCCCCCCCCCCCTTTTAAATATATATATCCTGTATATTTGCTGGTTAGTTGTTGTAAACTTAATGTCGTGTTATTTGTTTGTTGTTGTAGGTGTGTGAATGCATATGTTGTACCCCACTCCTACTTGGGCCTTCAATGGCCAGTAGTATCCTCTAAATAAAATTAAAAAAAACAAGTGAGCAGTAAAAATCTGGAAGACAAAAGTAAACACAGAGCCGTGCAAAAAGGCATTCAGTATATGAAACAGATACAGTTATGGGCCTCTGGCGGTCCATCGGTTCAGCCTCCACACCGCCTAAAGACGGCAGTGTTGCAATATTACGAACCAGCGCACAGGTAGACAGTTACCAAAAATCCAAACACAAAAAACTCACATCAGCGCTGTGCGAGTGTATATTTTTGTGTATTTGGATTTTGAGTAACTGGTCTACCTGTGCGCTGGTTCGTAATTATGCCGTACCAACTCGCCCAATCTGCCGTATTAATAGTGTTGCAAAATACTTAGATCAACTATAATGCTAATGACTGCAGTGTATAAAAGCAAGCTACTCGTCGGAACGAGCTTGACGGTACGAGAATAAAGAGAATGTTTTCACAGTTAAACTCGGAGTCTGTTGCACCGTCTCTTCCGTCCTCAAGATCGAAAGTGCTACAGATTGGTGACCTGGACATGATGATTGACTCCGAGCACCTGCTATCCAGGGGAATGTTCTTCGTGGCCAAGGGCACGGCAATGGCTCTGCCTTTTTGGACGAAAATGCAGTAGGCACATATTCAACTTTCTCAGCCACCACATCTGCAGCGCCTCCGCAACCACCTCTGCTCTGTCGCATCTAGCACCGGCATCTCCCAGCAATGAGCTGCGACCACCTTGCTTGCCCCACCGGCTTGGCAAGTGAATATTCATCGACATCTTCACACTGTTCACAAGGCATGTTGCTAGCCGACCAGGGTCTCCTCATCGTTGCCATGTCAGGCATTCGCTCTCAGTTCGGTTCCTCATCTTAGGGGATGTTGCATCGGCCCCGCAGTCGGCCGGCATCCCCCTTTCAGTCCGAGGCTGTACACTCCAAACTGATCGAGCCGTACTGAAAGCACGACAGGGTCGATTTCCCCCGTCTGCTGCCTCATTTCCTGACCTCGGCGCCAACTACCATGCACGGCTTCCAAACGCTCTCTTTCCTGCTCTCTAGTATGTCATCCTGCTTGCGGTACATGCCAACTGCAACGACACCTCTCTGGAGCCGCAATCACTTCAACAAAATCGTGCCATTCCTCACAGTGCAGAGCTGAGGGCGATAGCTCTGCGGCAGTCTATCGGTTCAGCCTTGGCATCGCCAAAGATGACAGTGCTACTCATACTCGTCACCACGAGCTCAACGACATTAGAATAAACAGAATATTTTTATTGCTCGGAGTCGGTCGCAGCATCTTTTCCGTCCACAACATCGTATACTCTATAGATAGTAAGCAAGAGACACACCTCAGATGAAAAGAACAAATGCTCAGATCACACATGCCGCGGGTGTCCAAAATTATCCATCATGTTGAATATTGTTTTTTTTTTTTTAATTCTAACAGAAGACAAACATCATTATCGCGCAATCAAAATTAATACTTACGAAACACCTTAGTTGCAGTGTAAGTGCTCATCGCTGAGCTGCGGCTGTGGCATATATGTATTTATTTAAAAGTGCACCGATGATAAAACCTTCAGGTTTGGCAACAATACCGAGATTACAACGGTTGTTGTCCATTATAAAATACAAAAGAAATAAAAGATACCGGAAACAACGCAAGGTACAAATCTGCACAACAGGCTTCCGAATTCAACTACTTCGTCGTACTGGAGTTTGTTACAGTAATAACAGCTTTGGATGGGCTGTGAGGACAGCATTCGCACTGAACTGGGTGCCTTGGTTACTATCACCAGTGTTGAGGAGTTGCCACTCCAGAGTTGGAACGATTCCGCACTTCCACAACCCTGGAATCGAATGCAAATAAAATGGTGGCAGCACTGGAATGGAATGGGAATGAAATTAGTAGTTACATTTTGCCCAGAATAGAGTAGGAATGGAATAGGCTTTGTTCTAATGCGAGCTGCTTAGATGCCGTCAAAGGGGCTTTCGAAACGGCATTATTGCGCTTAGGTAACTGACGGTTTGGTTATCTGACTGCTTATGTTCCTTCGAGGATGAAAGTGGCAACCCCAGTGAAGCAACCCAAACTGTAGAGTTGTAGGCTGACAAGGGCAATTTACTCGATCTTATTCCAGGGTAAGGGTTTTGTACCTCAGCGTTCCAAAAACTACCCGTGCCCAGCACTTTTCAATCTGTGTTGTCACGTGACACGACCCACCGAAGTAACTCGGATCCATTTGGGTAAGATTTGGAACACAGCCAAAGTGTCGTTCCTGGTGCTGCGAGATGCAACCATAAGGCTGCTGGGACCATGTGTGATTACAGCACCAGTTGCAGGCCACCAGGCAGGGACAATGTCACACCGCCCGCACTTGGTTAATACACGTGACTCCTCACTTATTATGTATCTCGTAAAAGTGGAGGACATATACGGTTCTTTTGTGGAAAAGATGGGCGACTTAGTTTTCCTCTCTGTTACGAGGCTTTTACACCTGGTGGTGCGATCAATATCTGCAGTGCCCCCATACCAATTACCACTAGTGCTATGTGCGACCAAAGCTCAACTTAGTAAAATCAATGATTGCGGGTAGGGTTTTGCATTTTGCAGTTGTCTATGCATTTCACAACGCCAGCTTTACGCCGACGTTATTTTCCGGTAACTTAGTACTAGCTGTCAAGTGCCATTTTCACAATTGGGAGGGATTGAGAGGAATGGAATGCAGCAGTTCAGCCATTCCAGGAGTGGGAATGGGCCCAGTTTTTCCTTTCCAGGAGTTCAAAGGAATAGAATTAGTATTAGAAAATTCCAATTCTCTGCAATGGAGTTGGGTGGAATGGGGAATCTTTTGTTTGTTTGCACGCATAGAATGTTTCAGATGACTCCAGAATCTTGTTTGTTCGAGCTCGGAACCTTCTAGATACCTACGGGCTTACAAAAAGAGCTTCGCATGGCTGCTCGAGTCAGTCGTCCTTTTGTCGCTGTCAAAGTATGTGCGGTCTTTGTTACTTTATGTTTCTGGGCACAAGTTCGCTGCATTTAACATTGATCTGAAGTTTTATTAATCATGTTTGTTTTTGTTCATGACATATTGGTGGATGTGCAGGGTAACGCAGTCTATGCCCATAAAGCGTACCATCTGTGAACACGATAACTCTGAAGACAACGATCGTGAAGGCGACGTCCTTGAAATCATCCGAGGACGACTCCAACTCTGACACCAACGACGACCTCAACTATGGCCTCGGAAGCGACCCGGTTAATGAACTTGACAAAGCCCCTGGCTACCACACTTAGACGAAAACATCATGACGACTTCTACGCTGATGATGAAACGGACGACAACTCCAAAGACCAAACCCGGCTACAATGTCAACGACCAACCTGACAACGGCCTCGATGACAAACAGTCTTCAACCGTGGTGACGAGACTGATGACGACACTGATGATGACCCAGGCGAAGACTCAAACAATTTCATGGAAGACGATCCCGACTACGGCTTTGACAGTTATCCAAGGACAATCCGGACGATGACTTTAAAGGGCAACTCCGGCCAAAACTCGAAATTAAAGAAATTACTGGTATCGCTGTAGTGACACAAAATACGACCCCAGCCAAAATACTACGTCCGTGGGATGCCGCATTCTCAACTAATGCCGATAATAAAAATGTGACCCGCCGCGAGCCGCTGCACCTTAGCGGTCGGCTAGCGGGTTGCCGATCACTAAAGCAACATTGGGCCGTAACGTCAGTATCGTTCTTTTTTTCCTCCAAGCGTTACGCGGAGTGCGCTTCTTTGAGCCGCTACCACCGCTACTTGGACTTGTGATTGTCATGTTTAGCCATTGCTTTTATCTGTAGCCCGTGTAGCTTCGGTATAGCCTTTTGTTTATTTGCTTGTGAGGACTCAGACTGGTTTTAGCGAGCAACTCGTAGCGCCCAAGACTGCCCAGCTGTTCCTCGAAGGATGCCGAGTAGAACTTGTAGTTAGTGCTGTGGGCTGCTCAAACAACCCGCTGCACAACCCGGAGGTGCTTTTTTACAAGTTTCCAACGTACCAGAAATTGAAGAAGGTGTGGGTAAACGCTGTTCGACGAGTGGACTTTGGCTTTTACGCGCCCAAGGAAAAAAGAATGCAAAAACAGACATGTACAGCCCTAACGCAGCAGCCCGTGCCGGAAAGCCTCAAAGCTTCGTGTCTATTACTGACCCGCAGCGCGAAAGCGAGAGGGCCCCCAGTACTGTACTTCACTGGCAGCGCGTCGTAGAGCAACGCCGCTCCATCCACGGAGCCCCGATGACAATTTAGGCCTAGCGACAGAGTACGGAAGACTGCACACACGGCGACAGCCGCTGAGTACGGTACTGAACGAGTTCACTCGTTTTCCAGTCGCTACCTTTTGGGTATACTAGCGACAAGTACGGCATGGCACACGCACGGCGGCAGCGGCCGCCGAGTACGGCACTGTACGAGTTTACGGGTTTTCCAGTCACTAGCTTTTGGGTATACCCACTAACTCTTCCTACATGTGCTGGATAACTACCACATATACAGAATTAAAATAAAATCAGCTTACCTCCTACCTTTATACGGCTAGCGCAACAGAAGTAGCTGCTGATCAACCTGCGTACTCGTTGAACGAGAACGATCCTGACGTCACGTTCACATAGCGGCTGATTTCTAGTGCTGCCAGGGCCTCGAGCGGCTAGTTTTGTTGGCCGTGCCCCAAACAAAACTTTCAGGCGTCGATATTTTTAAAACTATGCACAATAACGAGGAAAAAATTACACCTTGCAATTCAGGGACGCTGACTGCACTAAAAACAGTCATAATCCCAAAATTGAAAGTATGGTCCGGAGTTAAGGGGTATTCACACGAGGGAGAAATCCCGGGGATTTCTCCCCGGCACGCGCATCCCACAACGAAAACGTCAGGCTTTGCGATGTGTAAAAGCCTCGCGTTTTCATCTCGTGATGTGCGCGTGCCGGAGAGAATTCCCTGGGATTTCTCCCCCGTGTGAATACCCCTTTAACGACAACCACGACTACAAACTTGACGGCGACCTTGATGATGAACCCGATGACAATACCTACGGCAAGTGTGGTATCTGTCACGAAGACGAACAGGACGACGACGCCTGGTATGTCACTCAACGAACGGAGGAAGTTTGCCAGCTTGGTCGCATTTTGATACAAGCCACAACTTCCTGACGATGACTGCTACAATCTTTGTCACCACGACGCCCAGTTTCAGCCTGGCTACCCACTGTGAATCTAAACACCAATTCATCGTCGCAGCAAGGAACTGTTAAAGTGGTGCTTCGACCTCAAGGTTATTCGCTACATGAGACCTAAGTTGTAAGTCGTTGGCCAATGGCACATCAACATTGTCACGCTGCCCTCTGCGACCCGTAGGCGATTCACGTCTTCCGACTCAACTGAACTAGGTATGCTTGGTAGGACTGTGAAAATCTGCTATTTACGAGACTGTATTTTGACCTAGTCTTGTTTAAGCTGTTAATTTAATTTTGTGTTGCATAAAGACGTTGAGTCTTTCACAAGAGGGGAGTAATGCCACGTGCAAATAGCCGAGTCAGCAGCGTGATCGACTCACATGCCGCTGACCCCGCCAGCGCATGTCCTTCTTTCTTTTGTTTGCGTGACTGGAATGATGAGACGACTCTAAATTTTTTTTGTTCGAGCACAGAAACTTCTAGATACCCACGCGCTTACAAAAGTACCTTCGCTTGGCTGCTTGAGGCAGTTGTCCTTTCGACACCATCAAAAGTCTTTGTTAATTTATGTTTCTCAGCACAAGTTCGGCGCATTACACACTGATTTTAAGTTTAATAAAGAAGTATGTTTTTATTCGTGACAATATTTAGATGAATTTTGATAATTCAATCTTCTGATATTTCAAACTAAAGTGTGTGGCTTCCAGGGCCCGTTTGCTCAAGCGCTAACCGCGGCTAAAGTTAACCGCAGTACCTAGGAGAGGGATTTTGAAATCACGTGACTGGCTCGGCAGGAATGCAGGGAAACATGGCGGTAACCCGGTGAGTGAGCGCCGCTCGCTTTGAAACTAATATGTCGTTGTAGCTGCAATATTGGGCGCGTTAGTCAGCAATGAATTGTGCCAGAGGCTTTCGCTTTGCCTTACCTCATTTAAATCGCAAAGCTTGAGCATATGACCTCGCCGCATTTTTTAGATAGTCTTTCGATTCTGGCCATTCCTAAGCCTAAATGAACGCAATAAATGTTAGCATGGCAATGTCTTTGGAAAGTGGATTGCCTTGACTCAATTGGCCGGGTATTAATAGCTCACAAAAGCAGACAGCGTCCCAATAGACCATATTAGACCTTTCTCTAAATTTCCCAAGCACCGAGGTGCATGCTACAAGTGTAGTTACACGCGTTGCACGTGCTGGCATCTGAAGTAGTAACTGTTCTAAAGGAAAAAGTCTAAAACAAATTTTGTCTTGCACGTGCGTTAGTCAAATGTTTATTATGATTATTTACTTTGAATCTTTTATAAGAGGAAGGCCAGTGCGCGCGGACCACAGAATTATACTTCCAGCGTTCTTCTCGATGCTTGGGTAATTTAGAAAAAGGTCTATAGGGATGCTGTTTGCTTTTGTGTGCAATCAATACCCGACCGAAGACAATCCGCTTTCCAAAGATGTTGCTAAGCCGACAATTACCACATTCATTTAGGCTTAGGAATGGCCAGAGTCGAAAGACTATCTAAAAAATGCGGCAAGAGCCTTGCTCATGCTTTGTGATGAAGTGAGGTAAGGCAAAGCGTAAGCCATTCGTTGCTGACTAACGCGCCGGTATTGCAGCTACAACGACATATTAGTTCCAAAGCGTGCGGCGCTCACTCACCGGGGCACCGCCACGCTTCCCCGCATCCCTACCGAGCCAGTCACGTGACTTGAAAATCCCTCTCCTAGGTACTGCGGCTAACTTCAGCCGCGGTTAGCGCTTCGAGCAAACGGGCCCTGGAGTTTGAAATAATGAGAGTCGACTGTAACACACCATTTTTGCTACCCCAAGTAGCAATTTATTTTAGTGTAATTTCTGGAATCTTTTATTCAGACTGAACACTTCTTTTTCAATAAGCTTGTCGGCATAAAATTTAGACTATTTTTTATAGCCTAAACGTAGCAATCGTTCAAAACAAATACAACCTAGTGCATCAGATACACAGAAAACACAATATTAGCAAATGCTATTTTTATTGAACACATCTGGAGTTTCTGTTGGATACATACAGCGCTGTGAAGAAGTACACCATTCTTATATGAAAATAAGCTTCCCACCAGTGAAATTTCTCAAGTTGGACAGCCTTGTTGTAAGTCAGGCACGTTAAAGAGAACCCTGCCCAAGTTTTCATAGACACTCTTTACAAAGTTGTTTCATCCGTACAATAGCGACTTCAAGGTATATGTGTAGAAACTTCCCAAAGTGCAAACATTATGTGAAGAAACTGCATTTCAAAGTTGACGTCCTCGCAACCCCCCCTATCGGTAGCTGCTCTACCGGCAACAATGAAAAGAACTATAGAAAGACCGCTGAGGCCACATAACGTAAGACATGGTGTCCAAGATTCGCCATGGACAGCATTGTTGGTAGTTGGACTTGTTTGTGCTCACTCTTTTACCCAGTCTGTCGATTGACAGCTATTTAGAGTGCATGATAGGAACTATTTGTGCTGTAGACATAAAAACATGTACATGTTGCCCCCCCCCCCCCCCCCCTTTGAATCTGGCAGGCGAGACCACTCGAAAATGTTTGAGAGTAGCTGTGTAGAACTGACATGTTCTAACATTCTGATGACACAATTATTCATATTAAAAGGTATGCTTAACCGAAATTCGAAGCTTGCAAAACAACACTGGGGCGGTAGGCGGGACGCTGCAAAACCCCCAAAACATCACACATACAGCATTATTTCTAACAGATGGCCGTATTTTTGGAAACATGTGGGATTCAACAAGGCCGACGAGACATGTGATGTCGCGATTCTCATTCCCTCTCCTCTAGGCTTCATCCCCTTAAGCAGGTGAACCGAAGCTGGAATTGAGAGAAGCGAGGCCGCTTCCCCTCATTCGAAAGTGTACCAGGAGAAGTATGATGTCACATTTCTTGTTTGATTGTGCCCTTTCCTTTCCAAGAATGCGGCCATCCGTTTGAGATATTAATGTATGAGTGATGTTTCGGAGTTTGTAGAGCTCCCATTCAAAGCTTCCGCGGCCTTATTTTATGAAATCCAAATTTTGGTCCAGCATCCTTTTAAACAAGCTTTTTCAAATATTAGCATAATGAACATACAATTGGACAACTTGCTAACTCACAACAGCATCCTCCCGATGATGCTGTACAAAGGTTCTGTCACACGCACCAACCGAGGGGATTGCTGCAAGTCCATCCACCCTCAACTTTTAGTCACCTTTGAGACTGAAGAACTGCTGTATGAGGCCCGTCCAGCCACTGCGCACACAAAGAGAAACACGGGAAATAACACTCAGTGACGAGCAAAGTCTCTGACGAGCAAAGCCCTCCATGACAAATGAGCACTGTTGGGTTACGGCAACGGCGTAATACACAGGTTCTGCTTCTTGGATGCCTTCACCGCTGCGGTGGGTGGTCGTAGCTAGTCGTAGCAGATAGTGTCACGTTTGTTGCTCGTACCAAAACACCAAAGCCGTGTAGTATTCTTGTTGCCGAAGTTCATAAGCCTACGTTCCCGGTCTACACACACTACACAAAGCCAGCCACGAGCAAAGCTAGCTAACCCCGTTTCTGCTTCGGCGACAAGCCGCCAGGGCGGTGACACCGCCGCTGAAACTTCTGCCTCGGCTCTTCAAACCAGGGCCCCTCAGTGCACAAGCATGACACTTGCTAGGCTGCTCTGCCTGTACCAAGTGGCACGCGCCCGCATGTTCCCTCTCGTAATTCTTCTGACTGTACGTGCCCCGTATTGTACACGGCCATACTGTGCACATGGCGAAAGTTCCCTTTTGAAAGTGCTCCACGGTTGGCTTACAATGCTGCGAACACATAGCACATGACCACTATAGGTGACGACACTTGGGACACTTGCCATCCGTCGTTGTGGCGCAAAGTCGCTTTCTCAGTCGTCCTCACAAGGGGCAAGGAAAGGCAGGCACTGCATAAAATATCAATACATATTATAACAACACTGGCTGTGGCAAACTAGTTTCAAAGATGATACAGTCATGTCTTCTTAATATGGACACCTCCGTACTATAAAAAGATTTTTTTTCTATAATGTAAGGTGTTTATATGAGAAAATTAAATTTAAAACAAAAATTGGATAACAATCATAACCAAACAAACAGTTTATTCAGCTAAAAGATAATGAGATGTGAGTTTGCTCTATCGCTTTAGAGCCGTTTAACATGTAGCAATACTGTCGTTTACAAGAACAGATACCCACGCTGTAAAGTGATGATCGGCTGAATAGCAAAAGATGTTGCACTGTATGCACAAGCCGGATGTAATTGACATTTAGCTGCCGGCAGTTAGGATCCTATAATCTTATGATCGCAGACAGGAATTACATCTGGTGCCTACGGCTGGAATAATGTCTCGCTTCGTAATAGAAAAAGCACAAAAAAAAAAACACAGGATGGAGAAACCGGGTGTCACAAATTCAGGCTTCTCTTCATTTTTTTTAATACTTTTATGATCTTTTTTTTGGACCACTTTAAGTGTTGGTACGGTCAGAAAGGGGGAGTGTGGTGCCACTTTTAATCTCAGTTCGTCCCGTCGTAGTTCCTTTCTAAGTCCCCAACGAATTTGCTCGTTTGCGGAATGGGTTTTTGTTAACGGGCGACGTAGATCATCCCAGGTCACAGTTTGTGGCTTTGACCTCGCGGACGGAGGGGTGCGTATGCTGGCTCGCGTATTGTGCCGATTTGACATGCAGGGGCGCCGCCGGGATACAAAGATGTTTACGCTGGCTTGCGCGCTTTTTGAAGGCGGCGGCTTTGCTCAGTCTGCCACCTGTCGTGTTCTATGTATCGGCGATAATTGATGTTTTTGGACTCGTACGGGGGAATGGATGGGCACATATGTTTGGTTGTCTGAAAAATGTAATAGGTTTTGCCATTTGGGTCGTTGCTGTGTAGCTTTGTTTTTCTTGAAAGTTGACTGACCCGAAAGGCGGGGAAACGGGAGGTTGGTCGGTAGACGAGCCTATAAAAGGGGGTTCGGGAACAAAGAAGGTAGTCCAACCCCAGAGCTGGCCGGGTCGCTACTCAACGCGGTTACTCCCTGCAGATGAGTCTTGGAACGTGTAATTTTCGGCTTCTGCCCTGCCTGTCGGACAAGTGTTTGAGTTTGTTGTGCTGAAGCGTGTGTGGCTGTGTGGTGCGCGGTGTCGACCTCATCAAGCCTCTAATTGGACCGCTGGACTTCGAGACGCCGTTCTTCGGCCGACAACTCCAGACTACGGACTGCTGTGGACTCTGCACCTACCGGAAAGCTAAGCCTGGTTTTCTAGGACTTGTCTACTGCATTCTCTGGCTCTGAAGTACGAATTGTTGAATGTTGGGAAGATTTTTACACAGTGCTACTTTCTGTCGCGACTGTTTTGGGGGATTATCCCATGTGTGTAGCGGTAACGTTCGAGCTCCATCTCGGTTTGCTCTCGTTGTTAGTGTCGGGTTTTCGTCACTGTTTTGTTGGCTTATTCCGGTTTTATGAGCGTCGAGTCTTTTTAGTATTAGTTTCTGGCTCGCAGGGCTCCATAGCTTTGAGCTGGAGTGTGGTTTGTGTTAAGTGCTCTATTGCCGTGTACAGCTTAGTTTTTCACTTTATTAAATCTAATCTTTTGTTTGCTTAACCTCCCTGTGTCATCATTTTTCTCTACTGATTATACACCAGGCGTGGACCTAGCGCTAGTCAATGGTCGAACTTAGCTCTCTTGTTCTTTTCCCGTAATTTCTCGTTTATTCTCAGAGTGGATCATTGAATTATTTTTATTAATTTGAACCCCACTCCGTGACACCGAAACAGATGGGAAAGCACCACAACGTATTAAACTCGTCGAACATTAAATGTTCTTGAATTATACCTCACCCATGCTTGCTACGTGATGAAGCCCAAAGGTTAGTTCAATGCCAATCAATATTAAATGTCTTTAGATGGGCACCTGCTGCCCGATCATGGCCTATATTGCAAAGCACTGTTCACACATTTGCGAGTCCTGCAGTGCCTTGTGGAATGGTGGGCGATACTTGCCGTTCCGCAAGGCACTGCAAGACAGATCAGGCTCAACTTTTGAATGTCGACGTGCTTACGGAATGCTGCAGCAAACCAATCATTCGCCGAGGGAAAAAGAAAGGAAGCTGCATGCCTCCGTGTGCTCATTGCCAGTGTTTTCTGCTCTGCTATGTACCCTGCTTGTGTGCTGTGATTTGCAAGCCAGCGCGGGATATATTTCCTTGATTTGTTTGTCTGTTCAGCTGTGCGAGGCTGTGATTGAAACAACCAAGAAGTATAGACCGCCATTCTTTCCATCAAGCTAAGGCTTCGCTCATCCGAACCGGGGACGATGACTGCTATGTGGAGTGGCTTGGTGTTTAAAATTGCAATCCTAAGTGCAAAAAGAAGTTACCGCAGACTATATTGTTAAAGGTTGATTTCAACTGGCAGGCTCTGGCTACAACCACCTTAATATTCATTCAACATTGTTTGCATTTCTACTTACCCGTGATCGCTTCATTTGCCAAACACGTTAGTGGCCGGTCACCTTACCAATGAAACTAATGTGCTGGTGTCTCCGGCGAAGAATTCCCTCAGGGCTACAGGCAATGCACAACCCAGTTTGTAGCCCGTTGTGACTGAAAGCTTTCACACTGGGGAAACGTTGTTGTCACAAACGCAGTCACAGAATGCGATAGGATTGAGGGAACAGGGGGATTGTCCAAGTTGACTAACTGCATGAGCATATGTTTCTATCGCCACCGTGTTTCCTCCACGCAGGCGACGGAGAAAACGATATAGAGACTCCTCGCGCTTGCCAATGCCAAGTTTCTCTAAAACGTCGAAATACGAGACGCCGAACAGCGAAGTGTCGATATTGCCGGAGAGAGCGGCAGGACAACGATCTGCGCAGGATCGCGGCTTCGCCACTCTTATGCGACGGTGTCTTCGGTTTCCGCTCTCTGCAGCTTCCACCGGGACGCTAGCCGTGCCTAATTGTGCTAGCTTTGAGCACCACAGTTCATAGGGTTCACAGCGCCCGAGCAAAAGCTCGCGCAAAAGAACCGGCGAGCAGTCGAGTCGTTTCCAATCGACGGGGTGGCTAAACGCCGGTTGTGTGAATCGGGCTTAACGCCTGAGCCGGCTTGCTCAAAGCAAATCTAACGTTCTTGAATGTCATGTAATAAAAATCTGAGACGTGCTACATTCTATACAAACTTGATAAAAAAAAAATCAAACACTCACCTTCGGCTACTACGTCCGCCGTACCGCTTCAAGGCAGAAGCAACATGGCGGCGCTCGACGTTTTGGGGTGTTGGGCTGGGGTGTTTTCAGTGTTGCTTACACGCCTAGTCGTGTAAACCGAAACCGAAACACCAATTTTTACTACCCCAAGTAATTTTTTGACGATTTATCACTAGCAGAGCGTGTAAAAATATGCTAACGAGTGAAAATGGGGTGTAAACAGGCGAAATATTACATTTTCGCTAACAGTGTACAAGTCAATAAAATAGTTAATGTAAGTGTGCCTGACGGCAAAGAAAGTTATCGGGGTTTTCTTGGCTCAACTGCAAAACCTGTGCGTTTTTTTCCTGTAGACTTTGATGCGTACTTTAGCTGTTTAATATGTTATATCGCACCGTCATCAACCCTCCTCCAAAAGTTGGGGCCGTCTGCTCGACGTCAGTGCGCTGTACATCCAACTGAAGTTTTGGGGTGTCGTATATGTGACAAGGGGTGTAACGCCTACACCCCTTTTTTTTTAGAGTGCACTGACTTCGCAGAAACGTTTAAGCGCGTGAGCGACTTGAACAATACTCTCACGGTTGGAACAATACACTGCAATATCATCAGAATATGCTAACACTTCAACTTCGGTCGCATGAAGCTTAAAACCACTGATAGTACTGTTTAAAAATACTAATGCTAAGGTATTCCATGTAAATGCAAAAAAGAAGTGGCGACAAAGGACACCCTTGGCGGACGGATTGATTCACTTTTATACGTTTTTCAAACGACTTGTTCACCATAAGTCTCCCCCTTGGCATCTAGGAGATAGTTGCGCGTGTTTCGGGAAATTCGTTTGTTCCAGACGTAGAAGAAGATAAAGTATATAAAAATGAGCTGTGAGTTAGCGCGGTTCGTTTGATTTTCCTTTCGTTTCGTGTGTAAGGAGGGAGTATACGGTGTGAGTGTACTTTTGCGGTCGTGCGCTGTGGTGAGTGTTAATATGTTTTCAATGAATTGGTAACTGCCACATGAGATTACGGTTCCGTTCCTGTTCGGGTTCAATAGGGAGTTTTAGTAGATCGTTCCGATACCTCCGATAGCCCCGATAACGATACTATGCATGCACAAGGGCGGCGGCGGCGAAGTATCGAGATATCGTTATCGGAGTCACGGGAACGATCTACTAAAACTCTCTAATATCAAATGTTTGATTTCGCTTACAGTCTTGTTCCGGCTCCGATAAAAATAACGGCCTTTCTTCAGTTTTCTTTCCTGTTCGACGCCCTGAGTAACAGCTACATGCTAATCGCGCATGATTACAACAGCCGCTTTGTGGCGTCTCGCGGCGCCAGGAAAGACACCTTGTTCCTCTATACCTGTTCAGTTTTAGTAGTTTCACTGATGGCGCACCATTTTAATCCTCGACAGAGCATACACCAGCGAGAAAATCAAGCCATCAGACACTTCCAGTGCAATGATGCTGTTTCAAGAGCCACTTACCAAGCCCTAACAAATTGCGCCGTTAGCCTTTAGGCCCTAAATGAAAATCAACACAACTTGCATAAGAATTGAGTCAATTCCATTCCGACTCCATTCCGAGCAAAAGGCATCTAATTCCATTCCCATTCCATTCCTCCAGCGCTCCTGCCATTCCATTCCCATTCCATTCCAGGGTCGCGAAAGTGCGGAATGATTCCGGAATCATTCCAATTCCGGAGTGGCAACTCCGCAACACTGATTTCCAACCCCTCTGTCTCGAACCGCTGCATCTTAAGGAAGGTGCTATGGAAAAAAAATTGTATTGGAGAAAAAACAATTGGAAATGTCGGAATGTGTGGTCCTCCATCATGACAATTCTCAGGTTCCTCGTATGATATGTCTTATAAAATTTTATCTAAGAAAACAGTTTACGACTGGCATACTCCGTGGTCCCCTAACCTTACGCCCAGCAATGTTTGGCGGTTTCGACAATGAAGGACTTCGGGGTCATGCATTTTCAACGCGCTCCGCCATTGCGTCAGCGATAACAAACCGATGTCGACAGACGTCATGCCATAACATCGACGTCGCTAAAATGTATAGAACTATAGAGTGACTATATTAAAAAAAGGTAAAAATTTAGTGCTTTCTGTTACATACTTTCTTTTATAAATAAATTCGTAGATCTTACTCACTGAATGCCCTTTTACCTTTTCAAGCTTTATCGCTTTTTGCCACCTTTGTTGCCACAGTTCTATGGTTTCAATGTTTGCCCCATTTTCATGTTTTGGCGCGTTTTTTTCTTCTATAAATTCTAATATTGGGGGAAGGGCGCTAAGCAACCTTGCAGACAAGTATTATTTAAAAAATTCTTAATGACAAATATTCTGCGTACTTTAAAGCGGTGGCCATGGTTAGTCCTCTGGATATTTCTCGGACATATTTGAGCCTTGCCAAAAAGACATCGTGGATTGCTGAGATTGAAACCTATGAATGAGTCCACGATCCCACCTATATAACAATAGGCAGATTTCACCGCACATAGTTGATACAAGGGTGCTCTAGACTAGCTGAAATATACTCTTAGATAACATGGAGATCCCGGTACTGATGATCTTTCAAGTGTCATAGCGCCCAAAAAATCTGAGGCACGATGTTACTCAATATTAAAAGTTCACAGACTGCTGTGGATAGCTAAAATAAACGAGCTCAGTGACGCTCGACGTGCTCGAGGTCATGACTCGTGGTACTTTACACGCTGTCAATCTGGAATGTTATATTCGATCATCTTTCCGACCCATCGTGGAACCCATCGTACGCTCTTTCTTACGTGCGTCATACTAAGTTAAGTTGCCCTCAGATACGACCGCGATTTCTTTCAGATTCACATAATGCGATTTTACTTGCATTTTTGCGGTTGCGACGTCAATCGAGAGGCCAAAAAAGCGTGGCGGAAGCTGCGGTGCTTGACGTCCTAACTGAGATGTCAAGTAAAATCAGATTGTGTGAATCAGACTTTACTGGGATAGCCGTTTTGGTATGTCCCGTATCCTGCACGTTGGCTAACACGGATCTTGGTTAACACATGGTTAACACGCACCTTATAAACACCTATTCCCTGGTATCTCTAGACGCTTTTATTATACATTTTTTTATTCAAATGTTTTTTATTAATTTGCATAATATACCTTACCGGCCTCTTTGACTGCATTTGAGTGGATGCGACAGTAACGCATAGAATCGAGTTAGCTTATCGAATCGTGCCATGTAAATGTAAAGTGCATCGAATCGAGTCCGATCCAATCCATATGAAAGAGGTCGTTTAAGAATTTCAAGCTGAATCGAGATCTATAATAAAACCCTCGAGTATCAAATCGACTGCCTGAAAGTCGGGGAATGAGGCAGAGGGAGCGAGGGGTGAAAGGCTAAGATGGCCTTCCAGCTTCAAACCACTTCCCCCTACCAACACCTACTAGATGAGATAGCCTGAGTGCTGAATTTTCCTGCGTCACTAAAGGCCACCTTAGGCCACAGATTCTGACACGACTACGGTGTCAGCGTTCGGCTGGAACTCGTGTCCAGTCAGTGAGACCTCGACTCCTAGCCGAACGCTGACGTCGTAGTCGTGTCCAACCTTCGCCCTACGGTGGCCTACGGTGGGCTTTAGTGAAGCAGGAAATAAAATATAGGCTTTCTTGTCTAAGTGTTGCCCCTACCCGCCTTGTGATACCGTTCAGACTGAGTTGTCGCCCGCCCGTCGCCCACCCACCCCCATGTTGTCGTCTCGATCTTCGGCACGCTGGGCAACCGGTAAACAGTGCAGACCACGTGGTTCCGTTGTAATCACTCGATACGAGGTGTCGCCACCGGTCGATTCGAATCCACTTAAACGCAGTGTTTAAAATGAATTCGATGCGCTAAATCAGTTCGATGCGCTATATTCGCATCCATGTAAACGCAGCCATCGTCTTTCATGGTCATGTAGTTACGCATTACTCATTATCCTGGTTTTAGGTTCCGGAGGGCCTTCATTGCGCTGATTATTATAAAAAAAATGTCACCAAGCCTGTTGTGGTCAATATAAAATCATTTCGTTATTCAGCACGAGTATGGAATACGGTAACAAGGCAACACAGTCTGATCAAAGTGAGTATCGAGTTGATTATAATAAAAGAATATACTGATCATGGTGTTTACCACCAAGATTGGGGAAATAGAGTCTGCTAATTGTTCTACTTATTCTACTTTTACCAGAAACGCGAGCATTCGACGCATACTACTGGCACGGCCACTCGATCCCCCCTGTTGGTGCGGCCTGCCGATGTCTTTCCGAAAACAAAAGAGCGCGCGTGAGAGGAGAACTTCTCCGATTTTCCGTGGGGGCGCTGCGCATCGGTGAGCGGTCTTGTGAGCTGATAGCTATACTCTGTTTCACCCAGTGTACCGCAGGAAAGGCTGTAAGCGCGAGCTCCTTGCTCTGGGGCAGATCTCGGCGGCACAAGCTCTCGTGCAGTAAGGGCAGCTGTCAACGCTATGAGCTCGCGCTTCCAGCCTTCGCTGCGGTACAACATAAGGTGAAACGGAGTATAGAGAAGGCGCCCAACGCGCTTTTGCTGCGCTACCCAGATAAAATATCTGCCTGTCATTGGTTTCGCCGATACCGAGGCGCTGCCGCGGTTGCAGAAGGCAGCAAAACTTGCTTTCGCCCCACCTATGCACCGCTGTGCTCGGCGAAAATATCGTAGTGTTACTCTGCGCCCGCGTTTGTGGTTTGTGTTGGCATTTTGGAAGCTGCCGGAAATGTAAATGTGCGTTCTAGTTCTGAGTGCCAGACGGCCATGAAATGTGCCAACTCCCCTCAAAAAACAGGAAATCCTGCAGTTGATGAAGTACAATGAAGTCACTTCCGAACTTGAGTTCGCACCGCTGACTTACATGGCTGGCTACTTGGCCTTCGTTTTCGAACAAAAGGTGACCATTTTTATTTGTAGAAATTGTCGTAATTTCGAAGTAATTAGCTGAAACATTCAACCTAGCAAAGCAATAAGAATTTCTCAGTGAAAGCAAGGAAGGCTAATGTGTAGACCCCGCTAAACGTTGCAGGTGACGTGTCCTGAATGCAAGCGCAACTTAAGGGAAATGCATCACATGACGGAGCATATCAGTCCATGTTTAGCCTTGACCAAGGAGGACTCAGCTATCCACGACCTGAAGCTGTCTGACTGTGCAAGCTCGTCTGCGCCTTTGTCGAGAGGGCTCTACAGTAGGCAGAGATTCGTGGTTGTGGAAGGATTTGCAAGGTCCTCTCGAGCGCTGTGCTTCTACACCTTGTGGACCGCCCGCTGATGTGGTGTGTTAACTGCCAAGACTCCTACCACATGCGAAGAGCTCTACGAGCTCTTTCTCAGAAAACTCCTCAAATTTTTTTTGGCAAACTGGGCTGGTAGCTCAACAGCCCACTAGAGAATATATTGAGGCTTTCGCTGAAGCCTCTTTCCCGAAAGGTACTCCGCTTGTGAACTATATGACTCCCTTGGTGTGTTTTTTGTAAACAATGAAGTTTATATTGCTGAAGTTATGCACGCGGAATCCGATTTTATATTTTCCTTCACAAATGAATAAATGGCACAGCTCGCGCGTGCTCGAGCGTCGGTTAAAACCGGATATCATACGGCCTAGCTATATCCAACTATAACTCCTATATTACAGTGGTAATAGAAACGGGGCAACAGTTACGGGAACAAGAAAACGACAATTCGCTCATACTACCAGCAGAATTGAGCTTTAACGCGCAGCCTGCAGCTGAGTGAGCTTTTCGCAGAAAGAATCATGTGCTTTTATTCTACACAGATTTGTCACATCTTTCATGCAATCTGGCACTCGTTTCAATTGAGACTTGAGGCTTCACGAAAAAAAAAATCTAAATAGTCACACCGGGCCGGGCCGGGCGTACTGTTCCTCCCTCACTATATTTCGCCTTACCTTAGCATAGACTAACCGCGAACGCTGTGCTAGCGCGAGCGGCTAGCCTTTACTGCCTTGACTGGAGCACTCGCTGCACGAGCGCTCATGCAGCCGCCGAGGCTTCCTTCGAAGCAACTATCACGCGCTTTTAGCTCGCGCGGCTAACAAGTACATACTAACGTGAAACGAAGTATTGGCGACGTGCGCGACCGAAAGCGTCGCTGTGGTCGGCCTTCCACGATTGGTCCAAAAGCTGACTATGATGTCGGAAAGGGTATACCATCGACGGAAATAAGAGGAATGAAAGAACTTTAGTTTCGGCGGTGTTGGCAGTGTTGCTTTGAGAGTGCAATGATTCCAGGCTTCCACCGTGCTATTTACAAACACCATCGAACTTGTTGTTCGCAAGGTAATGACGTCACAAGGGGGAACCATAGGAGGGCGCCACCAAAACATCTCGCCGCTAATAGAGTTCCTCGATGTGCTCCCCCGAAAGGAACTCTATCTCTCACCGATAACGAGCGCCACGGCTGACGCTGCGGGGTAAAGTAGAACTATCGCTCTCACCGGCGGAGTGAGGCATACCGCAGGCCGTTCCCAAGGGGAGTCCTAATCGAGTGGCCGTGCTACTGGGGGCGGCTTTCCCGCAAAATTTCAAACTCTCACTACTCGCTCGGTCGGCGCAAGGGAGGAGGTTCCAACGTTAGGACATCCCTGCATGAGAGGATTGCTTGCGGAAGCTACGGGGCTGACGTCCTACTCTCTTCTAGCATGTTTAAATTCATCGGGTGCAAGCCAGTGCAACCGGGACCAAATTCAGAAGTCCGAGGAACTTCTGCGTCAGTTGAACTTTATCCCCCAATACTCGCCGTCATTTCCAAAAAATAACTGATGGACCCTAATTACCCCTGGGCAAGACATGCACACCAGTTCTTTATTTTAACATTGTATAGGGGAGTGAAAAGGCATAACAAAAAATGGTGTTACAAGTACTTGTACTCTACTTTGAATGTAGAAATTATTTTACTTCAAGTACATATCGCGCCTGGTACACAAATTACTTTACGTGAAGTACATAACATCTCATGTACTTTATACTATGCTGCAAGTACTTTTTAGAAGCATACGTACGCATAAAACACTGATCTTCGTCACAATCGCAACTGAAAGAGATTAAGCAAAAACTGTACATTGAAGACCACATTCCAGGCTGCCGTTGACTTGCGAAAGAGACAGTTCCCAATAAAATACTAGACTACAGGCTCATTACCGTCATTCGTACTGGAAATTTTAAGATGCTATATAAGCCACCAGGTGGCACTGAATTTCTGAAAGGGCCTATTTACTCTTGTATTCACTGCTGCATGATCTTGGAAGAATCGTCACATGCCTATTCAAAGGTACAGCTATACAGATTACCATGCAGCAAAAACCACGCTTCGAGGGTGGTGATACACGCGTGCTGGCGTCTACGTATCAAAACGTACACCCCAAGCTGCTTTCTAAATAAAGACCAAGGTACTGTTGTCGTGATACTCAAATTAGCCAGCATGTAATCACGCAACCTACTAGAGTACACGTCCGTTTTCCATTCGCTTACGGCGGCGATTGATTGAGCCAACGAGACACCAAGCAACAAAGCACCGAGCGACCAAGTTAACACTGCTTACTCGAGCGTCTGCAAAGAAAGAATTTAGAAAAGGCGAACAGTAGGCATAAAGACACCATCAAGTGGTTACCCGGGAAAAAGAAGCACCGTGAAACTACACTGGTAGTGGCGTTAGAGTGTACTAGAAAGGACCAGTGGGGCCACCCGAGTGCTATTTCGGTACCTCCGCATGTGGAAAAAAAGGGCTAATCCAAGCCACTTCGCGCGTAGCGTCCCCTCGCGCGCTGCAAGGGAAGTGGTTCGCATTAGCCCTTTTTTATGAAAAACGCGTTTCGTTCCAACGCCAAGCTCGACCGGCACACTGGTCAAGGTCATAGGAAGGATAGAACGCCGGACTATGTTTTTTTTACAACCTAGACGTCAGGCGTCACGTACATAAAGTCACCACGACCTGACTTGTTGTCACAACGCCATGCGACATCAGGACGACGCCTTGACGTCAACGTCGTCATCGACGTTGATAACGTGCGTTAGACGACATCAAGACTGCGTTCTGACGTCATATTGCGTTGGCAACGACGACGATGTCAAGGTTGACGTTGATGACGACGACGACAACGTCACGGGACGTCAAAATGACGGTGTCCTTGTCAATGCAACGTCATAAGGACGCTTTGTGTCAGTTCGTTGACGTCGTTACTGACATGACGCAACTCAATGTCACAAAGACGTCCCGACAGCTTCACGACGTCGACGTCATCGTCGACGACGTTACACGACGTCAAGACTTCGTCGTGACTGCGCGTCGACGTTGATGCTGGCGAAGGCGATGACGTTACACGCCGTCAAGGCTTCTTCGTGACGTTGACGTTCACGATGACGTCAGGACGACGTTAAAGTGACGTCATAGCGATGTTTGACGTTGCGTGGGGCGTCGACGACCACGTCTACGTCGTCATCGATGTGGTGCGCGACGTCATGGCCCCGTCAAAACGGCGACTTGATGCCGCGTAGCGGCGTCGTCTTCAACGCAAATCGATGTCCCGACGGCCTTGCGACAGCATTTTGGCACCGCGTGACGTCATCGACGACGACGTCGTGGTGTCGTGGTGCTTTGACGTTACCTCTGACGTCAAAATCATAAAAAATACAATATATATCCTAATGGGCTATATTGCCCGTATGACCTCGACCTGTGTCGTTGCTTGATCGCAGCGTAGGTGGCGCTGCGGTCGAAGTGGCTTGGTTCCACCTGATCGCTTTCCACATTTTGAGGTACAGCTGAAAGCATGAGCGGAGCCTGTAGCTCGTCCCACTCGTTCCTTCTAGCACACTCTAGTGGCGCCTACATGCGTACTGCCCTGCGGTGCACTCAAAAAAACTATGACTGATATTAAATAACGCAACTTGACTCCTATTAACCTATATTCCTTCGTTTTTCGCAGGGGCGAATCGATGTCAATAAAAAGCTTTGGAGGTTGGAGTACACACCCTGGAACACGAATGATTCGAAATCCCGGAAACGGAAGGATCTGAAGCCGCTGACCATTATTGTAGATGCTTCGAACGGTAGGTTGTTTTTTGTGTATAAAATAATTATATATACTGTATACGACTTATTTTTCTTGGCTCCATATTTCGCAATCTATAGGTTAAAGCTAAAATTTTTGAATAATTCGCGGGTTTCAATTTTTGCGAAGCGGTGGGATGTCAATATAGATTCGAATGTGTTTACATATTACCGGAATCGTTCGCGGGACCTATTTTTCGCGAATTGAAGGCGAATCGCGAAATTCGCGAAAATTAGGACCTCGCGAAAATTAAGTCTTTCACAGCATATATGTTGAACCAGGAACTCCAACCGTAAAAGTAACCGGAACCTAACACCGCTTAAGAGTGAATAGTTTAAGCTATCTGTAACCGAAACGAAACCGATATTTTAAATGGGCATGAATCAGAACTGGAATGAGACCTGTTATAAATTAACCGGTAACCCATATATTAAATCTTTTCAGCACCATTGTAACAAGTAACGAATTGACACCTTAAAGCCGGGGTCGCAGTGCTTAGACACAATACAAAAGATAGTCTGCAAACACGAGTCACCGCAATATCCGTGGTTCGAATGCCACGTGCAAAGTTTCTGCTTGAACTCACTGCCGTGCGGCATTCGAAGCACGGATCTCGTGGTGGCTTGCGTTCGAATCTGTATGCAGACTGTATTCTGAATGATGTATAAGCAATGTTTCCCCGACTCTGGGCATGGGTACACACATCGTCGGCGAATGGGGCTTCTTAGTTAAAAAATTAAGGGGTCTATACTATGTTTTTTCTAGTGAACTCGATTTTAGAAAGGTATTTTATGCGTGACACAGCTTGTTAAACTTTATAATGATATGGTTTCAGCTGCTTGGAGGGGAGGTGAAACGCATGCTATTTTTATGGAACTCCGTAAAGCCTTTGAAAGTGTTTCAGCCTTTGTTTCTGTATCCATTAGGTTCCCTCAATTTTAATCAAATCTTCAATTTTTACAATAGACATAAACTATTTAAAATGAAGCAATCTGTCCTCATAAATATTTAAAAAAATCTTGTCGTGACATCTGGTGTGCCAACGTGGTCAGTCTTTCGACGTCTTTTATTGCTGGTGTTTATCGATAAAAACATGGTAGACATTAGCTCGTCTGAGGGGTTGTTTGGAGATGATTGTGTTTTATGTGGCACAATGGACGGTGTTGGTAATCCTATTCTTTTACAATCAGGCCGAGATAGAATCTCTAAATGGTACAAATACTGGCAATTGGAGATTAGCGCTGAGACGTGTGTCCACGTTACTTTGAAGTGAAACGTGCTATTTTGTCGATAACAAAACAATCCTTGGAGAAAGGGAGCAAGGGGGGCAAAGGACAAACACTAATCTCCAAACACAGCTAGGTAACTGGTGCGCGACCGAAAAAATCTGCCTGGTCCTCGTATCGAACCAGGGACCTCTGCATTTCCAGTGAAGCGCTCTACCGACTAGGCTAACCAGGGGTTAGACGTCAGTAGAGCAAACTGGTTTTAACAGCTGCCACCAGTCTAACACCAACAAGGGTGAACGGCCTGTACTTTCAAATTATGATGATAATGCAATTAATGCAACGGTGCAAACGACTTGGACAAGAATATATAATAATAATAATCCCTGGAGAAGGGGAACAAGGGGGACAATCCACAACCCGTTTGCTCTACAGACGTCTAACTCCTGGCTAGTTCAGTTGGTAGGTCACTCCACAGCAAATGGAGAGGTCGCTTGTTCCATACCAGAAGATGGCGGATTTTTTTGGGTCGCGCACGAGTTACCTAGCTGTGTTTGGAGATTTTTGTTTGACGTGCAATATTTTTTATGTTATCTTTAAGTGCCCTGATGTGAATGAGGAAATATTGCTATTTGGAATAACCGAACTATGCGAAAAGTCGCATAAATCAATCGACATAAATCAAAGAAAACCTATGTCCCACCAGCAACAACGGTTATTTTATTCTTTTCTCGCACAATCACCGAGCGGAGTGCAATGCCTAAGACTGCCATCATAAGCATTAACATGCTATGGCCTCTTTGAGGATTGATTTTGATTTTTAACTCGTTTTTTTACTTTATTTTGTTCTCTATTAACAACCTTAACGGTTGTTAACATCCTTAAATTAACGGCTTTCCTCAATTTTTGGGTCGATAAAAAGATAGCCAGATAAATAAAAAAATAAAAGAAACTAAATCCGTCAGAAGTTATAAAATATTGCTCAATATGTTTAATAGTATATCTTGATTTAATTTTTTTTTCTCATTTTTTAAGAGCGTTGCCTGAGCACTATTCACGCAATTTTCTTCGCGATGTGAGTAGCTGGTGCGGCTTGGCTAACTGTAAAAATAAGAGCACAAACATCCAACGAATAAATAGCTTGAAACGAACGGCGCGCGACCTGCTTGTCCATATTTTGCACCCTAAAAAGCTATTTTAGGCTCTTTTGTCTATACGAAAGAGTTCTTCATCGTAGTGCGGACCAGTGTTGCGGAGTTGCCACTCCGGAGTTGGAATGATTCCGGAATCATTCCACATTTTCGCGACCCCGGAATGGAATGGGAATGGAATGGCGGCAACGTTCAGGGGAATGGAATGGGAATGGAATTAGATGCCTTTTGCCCTGAATTGAATGGGAATGGGCCAGGTTCTTTATATTTTATTTATTTATTATTGTTCTTTTAACGTTCAACTATTCCGAGCCAGTCAGGGAGTCGGTTGTTCAGAAATAAAATGAGCGGGAAACTGCGAACCCGCGTAAGGCCCTAACAGACTCATACGAAAAAAATGCAATACAAAAAACAAGCGTCAAAGCAAAAACAGAGGGGGGGAGGGGGGGGGGGGGGCGGTGGCATCTTTCACCAGTGAAGTTCAACACATATCCGAATGCGTCTGCGCCTGTAATATTGCACGGCTCAAACGTACGACATCAGCCGACGTGAACGTGACCCGCTGCTCTGGTGATCCCATACCCGGGAACGAGGCCTGACATGGCCTCGCTGTGCGGACCCAGACTTTATACACCTGCAAGTTGCGACTCGTCTCAAACGCGCTGTTTCTCGGAGAGCCCGCACCTGTGCCGGCCATCTCAGGTCGCAATCCACGAGGTCTCTGTTTGAATGATGCTAGGCGAAACCTGAAGACTGCCATTCATGCGTTGGAGGCGGAGAGTCGGCAGGAAGGACCGTCACAACAGGAATGCCACCGTATCGATTTTTCAACCGTAACAGAAGATAAGACATGTGCTTCAGAATGCTTCAGGTGGTCCACTTTTCTCGAAAATTCCAAATGCAACTGCCTGCATGGTCTTCAACGAGGTCACCTACAACAAAACTACGTATTGTCCTTTCATACCGCAGCGTGGGTAAAGTTTCATGTTCAAGGCAACACCTACAGATTCAAGAATACTAGTTCATCCCACCGTGAAGTCATGTGATCAGTGCTGACAGGGGCGCCCTTATTGAACAGGGAAGTGGTGATGTTTTGATGGAATTTATTTAGAGGTAGAAGTCTTTTCGCATCACTGGTCAGTCAGACAGGATTCCGGGGAAGGGACCGCGGTCAATCCTCGATGGAACGTTTTTTTAAACCCATTGAGGACTCTTCGTCCGAAACCACTACCTTCAAGTCGAAGTGCCAAGCCTGCAAAAAAATAATTTCGGGACCAAAAAAAAAAAACAAAAAAACTTCCACTTCAAACCTAAAGCCTCATCTCAGTTGGCGTCTCAAAGAAATTTGAAACAATCCCTTACAAAATTTTTTAATGAATTTCATTTGACAGTTTATGGAGTCTACTCATTATATCTTTTCGAGTCTCAATAGAAATACAAACGAGTTTTGTAACGTGTCCGTAAGGAGTTTACGAAAACTATTGGCCACCGCGTTCCAATTGATGTTTCGACAAAGCTACCGCATAAAGTTTCCAATGTATTTCATATGAATATAATTTGAAAGTCTATTGACACCGTTTCGAGACTGTGTTGAAAAACAATTGATTTTTTGTAACGAGTCCCTAAGGAGTGTACGAAAACTATTGGCCACCGCGTTTCAATTAAGGTTTTGCCGTACCACCTCATAAGAATTTCTAATAGATTTCATTTGAAAGTCTAGATACACTGCTTTGAGTCTCTGTTGAAAATCAAATGTTTTTTTTTCTTGAAGTTTTGACGTGCCATCTCATTAGGTATATTCCGACGAGTCGGAATATACCTAATGAGATGGCCCATCAAAACCTGAATTGTAACGCTGTAGAAAATAACATTTGATTTTATACAGAGACTCAAAGCAGTGTATCTAGACTTTCAAATGAAATGTATTAGAAATTATACTCCTAGCATGGGTTTCTAGATGGACGGCTCTAAGGGGGAAGACGGCAATAGGTTGCATAACATGTGGTCCGGATCTAACCGTTGTTTTGAGGGAAGGGGAAAGTGAGTGCAAGTGTCACTTATATGTATGCCTATATACGCATGCAAGGTTCGGAAAATGCCTGCATAAAACCGTGGGAAGGAGTAATAACTGGTTTAATAAAAATGCAAAATTCGAGTATACGGTACACTGCCTTCGTGTCCATAGGAGACCTTGTACTGCCTTCGTGTCCATGGGAGACCTTGTATTGCCTTCGTGTCCATGGGAGACCTTGTATTGCCTTCATGTCCATGGGAGACCTTGTACTGGTAACCTATAAAGAAAAAAGATGCACAGTTACACGTTGATCTGCTTATCTAAACTTCAATGTCCGCGCAAGGTATCCTGATCACAGCGCAGCACTACCTCAGCGCTGGATCAGTATTACAAACTGGGACATCAGTCCTTTATGAAAGGAGGACCCTCAGAACACACGATACAAGCCATGGAAGTAGCAGTTACTCGTTGCTTTAACAGGACTGAGTTAGCGCTGCACTGTATGTGTGAACCAGCCTTAAATGCAGAAAGTCACATTCAAAATTTCTACATTTTTGCTCACCCAGGCACTTAATTTACACACTACCTTGATAGTTTAATGAGTGGCACTAATAACATTGTCAGGGCACCATAATGCAAAAGTATATTTTGCCCCCGAGTCTGCGAGAATCAATCGCTCACTGTTTTTGCCGCCCCATTGCACTCTTTTATTTCGGCTTTTGAAAAGGTCTACCAGCAGATGTTGCCGCTCATGAAGTTTACCATATTCGAACATAGAGAAGCTAAGACTTATAAGCATCTCGCAGAATTAATATGGCAATTCGAGCCAATTGATCCATGATCGTAGACAAGCGCCGCAAAAAACACATGGACGATAAGTGGTGGTAAACACTGGTGCCAGTGTTTTATGCCCACAATTGTTTTCCCTGTGTATTTTTATTTACTTTTTTGTGTTTGTTTACTATCTTGAAGAAGTATTTTTAATCACAATGGACACGAAGGAAAGGGTAATAGGGTTCTATGCGGATCATAAAGCCATTCTCCGAATGGGTGAGTGTCAACATGCATCCCTACTTGAAGCAGCCTAAGGACAATGCTAAACTACACACGGAGGATTCAGCCGACGAGTCTGTCGAGCTGTCCATCCTGCCCGTTAGAGCTAACGAGGTGCAGGACTGCGATCAACGGCGAGATGCGCCAATGGATCAACGAAAGAAAATGCCACACAAATCTTCAGTGCACCCAAAAGGATCCTTCACCTATGAATGGCGTGAACCTGATTTGGTGATCACTAGCGCCCTCTCGTACTTCAGTAGTGATTTTCAAAGTGGTGAGCAGCTGTGCGACTCTACCACACGAAAAGGCACATTCCTGACTGGATGTGCCTTTTTAATGCGAAAGCATTATATGTCCATGGAGCGGAAAATCCGAGTTGTACCAAACGTTAACAGAGGAATAAAAGAAAGAATAAAATGTGCTTCCACGGCTGAGATTTGAACCCAGTGTTGCTGTGTGAGAGCCGGGCATGCTAGCTGCTGTGCTATCTCAGCTGCTTCGGAATGCGACATTACTCTTCCCTCAAAAAGAAGCTTGTCCCATTACAGCAAAAAACGGCATGTCTTTACCCGTTCTTCGTCCCCGTTTATCTGAGGCTGTTTTTTCATCATGTTTGACGGCATCAGCGTTGATGTGCCCGAAAGATGGTCATAAAAATATGTCCTCGGTTCGATGACATCACACTCCACGTGACGACATGACGTACCATGATGTGTGACGCCGTATGATGATATGTAAAACAAATATTAGAGGGGCGCTTAGGTATCCCTACGTGGATTGAATGCGAAAGCATTGCCATTCCTAACAATAGAGGAAAAAAAAAGGAACTGTCGTTAGGAATGGCAATGCTTTCGCATTCAATCCACAAAGGGATACCTAAGTGCCCCTGTAATATTTTGTGTGGAGTAGAGCTCAAATAAACGCCGTACGGTGCAGTATATCCACGATTAAGTTGCTGCTAGTCGTAAAGCTTAATGTTTTGCACCAACAATACCATAGTTTTTCCTCGGTTGCGACGAAGCGCCACTGCGCTACAAACTTGCTAGAAATTTCTGCATATGCGACCTCTTTCTTCTGGAAACCTATGGTGACCTGCCACTCACTTTTGGCCAAAGAACAGTGAAAATACCAGATGTGAAAACAGCCATAACAAGCATTAAAGAAATCAAGATGGGGGTCATAGCATTAGCTTCCCAACGTTGTGAGACTAGCACAGGATTTCTGTTACTCGCCGTTTATAAGACAGGAGTCGACTTTTTCCGGTCTGATCTTGAAAACAAAGTTTGGTACGGTTAATTTTGTAACAGAAGGCCCGTGCTTTGCCGTTTGTAGGGTCATTTACTCGGTTCAGGATATGACGCAGAGTCCTTCCCATAAAAATGCATGGGTGCCCGCTAGGACTGTTCGAAATGATTAAATTAACTGAGGTCATGCTATACTCTGTTTCCACTCTGGAATAGCAAAGCCCCTACCACAAAGCCCTTCACTCTTTTTAATAAGCAAACACTAGAGAGGAGGAGAGCCAAGAGGACACCGCCAATCATAGCGAGCAAAGGGAATTGTGGGAGGGGCTTGTGCTAGTCTATAGTTGCAACGGACTATAACAAAAGTTTACAGTACCATGAAAACAAAAAGACCAAGTATGCACAGAAATTTGCAGGAAGTGTAGCAGGGACAGAATAGAAAAAACTGCAGCTGCAATATTTACCCTTTAAATTTCCCTCGACAGCACAGCAGAGACGACATGCTGGTCGTCAGAGCCTGGAGGGCAACCCTTTGTACTGGGAGCACATGTAGTCTGAAACAAACAACAAACAAGAAATTAAATGCATAGACAATCCGCACATGCTGTTATTTTGCTTCATTGGCCGCTTCAGAGAAAGCAAGCATGAACACCGTTGTCCAACCACGTCAACTGCTAGCCGAATCTTCCTGCCGCCAGGATTAAAATATTGCTTGCGCTATAAAAAAAAAAAACAATTACACACTACCCAGCTGGCATGCTGAAAGTTCAAACATTGAAGAAACTAACTCATAAAACTTCAATGCAAGAGCTACACCTCGTGGACAATACACAAAAGTATGTTCAGTGTAAACCTTGGTGCACTGCAAAGCTGCTTTACCTCAGCCAGTTTGGAACATCTGCAGTTTCATTCTTTTCAAGATATTACGCCTGAAAATTTGTGACAAATTAACTGGGTTAAAATTTTTAATCGACACCCGGCCCAAATATTTAGGAAGTATACTAGTGGGATAAATTCTAACTTACCATAATTATTTTCGGCATCCTGAAGGCGTCGCTTCAGGGTCCAGTTTTCATATTGGATCCACCTCACCCTCACAGCTGCAACCACACTGAAATGTTTGCAAAGTTTCAGGCAGGGTAATTAAACGTCTACAGTTTCTCTCGAACACCGCTGTCACGAATACTGTCTTTTTTGTCATTTTGTTCTGTTTAAGGGTGGTTTGGGGGAGGGTCAATTGCGATTCTCGCACATGTTTACCTGAGCGCCAAAGGCATGAGCTCGGATGAGACTATACTCTCTTTCATTCTTAGGGTGCAACGCTGTCAAAGCTACTGGCGCGAGCGTGGGGCTTGATCTCGTTGATCATTTGCACGCCTTCTCGCGCAAGCAAAACCGTAGATGAAGCCACGCACCCGCGCCAGTAGCTTTGACAGCGTTGCACACTAAGTATGAAACAGAGTATAATGCCGGCCGAGCTTCAAACCAATGGGAAGAGGAAGACAAGCGTTTCGGGTTGACCAACCACGAACCTGTGTCAACCGCATAGGTCATTCAACACACGTCCCATACGACTTAAACACTGTGTCAAACTGCATTTTGAAGTCAGTCCCAATCCCAACGGTGTATGAATAGAGGCATTCATTTCGTGGCATGCCTTGAAATGAATCGAAGTGACGCAAGCTGGGAACACACTGCTGCTGCTTCATTTGGGAATAACTGCGACCCTCGGCTTTATCACATCACAATTGCAAAATGAAAGAGAAAAAAAAAAGGCGAAAGGAAGAACTGCTTTATCAATCTAACCGACAAATGTAAACCCAGTTCAATTCTAGAAAGCCAGGGGACCAAAGTTTGTCCTAACAGTACAATCCAGTCCAGTTCCATAACTTCAAAACAAAAGATGGATATCCTCTTCAACCATTTTGACTGAAAAGGAATATTGGCTCTGCATGAAGCAAATTCCAAGGAAGTCTAACTTCTGAAATGTAATGAAGTATCATCAATGTAATCAATTTATAGTTGAACGACATCAGTACTCTGCTAAACAATAAGACATTTTCTAAAGCAACGAACTGAAAGTAGCATTAGGAATTCGATACGTGCTCTGTTGACATAAGCTACAATTTCTTGGACCATACACAGAATGAGTGGCAACTTTTCATTATGCTACACATAGATCCAAACATTAGGACAAATAAAGCAAACCCAACTAGTTAAAAAAAGAAAAAAAAATTCTAGCTTAACAAGGAAACGTGTGCCGAGAAAATAGGGAGTTTTAGAAAATCGGGCGCTACGTTACCGCGCGTTACGGACGGCAAAATAGCGAGGATTGCGGCGAAGAGTTTTAGAATAGCGTTTCTCTGCCGGGGACCGCCCAAAACGCAAGCATCTCGTGCTCAAAACGCCACCAAGATGTCGCGACAGCTTTTATTTGGAAGTTAGAACGTTTAATCTTGAAAATTAAACAAGCTTTTTGTCCAGAGTAACATTTTTATAGTTGATTTATACTCAATGCCGCATGTTTTGTTTTTGTCACTGCCAAGCTGCTCTGTTGTACCAGAGCGTTGAAGGACTCTGGTTGTACTTACGAAGCCCAGACAATCCACTACCCAGGCATGCTTACATGTCTGCCATGATCGTAAGCACACGCGCCTCGATAGCTTTGCGCCTCGATAGCTCTGAGCGGTGATTCCAGCGATCCGTGGCGTTTTGAAAACGCTTCGACCATACCGACCGCGGGCGCCGAGTGCGACTCACGCAGTTCCCGAGAGGGCGACGGCGTCGAAGACGCGATCAACGGAGATGTCGTGGGCGCCGCCTTTTGCGGTACCCACGCTATTATCGAGAAATAACGGGCCCCAAAGCTCGAGTCCGAAGCTTGTTTAGATTCTGCGCATGCACAGCAGCCACGAGATTACTCAAACTCCAGGTCAGGTCAGGTCAGGTCAGACAACGTTTATTAAGAATGAAATTCTGCTGGCGGTTTACACTACGGTAGGGCCAGAGGGGAGGGGCTTATAAGGATGATGGAAGCGCGTAGGGTTGTAATTGTGGCAGCTACAAGTCTCTGCCGAGGTTGGCCGTCTTCAGAAAGTCGACCAGCGATCGGAGGATGAGGCTGCGTCGTTCTGAGTCTCCTGCCGGGTTTACCCATTCGTCGAGTGTTGAAGGTTTGTCTTCATAGTTGAGCGCTCCCAGGGCGTCATTGCGTTCTTGGTCGAGCTTTGAACATTCCCAGACCAAGTGTTGAGTGTCTGCTCTGAGATTCTCTAGGCAGTACTTGCACTGGTCTGGTTTTGGTACAAAGTCCGGATTCTTCTTCTTTTTAGCGTCCGCCCATTTCTTCGTTATTGATGGAGTGACTGCAGCTCCTGCTTGGAGTCTTCTTAGCAGGACGGATTCGTGTCTTCGGAATCCCTTGGGAAGGCTTTCCCGTGCCACGTCTTTGTGCTTGTCGATAGTTTTCTTCAGAGCGATCCTGGCTGCTTTAATTTCCCAAAAAGGGTCGTAAAAGCCGTCAGGTTCGCTCTTTGGAGACTCGATTGGTTGTGACATTTGTGGTGGATTTCGATGTGTTCGAGAGGGCGCGGGGGCTTCGGAGTGGCATTGAAGGCAGCGGAGGAAGGAACGAGTTAACTCTCCTGCTGCCTCGTTGGCTATCTCGTTGCCCTCGATCCCTTCGTGACCCGGGATCCAGCGTACCGAGGCTCGGATGTCGCGCATCCTTAGCTTGATGGCCGTAGTCGTAATATTTTGAATCGCCTTGCACGTTTCTTGATGCGTCTTCAGTGAACGGATGGCGTCTTGGGAGTCTGTGAACATGATGATGCTCGTGCCGCATTGGGCTTCTTGTCCTAGTGCATTCAGGGCCTCTTCAATGGCCGTGATCTCAGCCTCTTGCGCTGTTCTGCAGTACGGTGCATGTTTTGTGCAAGTAGTTTTCGTGTTTTCAACGTACCACGCAATAGCAGCATTTCCTCGTTCACTGAAGGCTGCGTCGGTGTAGCAGACGATGGTATGTGAGTCGTTACATTCGATGATGGCTTTTACTTCCTCGGCGTGCTTCATTGCCTTGTGTCGCCGTCTTTCTTTGTTTTTTTCGCCGTTCATTTTTCGTGGTATAGGGGCCGATTGGGCTATGTCGATTCTCTCCCATGGTGGTAGTTGGTCTGGTATGGGTGTATTGTTCTCGAGTTTCCAACCAAGTAGTTTGGCGATTTCTCTGCCTTGCTTGGTGTGTTGCATCTTGACTCTTTGTGCTTGTTCTTGCGTGGAGGCCAATTATTTCAGCGACGGAAATGGCACGCATTTGTGTAGTTCTATCAGTCTTGTTTGTCTCGGAAGGCCCGAAATGCATCTTCTCGCGTCGTTCATCAAGGTTTCGAGACGGGCCCAATGATGCAGTGTCAATCTGTAAAAGCGACAGCCATACATGACTTTCGGTATGAGTGCCGCTTGAACTATCGTTCTGGCAATTCCCTCACCTGCTCCGCCGTGTTTATTCGCTATTTTTCTGATGATCGAGGTGCCATGTCTCCATGTGTCGCGCATTCTTTTGATCCATTTGTCGGGATTGAGTTTGGTGTTGACGTGGATTCCGAGGATGGTGTGTTCGTCACTCTTTTCTACTGTCTGCTCGTCGAATTTTAGAGTGGGGTTGGTGTTGTCTCTTTCTCTACCAAATGTCAGGAGTTTAGTCTTCTCTGCTGATGGTTTCATGCCTACTTCTTTTAGGAAGCTCTCTATTATGTGAAGTGCTGCCTGCAGTGTTTCGACCTGTTCCTCTTTCGTGCCTTGTGTCGTCCAGATTGTGATGTCATCTGCGTATATAGTAAAATGGAGTGTCTCTACCTCGTCCAACTTCCAAGCTAGCGGTGCCATCGCTAGATTAAAGAGCGTGGGGGAAAGGACAGAACCCTGCGGCACTCCAATGTCATTGCTCTTTGTGCTACTTTGATCTTTGCCCACTTTGGTTACGTATCTTCTATTTTTGAGAAATGTCTTGATTAAGTTAAGGGGTCTTCCTAGGATTCCTTGTGTCTCCATGGTCTTGATTATTACATCGTGTGGTAGCGAATCAAACGCTTTCTTGATGTCTACAGCCACCAACATTCTCGTACTGTGGGCTTCGGGGGTGAATTTCAATACTGTTTCTCTAAGTAGTATTAGACTGTCGTGCGTTCCCAAGTTCTTTCTGAATCCCGTTTGGGCCGGGTGGTATGTACCATTCTTATCCGTAAACCAATCGATCCTAGCAAGTGTCATCCTTTCGACGAGCTTGCACAGTATCGACGTCAGGGATATTGGTCTTGTGTTTTGAGGTTTGTCTGGGACTTTTCCGGGTTTTGGTATGGGTGTGACTCACGACATCTTCCAGTCCTCTGGCATTTCACCTAACTTCCAGATGATGTTGATCTGCTCCAATAGCGCAGCTCTCGCACATTCGGGTAGGTTCTTTAACATACTGTTGGTTATTTGATCAGGGCCTGGTGCACTTCTAGTCCTGCCGTTTGCAATTGCTGCTTCAAGCTCCCAGACGGTAAAGTCGCAGTTGTAGTGGTGTTGGTCTTCTACTACTGTTGGGGTGTAGATTATTGCGTTCGGCTTGGTTGCAGGTTGAGGGAAGAAAAGTGGGCCCGTTTCTTCAAGTACTTCTTCTAGCGTTTTGTTGCTTCGTAGGGCTATATTGGATGTGATACCCCACTCTTTCTTTTTTCCGAGCATAGAGTTACAAATACTCCACATTCGTGTTATTGACGTATGCTCGTTAAATGATTCGCATAAGTCGTTCCAATTGTCGATACATAGCTTATTGGCGTAAGATTGTGCTTCCTTTGCAAGCTTGTTTGCCTCAGTTAAGTCATTGCGATTTCTGGATGTTCTATATTTGTCAATGAGTTCCTGTCTGTGTCGCCAGAGTGAGAGAAGGTGTGTGTCAGGATTTGGGCCATCCGCGTTTACTGCTTTCTGAATTGTCGCTTTTACAGATGCTTCTTTCATAGCGTGGGTTAGTTCGTCTATGTTAGTAATGTGGTATTCTTGATTCAAGATTGTTCTGAAATCATCCCAGATGATGGTCTTGCTGTTTCTTTTCAGTTTAAGTTTGCTTCCGAGTTCGAGTGTTATGTGTATTGGGAAATGATCGCTTCCCCATGGGTCATTATTATCGCATTTCCAGGTTATTATAGACTTTTGTGATGCAAGGGTTAAATCGGGTGTTGTGTCTTTCTGTTTGGGCCCTTGTCCGAGCCTGGTTTTAATTTCGGGGTCATTCAGTAGGTTGAGCCCTGCTTTTTCATATTCATCTTGAATTTTGACGCCTCTCTCATTGGGTTGGTCTTGTCCCCAGTCCGCGTGCCAGGCGTTGAAATCTCCCCCAATTACGATGTGGTGCTTGGGATACGTGTTAACAAAGTGTGTTAGCCAGCTGTGCTCGTCGTTCGTAAAAAGTGCTGGTCTGTAGTATACCGATATGAGGATGATTTTGATGTCGTTATCTGTTGTGCGGACTGCTACTATTTCTTGGGTTTGGTTGCACCATTGAGTAGTGTCTAATTGCTCATATGGCAGTGGTTTTCTTAGGTACACCGCTACTTGGGCTCGGACCGTTTCTTTCTTGCCTCTTTTGTGGATGATTGAGGGTGATGTGAAGCTTCTGTATCCTCTAAGACCGATGTTGTCCCCATTTATTTCTTGTAATAGTAGTGCATCTTTAGGTTCTTGTTGCAGTCGTAAATTAAGTTCCGCCCTGCGAACTCGGAGGCCCCGGCAGTTCCATTGGAGAAAATCGAGTGTCTTAGTCTTCCGGGAATCCCTAGATGGTTTGTTCTGCATTGTGCGTCGGGGTGGAGGTATCCTCTATGCTGCATTGTTGTACTTGCGATTTCTGGAACTGCATAAACATGATTTGAAATTGCTGCATCATCTGCTGCATCTGTTGCTGCTGCTGTATTTGTTGCTGAATTTGTTGCTGTAGCATTTGCTGTGTTTGTTGCGTTTGCTGAGCTTGTGTTTCTACGAAGCGCAGCACTTTCTCTTCCCAATTCCCGCTTTGGGTAGCTTGGGTAACCGCACAGATCGGCGGGTTTTCTGACGGTGTTGGGTTCTTTGTGAAGGAGGGAATCAGCACCATCGTCTGTTCAACACTCTTCTTGATCGCATCTTGCTTCTTTTTTTCCAGTTCTGTTTGTCTGCGTTGCTTGGCACGTTCTTCTTCTTGTTTGTCTTTTTCAATTTCCACTTTGAGCTGGGCCACACGTCTTTCAAGTTCCTTTAATTGATTTTCTTTGGCTTCGATCGATGTCTTGTTCGTTGAAGACGTTCTCTTGGCCATGTTGGCATTGGCGTTTGGTAGATCCTGTTTGTATGCCGTGCAGTTGGTGCCGGTGGGGCCCTTCTTGGTACTGCCGGTGTTTTCCAGCGGCGGAAACTCTTCGAGGTCTTGTAGAGTGGAGAAGCGGTTTTGTGTAAAAGGATGTTCTTCCTCTAACTGTGCCTTGGTTGTGCAGGGCAGTAGCCATCCTCTTCCATGGAGACGCACTTGCCACATTTGTTGCTTTGCTTTTTGTCTGTGTCATTGCCTGTGCTCATCTTTGTAGCTTTGCGTCCGTGCTTTTTTTGGTCTCGCATTTGGGGTCGAAGGCTGTATGTCCCGACACATGGCAGTTAGGGCAATACGTATCTTCACATTGTTCTCCTTCTGGGTGAGGTTCACCACAACGCCTACATCTCTGCTCTCTCGTGCAGACAGCTGCCTTATGCCCGATGCCGTGGCATTTGAGGCACAGGACGGCTGTTGGTTTGTACGTGTATACTCTGAACAGTCTTCCGCGATGCGTGATCTTCCTAGGAACTCTATTTCCATCGAACGTAAGAAGAAATGTGGCTCTCCTCCCAATGGGTCTTGCATGTAGGACATTGCAGTAGTCAGAGTCTGAGTAGTCGACAATGTCTTGTGCTGTGAACTCTGCATCCACGTCGTGTATTACTCCTCTGGGCATGAGGCCAGTGGTGGATCTGTATGTTTGGACCCCTACCTCCGTGCCGTCACCCAGCGTCAGAGCGCTCATCTGGAGGATGTCTCCTGCGTGCCCCTCACTGTAAACAGTAATGGCTATGGTGTTGTTCCTGTGATTGGGATCGTAGCTAAGTCGGTCTCTGTTGCAAGGAATTGTAAAAAGCTGTTTCAGTTGGTCCATGAGGATCCGCGATGAGATGTTCGATATTCTGGTTTGCGTCGTGGGTTTCACCACAATCACAATCTTTGGTTCGTCAAAGCGCTCAAGGTGGGTTCCCCATTGTGGTTTTTGCTTTTTGTATGTGACTCGCGTCCAACTGTCTGTCGTTTCAGGAGGAGAACTATCGTTGATGTTAGCTATCCTGCTAATCTCGTCGTCGCTGATCTCGAAATTATCGTCCCGGTCCTGACTACGGAATCTTTTCGCCGGAATTATCACCTTTCTTGCGTTGTTCTTGTTGGTTTCTAGCTCCATGCTATTGTTTTCGTCGTTCTCGGTGCACCTTTCGATCGGCGTTGTTTCAGTACTCGCCATGTTCAGAATGCGGGGTGATGGGCAGGCCTAGTTCTGCCTACCCGGGGTCCGGGCCTACGGCGGCCTCTCGAGGTGAGAATTAAAAGAAAGACACGCCTACATTTGGTTCTGCTGGAAGTCTTTCGATGGGACGCCGTCCTTAGGTAAAAGATTTGGGTCGGGGGACCCAGTTGATGGCAGGAATTTAGTGGTGTTAGCGGAGCTGAAGCGAACGCTGCTGCTCCTCATGCCACTTCGTCGTCTTTTTTTCCTAAAACTCCATAATGTTCACTTCTCGTTCAACGCATACAGTGCAAACAAAGAAGTATGCTTACCAACTGCGTTGAGTTGCTCGTTCTGTCGCGTCGTCGGTCTTCCGCGCTCTTCTTGAACATAATCATCACAAGAGAAAACTTCACAGATAGATAAACTTGATTAAATTAACACATTTCCATGTCTATAGGCATTTCCATCCCGCGACATACCCAACGGTCGCAAAGCTGGCGAAACCATTCCGGAAAAAGAAAAAAACAAAGAACTGGGGGGGCTATGTTCGACAAATGATTCGTTTCTCCTAAAAAGAAACGGAAGTGACCGAAATGACGAGATCGCGTCTGATTGACTAGAGGTTCAAATGACGAAAGAGGGAACTTTCGTCATTTGAGCCTCTAACCAATCAGACGCGATATCGTCACTTTCGTCACTTCCGTTTCTTCTTAGGAGAAACGAAACTTCTGTCGAACATAGCCGACATAGCCCCCCTGGTGTCGCTACCGATGGGGCGTCGAAGACGCGATCCTTAAATTATGAAACCGAAACGATTAAAAGTTGCAATACTGAAACCGAAACTGACCAAATCGCGGTAGAGGGGCGCCGTAAATAGGTCTGTTCACATGGTGCATCGTGTTGGCGACTCTTGTGTCGCAAAACTAGGTTTCGGGAAACAGATTCCCCGTCTGAACTCGACCGAAAAAGTGGCGCGCCTCCGAAAAAAGTGGCGCGTGTTTCTCGCTTCTCCAGCAATTTTTCGCTGTAACCTCACCGACGCCCGTCAATCACCCGAAGGAGAAACGCGGACGCTGCCAATGGCCGCTCGACTTCGCTATGACGTCTGACCTTCGAGGAGGAGCGAGCTTTTGCAGGAGTCTGATTTTTGGCCGATCCCGTATCCGAGCTTTGCCGAAAGAAAACAAACAAACATGGCGAGCGACAATCCCCCCCTATGCGACAAGCGGAGAAGCGGTGCGTACGGGCGACGAGTGTTGGTCCTACTCGGTTGCAGGTGTGTGAACGGCGCCTACAGTACGGATTGGGGGCGCGGTGCAGATTCGTCAACAGTCGTGGCGGGTACAAGCACCGTATATAAACATGATGACTGGGGATCACGTTCTTTATTAGCGGTGTAAAAATGTCCGAAATGCTTCGAGATCATCTCGCGGTTTTTCTCGGGTTTCGCAGGACTAGTAAACCCGGTGAGCCGAATCTGACAAAATTCATTGAGTGGCATTAATAAAACAGGCTGTCCCTTCACACTGTGCGTACTTCATTTCATTTTGATGCGAAACGCTTCTTATTCCTGGTGCAGATGACAAGGTTTGGCGAAATTCTCGTGAGTCAATACGTCGCAGGTTTCGCGCGTCAAACTCCGCGTGCGAACAGGCCGATTTCGCGAAATCTTGGTTTCGCTAAACTGTGGCGCGTTGAAGACATACATCGTGTGAATAAGCCTTTAGGAGTAAAAGAGGGTGAATACAGTTATTATTTTAAGCACAGGAAATAAATCTGTATATCAGAACTAGCACCGACACGCTATTTGTTTCGGGTGCAATGCAGTAGGGAGTAGATTTATTGATTTGTATTTTTTTGATAACACTCATTTTAATGTTTAATGAGTAAACTCAAAAGAATTGCTATTGATTGGGTAACGATAAGCCTCACTTGAATTTGTAATGAGTAAGCTCAAAAGAATTGATATTGATTGGGTAACGATAAACCTCACTTGAATTTGTAATGAGTAAATTCAAAAGAATAGATATGGAGTGGGCGGCGTGGCTAATGATAAAACTCATTTAATGATGAGTTTCTTATGAGTTTCATTTTACTTTATAAAAACACATTAGAAGCTCAATTGAAACTCATTGTTCATTTTTGTAAGGGATGTATTGCATTATCAGTATTTGTATTTCTGCCCTCCCTAAAATGTATTCTTGTATTTGTATTTTCAAAGACTTTGCCTCTTTTTAAAATGTATTTCCGATACGTATTGCGATACATTTTTGCAGTTATATTTGAGACTTAGTATCAGTATCTTAGCAACTATTTTCATCTATCCCAGTATTTGTATTTCCAAATACATTTTTGAATATTTCTGCCCAACCCTGCAATGCAGCTGTCAAGTGACACTTATAACGTTTAGGAATTAGAGGAATGGAATGGAACGATTCAGCCATTCCAGGAGTGGGAATGGGCCCAGTGTCCCCATTCCTAGGAATTGAAAGGAATGGATTTATCGAAAACTCTAGTTCCCCGGAATGGAATTGGAATGGAAAGAAGGTGCCCATTCCGCAACACTGGTGCGGACATGTTGCGGCCGAAAGAACGGGTGTGCATCGCGCTGTTCACGCTGTCTAGCTGTCGCGCCGCACAGAACCGAAGGTGGGACCGGACATTTCATCGAACGCCGTTTCGTCGAACGCCGTTTCATCGAAACCGTTTCATCGAATGCCGTTTCATCGAACGCCATTTCATCGAACACCGTTTCATCGAAGCCGTTTCATCGAACGCCGTTTTATCGAACGCCGTCTTATCGAACGCCAGGGTGGCATTCCCGCTTCCTGAAGCTGGTCGGAGGTGCCCATCCCAGGTCCTGGAAGTTTTTGACTTGCATCGCCACAGAACATCAACTGACGGACGACAAGCTGGAGGCGATGCTGAGTTCCCAAGAGCCTCCTCGCCAGAAGATAACCATATAGCGGAAAGGAATGTGAAGGTCCGCCTTTTTTATGAGAACCGACGGACCATGGCTGTGGGGGACTTTTTGAGAGCAATTCCTCATCATTTGAAACGGTGAATGGCTGTCGCACGAACACATGAAGCCCCGAAAGTTTTGAAATAAAATTTGAAGTGACGTACTTACTTTTGACTTTATTGAGTCTTAAAACTAAAAAAACAATGTTTCGTTGTAGTTTCATAAACAGCACCTCAGCTTTAGCTACTGCAAGCTTCGGGCAGTAAAAAAGTATCGATAGAAAGACATGAGAGGCTAGGAGGCTAGGAGGCTCACATGGCTAAAGTTTTTGCGCCTGCGCAAAACCTATGTCGCCTTCTGGCCTCCATGAGTTGGAGTGCGTTCTCACCGGGAGTGCGACTTTTTATTTATTTGTTACAACACCCTCAAGGCAAATCGGGTAATACAGAGGGGGTGAACAGATATGCACAATATGCGAAACAAACATAAAGATCGGGACAAACATCTTCATGGGTTACTTGCACCAAAATAAATTGTAACAGCTATAAGTTTGGACATTAAAAAACCAGACAATGAAATGGGTGAATGACACGAAAATGCACTCGATCCGTGCATAAAAGAGCATCTTTCACACTTTTTATTTAAAAGACATTCGATGAAACGGCCGTCAGCGATTCGATGAAACGGCGTTCGATGAAACGTCCATTTTTTCGATGAAACGGCGTTCGACGAAACGGCGTTCGATGAAATGTCCGGGAACCAACCGAAGGAGCGGGTCGCCGCTGACGTACCGAGTTAACGGTAGAATAGCCACGACTGTAATAACGGGTTCGGCGAAACAGCAGAAACGGCTGTCTCGTCTGGTGCTCAAGTGTCCACGACGATTGATGGCATAGCCAACTGCGACGGACGTAAAGATAAAACTTAAAAGTGATCACTGGCATTTCAATTTACTATAACACACTAACAATTTTTTAATATATATGTTCGCCTCATTTGAAACATTCATATGAGAGATTTGTAGCTCGTGGTACAAGTAAGCTGTACTAGTTAAAAGTAATAAAAAAAAACTAAATTATTCTCCTTCTTTGCCATGCTATTCCATGGCAAAGTTTGAGTCCGCCATACCCACATTAAGGAGAAAAAGCGTCGAAGTCTGCTCGCCCGGGAGATATCAGAGTGTTCCTGCCCTTTTCTACGACCACGTGGCCCTTACATAACGTGACGATGTCAGATCGGCTCGTGATGACTTTCTACCCGCGCCCACTACCGAGGCCGACATCTCTTCCGGGTGGGCCTATAATGCCGTTCTTTCACTTCTAGTTTTTGGTATTTCAGTCTCTTCAGTGGTTAAATTTTCTAGAGAATACAGTCGAACACCATTTAGTAGTTTGAATTCTAACAACAGCTATGGCATATCTTGAGGACGTTGACAGATATCTAATTGAAATATGCTGGCTAAGGCATGTATCTCAAGAGATAGTGTATTATAGTTTTTTTTTTTTCTAACCTCTCTTGCTTTTGTGTTTCAGGTTTTCTGAAGCAAATTTGTTTGTTTTTTATGTTTGTGTATATTTCTGTGATCATTATGTCTTTCTTTATTTTAAGGAAAAGTTCCTAAAATTCAGAGACTGAGTGTTATATCAAAATAATTTAGTTACAACGATCCGTTCTTTTGTTTTGCAGATTGTGTTTTCAAAATTTCAAAAGAAAGCGCAGACTGCCAGATAATCCAACTTGACAGTCTTCCATTTGACCTGCAAATGATTATTGAGCCAAGCCAAATTAAGACTATGACTGCGAATACTTTTTTTTATGGTCCCTATGAGTCATCCTCATTGAACTACACTACGTTCGTAAGTCCCTTTCATAACCCCGTTCCTAAGGACTGCTTTAGGCTCATACTTTGGCTCATGTTGAAAAAGCTATATTTATAATGTTGTAATGTACAATCCGAAAAGCTATACTTTATTATTTTGTATTGTGCAACCCGACTATTTCCAAAAAAATAAAAAATACTCTAGGTTCATCATGCTGAAAAAGACCGGGAGCACGTAATGTGATATGAATGAGGTGGGCGCATGCTGTAAATCTGTGTGACGTCACGTGACGTCATGAGGTCACAAAACTGTGACGTCACAAAACGACACGTGACTTCACAAGACGACACGTGATTTCAGGACGTCACATGACGTTATGGTGTCATGCGACATCATGACGTCTTTTGACGGCGTGACGTGACGTGTCATTCTGACGTCACGTGACACCTCAAAATCACAGTCGCGTGAAGTCAGGGTGTTATGTGACGTCATGATGTCAGATGACTAACGCTGTAGTCTAAGGTATGGACTTTTATGTACGTACATCGTTTATCCAAGTTTCGAAACTTTTTTCACCGCAAAAGTAAGCTATGCAAGCTCCTAGCAATTCTAGGATACGACATGCGGGACAGGCCCCCGCTAAAGGAACCGCAGACTCCATGGCAAGGTAACACCATCACCGACCACAAACCCATGCCGAAGACTCTCAACCAAGGGAAGCGGGCTCGAGCGGTCAGACTACACGCAAGCTGGTGCGAAACGCGCGTGACAGAAGATGAGTTGCGATACACTGACGCCACCAAGACAGAGAACGCCACGACTACGTCGTGGTACGATCCACGAAGAAAGGAAGAGAGCACCGATATACTTTCCGAGGGGACTTCTATCAGACAGGCGGAACTGAGGACTATCTTGGCGGTGGTGAAAGACGTGCTCAAGAAACAGACCCAGCCAGGCAAGGCACGAATTTTTACGGACTCGCTAGAATCAATACGTGCGTGCCGATGCCGCGGAGCAAAGAGTCGCACGGTAAAGCAGATAAAGAAAGTGGCAGTGGAGCTCCGCACAAGGGGCCCCATACTTACAATCGAGTGGCTACCCGGACACAGTGGCATTCCCGGGAACGAGAGGGCACACCGAGCCGCAGGGGAGACAGCCAGTAGCACTCTCTCCGCGCCAGGCTCAACCTCTTGGGAGAAGACGAAGGCGGAAGCAATGGACCCGGAGGAACAGGCCGAACTCGCCAAACTGGAGAGGAAGGCCTACTTCCGCGGCCAGCTTCCGCCGACAGACAGCAACATACTGGCAGGATACAGTCGGTGGGAAAACGTCAGGATTTGAAGAATAAGGACAAATACGGGGCACTTACACCATCCAAATTAGTAATCCTTGGCCTGAAAGAAGATATGGACCCAACCTGCACGAGCTGCTCGGAAGGAACCGAGGCAATGTTGCAGCATCTGCTCTTGGCTTGTAAGGGGCTCGCGCATCATAGAAATGATGCTCTGGACAAGATCCAGGGCGTAGACAAGCCTACGCCGCTCGACGAGTGGACCAATTCAACGGGCACTCCTCAGCACGGGAAAGCCATCCTCGACTCCTTGATACAGTATATTAGGGAGTCCGGTGTACATAGCCTCATCTAAGATGTCACTACCATCATCATGAAATCCCCCTCACCCCTCACCCCTTATAACCCTTCCCCTCTCGTCTCAGGAGCACAACTCCGTAGCGGGTGAACCACTCATCAAATAAAAACATGTCTCTCTCTCTCTCCATGCACATGTTGCGCTAGTAGTTTGAAATAGATGCCAAAATGTCAGAGCTATTATTCAGAAATTACAAATGTATATCTGAAACGTTCAGAAGCAAAATAGGATCGGTTGCCAATAGTCGACACGTTCATCCCCATTAGAGTGTATTCGTGCCACTAAAAATTACGGAAAATCGCTCATAACTTTCGAATCAGATAACGACAAGCTCTGAAACTTTCGCATCTGGTCCAGAGAACTTTAGACCATTAGCGTCGCATATGGGCTGAGACTGAACCTTTCGGCGATGCGTAGTCTATTTTTCCGGTAAAAAATCACTAATATTTTTCGGGGACACTCTACTTTATATACGGATGTAAATTATATGTAACACAGTGTCATGCTTCAGGGCCCAACCGTTGGAGAAGAAAAATGAGTGCAGGACGATGAAAGGAATGAAGCTATATTACACAAAAAAGGCGAAAGAAGAGCACTAAGAGACTAATACACAAATGTACAAAAGTTATCAATAGTCTCACATATTCGCATGCAATCGACGATCTGGTGCTCGGTCTGTGCCAGACTTGGACATAGTTCAACTACTCTACTCAAACTACTGTAGTTTAACTACTTTTCCGAGTAACTTGGTAACTTTCAATTACAACTCTATTTGGGTAATTAGTAGTTCCATTTAACTACGTTTTTCGGGTAACTTCTACTAAAATTACTAACCACTTTCGAAATTTAATCCTATTTTTTTTATTCATCACAAAAGTTTGAGTGCACAAATAAATAAGACGCTGGTAGATGAAGTGGCATTGACGTACAAGGGGCCCCCTCACATTCCGTTCCCACGCACTTACACTCGGCAGCCATAGAAACTGCATCACAGGCGTCCTTGGGCCAAGGTGGCTACGACGAGCCGCCAAAGCATAACACCGGCGCGCACGAACGCAGGCAGAGATGCTTGACAAGCATTGGTCGGGTGTTGACCTGATCCGGTAATGCACGCAAGCGCAGCGTTTCCAGCTGCAAACGTGAAAGACGGGGACACTCCGAGGGTTGTTGCTGTTTTCATGCTGCGCCTTTAGTGAGTTCTGACTCAAGTGGTAGCGCCACTGGGATGACCTCGCAACTGGGCGCCTGTTCTCTTGGTCGCCTCGTTGTCATCGCATACTCCCTTGCAAAGCGGACTCCCCCGCGCCTAAACGCAGACACGGATAATCCGTTCATGGGAGCACGTTCCCGCTTCCAGCTGCAACTGTACGAGCGCCGATGCTTGTTCACGTAATCTTTCGCGTCCTTACGACCTTTCACGCCAGGGAGACCTCCTCTTTGTTGAAAACGTTTTACTTGTCAGGCGCGTCAGGATACCGTAGTCGCCGGCGAGGATTTCGAGTCACCCTTGGGAGATCTTTTTGTTGGACCCAACGTCAACGGCAAAAAACAATTCTTTTTTTTTTTTTAGTGGCGTAGCTATAACATTGCAACGAGACGCGCAGTCGTCCGAATGATCTCATCGTCGTGGTGCGAGACTTGATCCCTTGACGGCCAGGTGCACTCGCTCAGCGAAATCTCCGAACGTCGTGAGAATAAAGAGGGGTTAGTCATAACACTCTCAACTTTCCGAAGAAAAAAAGAAAAGAAAGGAGTGTTTGTTATAAAAGACCCTCTAGGGGCCGAGGCAAGCCTCACATGTTTCGTCATGGACACCAAAGATGCCGACACTCGCTTACCCGACCCTGCGCAGCCTGCATCTGAAATTGAACGCTGTCTTTGCATCCAGCGCCACGGTGGAACGTCTATTTAGCTTGACCGAGGACGTTATTAGAAGGAAGAGAGGAAAACTCTCCGATAACAACTTTGGAAGACAATTGCTTTGCGAGCGAATAAACTATTTTGGAAGTTATAAATGACTGCATTTATTTCCGGCTCGCAGGGTTTTTCAAGGATCAAAACTTCTGTTCATTTTGCTGTCACAAAAACATAAAAAGTAACTTCGAAAGTAACTTCAAAGCAATTCGCTACTTTTTTACAGTAGTTAGTAGTTTACTCAATTACTGTTACGAATGCGTAATTTCTACTCTACTTCAACTACTTTTGGCGTCGATACTCGGTAACTTAACTTAACTACCTTTTCGAGTAATTTTTACATGTCTGGTCTGTGCTGTTGATGGTACAGCCCAGGTCGGTCAGGTAAGTTTGCGTCTTGAAACACGTGCCCGGTGGTGATCTTATTTCGTATCACTGCCGGGATTCGCTGCCACTGGTTTCGGTCGCAATCGAATCTGTCACTCGTCACTTCATTGGCCCCTTTGTGGTTGCTCGGGTCGCCGCCGAGAGTCCCACATCAGCGTCGAGTCAATGCCGAGGTCCCCTTTCTTCTTTTTCGAAGGTCGCCGAGCCTTCCCCTGGTCGTCGCCGGGGTCCTTTCAGTGGCTTCGGAGCACCATTCTGAAGCTGCGCCTCTCTTCGGGTCGCCACCGAAATCTGGGCTGCGCTGCTTCGAAAACTCTTTTCCCCTCCCGCCTCTTGTCCGCTGCTTTCTTTAGGACTAGCAGTCTATACGGCGATGGCACCGGCGGCAATCTGGGCGGCAGGGTGGAATGTCCTAGCGGTGCTGGAGCGAGGCCAGCCGCTGGTGCACTTGCCCCGGAGCGACGCCGATGTCCAATCCTTCTCTCGAATGGCCGCCTGCCGTTTTTCGATGCTCGCGCTTCTCTCTTTCTTCTTCGTCGTGAAACGTGACAATTACCCCCTTCTACAGAAGTTAGTCGCACTAACTTTTTCACTCGTCACGTTGCGCGATCACAGCACACAGTTAATCTTGTCCCTTCACCTAGTACCATGTCCTAGCCATACCAACCAATACACGTCTGACTGATTCCATTAGCAGCACACTCAGCAGGCGAGGTGCCCTCATCTTTTCCAACGTCACACCTAACACCGACGCCACTGCAGCACACTCTACAAGCTTTCTTGTCATTCACTGCCGCATTGCTACAATTTACATTTCTACCACCCTTTCAAAACAGCTTTACCTTGAGGAGCAGTGTTCTGTTCTGAAACACGCCCATAGGTGGTTCACTCCCAAATGCTCTTTTTTAGCTTCCGAAAAGTCACCCTCAATGTCAAGTTTTTCAGAACAAACCGATAACCCCACAACTCGCTCACAATTCAGTCACCCTATCCCAACCAGAAAATAACCAAACACAGATCCAATCGACCCGATGCGTTCGGGTAGAAACTCGTACCTCTCCTCGACCTTGTCGATGTCGTGTTCCGCGCGCCTACATGTTTCAACTAGGATTCCCACAAACAAATGTGAAAAACTCTTCAGGAGTTTAAACTTGAATCTAAACTCTGCATTGACACCACGCAAATTGATATTTTTCAGCAAAAAAAAGAATACCCCGTTCTGAATTCTTGCACTACAAGAAACAACCTTTGTGAAGAACGTACAAAAGTTGAAGCTCGCGGCACAAAAAAAAAAAACATTAGCGGTACGATCATCATGTCTGACATTACAGGTATACTCGGCACCTCTATCCGCCAAGCCTGGGTCTGCGTGCTTGCCAATAACACGTGGACTCTTCTGTCATCTTAGTGCTACAAGAGATATTATCGCTCCTCCGTTGCTCTGCCCTGTATTCAGGGCTCTAATCAGCTCGTCCGTTTTGTGTCTCCTTTTTAGGCTCCCTCTTGTATTTGCCTCACCCTTTAAGCCCTTACCCTTTTTGGTACGTGGGTACCTTCGGCCGCGATTGCTAGTTATGGCTGCTGGTCTCATCTGAGCTGATCTGCGCTTGTCCTCATCGCCTTTGAACGGTTTTTGACTTTTGTGCCGTACGTGCCTTTGACGCGTTCGGCATTTCCTTCTGCGAGGGCCCCAAAAGGTTACACCTCTAGTCTTCGACCTGTCTTTTTGCTGTTCAGCAACCGATATGCTTTTAATTTTGCGGGAGTTTTTTGAGCCACTGTCGGCCTCTCCGTTCATATCCCTACGCACAATACCTTCACCCACGGTTGTCTTAACGTCTACAACCACCTGTATCGCCTCCCTTGTCTGATTTGTAACTGCCGTTCTTGTTGGGACCGACTCCGAGTGCAGGCCCGTACTTGCCTCGTGAGCACTTTTAATTTTGTTATCACACAGTGATTCATCTCTTCTCATCAGCTCGATTTGTTCTTTCAGTTGGTGGTACTGTAATTCGAGATTGTTCGTTTCTGTGGTTAAATTGGCCAATTCCTTCTCTACATTACGATATTTTCCAAGAGATATCAAAGCTTTCTCAAAATCATAGTTGTCTTCAATCCAGCTTTTCAGATATGCCACTTCACCAACTATCCAGTCATTTAACTTTACGCCTTCAAATCCCAATGTTTTTCCTGCAGCAATAAGCCTACTTAACTCATTCATTTTCCTGTTCACGCTTTTTACAATCATCTAGTTGAATTTCCCAATTATTTTTCTAGCCTCAAAGACGGTATCTCACTTCCTTTAAGAACAAAACATACCTTCGTTTTTTTTTCAGCTCTAAAATGGCATTATGTTTCAGTTTCACTATCAGATCAGATTTTAAGCTAGCAATCATGCAAATTTTTCTTCATTCTGTGGTTGGATCCTGGCAGGCTCGCCAAATGTCATAGTTCAGGGCCCAACCGTTGGAGAAGAAAAATGAGTGCACGACGATGGAAGGAATGAAGCTATATTACACAAAGAAAGACGAAAGAAGAGCACTAAGGGACTAATATACAAATGTGCAAAAGTTATCAATAGTCTCACGTATTCGTATGCACTCGACGATCTGGTGCGCGGTCTGTGCTGTTGACGGTACAGCCCAGGTCGGTCAGGTCAGTTTGCGTCTTGAAACACGTACCCGGTGGTGGTCTCTTTTCGTGTCACTGCCAGGATTTGCTGTCACTGGTTTCGGTCTGTCGTGGTTCAGGTCAACCGTCTGAGTGATATAGGAGAGTACACGGTGTACGGTATAAATCAATTTATATAAAACAGCGACATACGTAAATAGAAAAGATAACTAATGCCTAGGCATTTACACATATACAGTTAGAAATGTTTGGAATTCTCACGTCCCTCTTCAGGCTAATGATACCAAGCGCTGGGGTTACAAGTGTCCGTTGAGACGATGATGTTTTCTTGACAGAGCCAGTTGCATTTTACCAGGGTTCGCTGCCGAGGTATCTCCGGGCTTTGTTGGAGGTGGCCCAGGTTATGCCGAAAAATGATCCACTGGGTACCAGGGTTCGTCGCCTTGATACTTTAGATCCCTGTAGAGGGCTGCGGGTCCGAGTTACGATGGAGTCGGCTTGCATCTGCGGTTCACGGCCGAGGACTGCAGCTTTCTTGAGTCACTGTCGAATTCGTCTGCATCTGCGGGTCACGGCCGAGGTGTGCAGTGTTCCCGGGGCACCGTCGATTCGTCTCCTGCTTGAGCCCCATCTCCTCGAGCGTCTTCTTATTTTCCTCTTCACTTTTTACCGCTTAACGCGGCACCCCTTTTCTTCCTCCTCTTCTCTTTTTCACCTCGTAACGTGACATGGTCACAATCGAATCTGTCACTCGTAAGTTCATTGGCACCCTTGTGGTTGCTCGGGTCGCCGCCGAGAGCCCCACACCAGCGTCGAGTCAGTGCCGAGGTCCCCTTTCCTCTTCTTCGAAAGTCGCCGAGCCTTCCCCTGGTCGTTGCTGGTGTCCTTTCAGTGGCTTCGGAGCACCATTCTGGAGCTGCGCCTCTCTTCGGGTCGTCGCCGAAATCTTGGCTCCACCGCTTCGAAAAATCTTTTCCCCTCCCGCCTCTTGTCCGCTTCTTTCTTTAAGACTAGCAGTCCATACGGCGATGGCACCGGCAGCAATCTGGGCGGCAGGATGGAGCGTTGTAGCCGTGCTGGAGCGAGGCCAGCTGCTGGTGCACTTGCCCCGGAGCGACCACCGAGGTCCCATCCTTCTCTCGAATGGCCGCCTGCTGTTTCTTGATGCTCGCGCTTCTCTTTTTCTTTTTCGTCGTGAAACGTGACACGCAGAAACATATCGCTCAAATGACTTTTTTTTTATGAATATATGTTGATAAAACTTACTACCTGCTAAAAATAGCCGTAAGTTCAGCCCGTAGCACAGTGAGGCACCTCCGATTTAGTATAGATAATGCTATTTATTTAGGATTTTATTACAAGCCCCGATAAAAATATGCACATTGTTCTTTATGTCAGAACCACTCATTTCTTAAGATACAGGTGGCTACCCTACCGAAAAACCCAGTATAACTTTTCGCTATCTGGATTATGGAACCGGAAATCTGTCTGGATTCTATCTGGACTCTATCTGGATGTTAGGGTTTCAAAAAGTATTCCTTTGTCTGCAATCTCGATTTCGGGTTTCCAGAAACAAATTTCCGGTTAGATAATCCAGATAGTGAAACGTTATACTTAGGGTGTGTACTTTCCGGTGTTTATTTGCGAGAAAAATCGGCGGATGTTTTTCGGTGTTTAATTATTCTCAAAGTACCGGTGTATTTCGGTGGAACGTCTCACGACTAGACTAAAATCAGTGATTATCGGTGGAAAAAAATGCGATGGATCACAGAAAGAGAGTTCCAATTTTATTCACATATTTCATACACTTCTTCTCTAGGAAGAATCTATTTTCAAACTTGGTTATTATAGTAGATGCAAGAATACTTCGAGAGGCTTGCATCCGTCATGTCAGCACGTTCCTTGCGGTTCAGAACCCGCAATTATGAAAACGCACGCTCCTGTTCGACACCGACGTTGGCAGTGTCTTCCAGGAACCACGGCAGCCTCTGAGTGCATGGCTTGCACCGATATCACTTGACCAGACACAATGGGGAAAGGGCACGTGAGAGCCTACCCTCCACTGCGTTAACTTTTCCACAAAAGGGGGCCATGGTAGACACAATAGGGGAAAGGCGTGTGAGAGCTCAGCTTCCAATGCGTTCACTAGACGCTTTTGACCGCCAGAAAGGAGGGCGGACTGTCGCCACGTGGAAGGCATGTATAAACACTGGAAGGATGCAGGATCCACGAGATAACACGTTTGAAGAACCTCTACGGGGAAAGGGTTTTGCTAGGTCGGAAACATGCAACAACCGGTGTTTTTCGGTTTTAACCAGGGCGAAAATATGAAGGGTTTAATAGGACATATTATGAGCCTTGATCTGTGAAAATAGAGGTAAAATTAAGGTTTTCTTTTTAAACTAATTTTTTCAATTATTGCAAAATCAGTAACCTGTCTACGTTTCAGTGTATTTGTTTAGAAAGGTTATTATTTTCAATTTCAATGACGATTTATGCGAATATTACAAAACGCGTTCAAATCATGTTAAAATTTGAATTTCCAGTCTTTTGCGATCCGGACCCATCAAACTCTGAATTGCTTACTAATCGATAATACACGTTTACCTCCTTTACTTTATATACAGTCTCTGCGCGAAAAATATTAAACCTAAGGCGACAAAAGTTTTTTTTCATTTTTTTTTATAGATATCCCAAGGAAAAGTTTCACGCAAGTCGCAAAAACGTGCGTGTATAATGACAGCGAATTTGTGATTTTTTTCTCAAGAAAAATTTTATTTTCCGCAAGAAAGAAAGTTTTAAAACGTTTCTGTGGTTGCACTACAAGTAAAATATATATTTTGGAAAAAAAAAAAATGCCGACCGGACATGGTCGTTCGGACCTCTCTGAAAACGTTCAATACAGACAATCTTAGTCATTCGAAACTCTTTTTCTTTTTTGCAGTATCTTTATTTTTTTTTTGTGCATTGTGCGGCCTTCCACAGCTGCGGATCTATTGGCGCTCACAGGCGGCGCAGGTTTAGGTTCTGACGGGCCTTATTTCATATATCATGTTACCGCCAAGGTTGCAGGCTGATCTGTTTGCTAAGTCCCTCCGGTTGCTTCCCTTACGTAGCGCAGCGATTGAGTCAAAGCAATACACTTTCCAAAGACGTTGCCATGCCGACAATTATCGCGTTCATTTAGGCTTAGGAATGGCCAGAGTCGAAAGACTATCTAAAAAATGCGGCGAGGTCATTGCTCATGCTCTGCAAGTTAAGTGAGGTAAGGCAAAGCGAAAGCCTCCTGCACCATTTGTTGCCGACTAGCGCGCTCGATATTGCAGCTACAACGGCATATTAGTTCCAAAGCGAGCGGCGCTCACTCACTGAGGCACTGCCATATTTCCCCGCATCCCTAGCGAGCCAGTCACGTGATTTCAAAATCCCTCTCCTAGGTAATGCGGCTATTTTAGCCGCGGTTAGTGCTTCGAGCAAACGGGCTGGCACGTCTCACTCGCTCCGACCCAAGGGCATTTTTGGATCGGTTGTACGAAAATGTGTTAGGAATGTTCCCTTCAGAACTACCGTCCACCTCTGTGCTGTGAATTTGTCTTTTCTTGACCACCACATAGCATTTTACGCCTTTTAATATTAATGAAATTGTGAAGAACAGGTATGTACACGCCCCATTTCATTTATGGCAACCGCGTTTGCGACAATTTGGCCACATTTCTTGCTTTATAACTTCAAAGCCACACAAATATTGCATTATGTGTTTGCAGATTCTGTTAAAACATATTATAAACGTTGATTTCTGAGAGTTTAAAACATATTAAAAATGGCCTTTAAAAAATGATTTTTAAAGTAATGGACATGGTTCACCGGACATAGTTGTTCGATCTTATCTGAAAACGCCCTATCATGGTAACCATAATATGTCTTAAATTCCATGTTACAACGACTTCATAAATTAAGCCGAGATTTCAGTAGTTCGATTTGTTCCTTTCTCTTGTAACAATCTTAACTTATTTGTAGTAATTATATTCTTACATTGTTTAAAAATGACATGATGGTAAGTTTTTAGATTAAGATAACGTAAAAGTTAAAACAACGCAGAGAGAAGATCGATCAAATATTGCACTTTATACACTCACAGAGAAACAATCGTGCTATATTTTTAAAGGGATAAGTTTAAACATTAGTTAAGTACGTTCTAAGGCAGCCACAGTGAGACGCTGGTCCTACATTGAAGTTATCAAAGACCACTTCATGGTCCAACGACTGTACATGAGAACTACAAATATTAACGTCTCTTAATCAAGTCATCAAAAGTTAAAAATGTGGGACGAAAACGTTAGTTTTCGCGTTCGTAATATTTGATGATGGCTCCCTAAAGTTTCTGTAAGTTCTCGACGTCCAAAAGGGCATCCGGAACCCACCTGGAAAGGGGACCATGTAATAATTGAAGATACAGTGGTACGTCACTCAGATAGTAACAGCTAGAAGCCATATAAGCTGGCCGCCTAGAAATGTTTAGGACTGCTCAGTAGGCAATACACCATGGTGAGCGAGAGCTGCATTGTATATTCTGAAAGGTAAACATGCTGAAATTTTCGTTCGACGTAAATGGGGGAAACAATTTCAGCCATCACCTTTGCCCTGAGAGATACAGTGGTCGTCAATATTATTTGCCCCACCCGATTGCAATCCGATGAGCTAATTCGACAATAGGGAATAGTGCAAGTCCATTCCCTGTTGTCCCTCCCACAGCAACTTAACAGACATCTAGCTACAAGCATAACATTTTACCGCTCAAGTATAAACTCCGTTGTGCCAGCTCATATTGTTGCAACGTGCATTGCCCCTTTTCACGATTTGTCATTCCAAGAGCACGTTCTGTACCTTGAATGGCGGCATGAACCACACAACGTTGTAGTAAAAAAAAGTACCAAAGGAGACTCTTAAGCTTAGTTAATCTCTATCCCGACAAAGGACGGCTGTCTATGGCGTCGCACGAGCTAATATAAAGCTACAACAAAAGCTTCCGCCGACACTCTTTTGGTGATACATCAACTCTTTATCAGTCTTCATAAACGGATTTCTTGAGGCTTTGTGGCTAAACACCTGAATAGATATTATTGAACTTCAACACTGCCATTCTGAGATCGCCAAGGGACGTCCCCCTCCGTCTCTATCTCACTACCTGTTTAAAGGGGCACTGACACCCCAAAGGTCGTATTCTTTTTTATTGTCTAAAACGATGCAAGTTGTAGTCATAGACACGCAAAAAAAACCGCATCGCAAAAAAAAATTCCCCCGCGCGCGCGCGCCTTTTTATTTTTGGCGTTTATATTTCCCGCGCTCACCTCCCTGCTTCTTTTGATCGGTGACGTCAAAAATCAGGAAATTTAGAAGCTTTGTAGGCGACATTTCTATAACATTTAATAACGGCAATCGTAAAACATGATTTTTAACGCAATGTCGAACGCACTATGGCCTTTCTTTTTGAAATACCAAAAATCAGATTTCGGTGTGATATCGCTTCCTGGATTTGTGTTCTCCCTCGGAAAACTTGGCGGCGCTCGAGCAGAGGCTTATCGCCGAGTCGGGCAAGAAACCGGTTTTCCCCCGCGTCGGCTCCCTTCTATCCCGCCTGCTCACCTCCTCCTCTCTTCGGGTCGCGGTAGCAACGGCGCTTTGCTTCACAGAGTGGTGCGGAGGTCCGAAAGAAAGTCGAGTCGCAGGAGACCGCAAAATTTGACTCACTGCACTGGCGCGGATCGCGCGGGAACTTCAAATCCGGCATTTGGAAATTGATTTTTTAATTCACAAATACTGAATTCCCAAGTTCCGAATTTTGAGGGTAATGTCCCGGCATCATTTTCAATCGTTTCGGATAATAAAATAAATTACGATTTTGATGTGTCAGTGCCCCTTTAAGAGAAGCCATGCTACACCAGCTTCGAGCACGCCCTGTTAACACGCCCCTAAGACAATGAATGGAAAGAAATCATGAGTAAACAAATTATATTTATTTTACTTATACACCACGTTACGTAACTGACGAACGATGTGAATGGTAGACAGAAAGCTACATTCAGATTTGATCAGACCACTGAGTTTTGCTCGTGCTTAAAGGGATGGTGAACCGAATACAGGAGATGCAGGCGGGACCCTAGAATCCCTACAACACTACTCGTAAGGCGATATCTCGAATGGTCGGCCGTATTCTTGGAAAAAGAAGTCGAGATTGAACCAGGCCGACGAGGCGCGTGACCGTGAAGATACCTAGTTTCCTCCTCTCTTCGCTTCGCTCCCTCAAGGTAGCGAGGCGGAGAAGACGCAAGGCCGTTCCCTCTCCTCGGAGAAACATGACGTCATCATTCATGCCAAATGCGCCTCTTTTTTTGAAAAATACGGTCATCCGTTCGAGATATCGCTGTATGAGTGATGTTTTGGTATTTGTAGCATCCCGTTGCACGCTTTTGCCGCGTGTTTTGCCGCGTGTTTTGGAGAATCCAGATTTCAGGTCAGCATCCCTTTAGGCTGATATAGATATTTCTTTTTTTGGTGATTCCTTGACCTAAATACGAAACAAATGCAAAAAAAAGGAGTGTAAAATACAGACAAACGCTCAATAAATACTATATATTCTTTTATTTTTGGTGGAAGAGGTTTGACTTAAATCATCATGGTAAAACCGGCTTTTTTACAACCTCAATTAGAAAAACAAAACAAAAAATTAAGGAAGTTTACAGATCTCATTAACGCGAAACTAGAGTGCAGCTTTTGAGGAGGAAGAGGGGAGGCTACGCAGGGGAGGGTATGCCCTCCTCCTCTTCCGTACCGTCCCCTTTTCGTCCCCTCCTCCTCCCTTAATTTCGTCATCCTCCTCCTCTTCCTCCTCCTCTCCTTCCCGTCCTCCTCGTCCCTACTCCTCCTCCTTTCCTTCTCCTCCTTCTGCTCCCGCTTAATTTGTTCATGGGTGACGTGACACGAAGTCTTGTGACGTCATTTTCCCCACTAAATTTCGTGGGGAAACTGAATCGGGTTCGAGGTCAGGTGACGTTAATTTCCCCACTAAATTTAGCGGCGAAACTGACGTCACGGGACCTCAACCCTAATACAATTTCCCGCTAAATTAAGCGGGGCGGTTACGCCGATGGCCACGGCGAGGCCGCGGAACGCGGGAACGGGCGCCTATGAGCTGCACTGTAAAAAGAAAAACTGAGCCAGCCCACTCTTTTGGGTCTGCTTTCTCCTAGTACTTAAAGAAACAAGATAATTTATAGCATATATATATATATATATATATATATATATATATATATATATATATATATATATATTAGAATACCATTTACACCTACGATATTTGAAATTGAATCAGTTAAGACCAGCTCGTCGTCTAGCATACTTCTGAGGTGTAATTATAATTCCATTTACTCAACTCAGAAGAAAGTTATTTGTAACTATAATTACAACTCCACAAAAAAATTCATTACAATCATCCGTTACGTAAATTACGTTCATTTCTTTGCTCCCCCGAGGAGCAAAGAAATGAACAGAGCGAAACGCTTTTCAGGAGCAGACGTAGTCCCTGAGTCTTGTAGGAGGGTACCTTGTACGGACCGGTCGTGCTGTTCCTGATAGATCAGGGCCAGGGGCTTCAAGGAATCGCTGGTTTCTTTCGTCCTCCTCCACGTCGAGCTGTTGTTCAAATTCCGGAGTCGGACGTGGTCCTTCACTGGATCTTTGAGCTTCGTTGGGTTGCAGGTCTCGTCTCTCCCCCACGTCGATGTGTTGTTGAGCTTCCTGGTGAGGGTGAGTATGACGCGTGTTCATGGCGTTTTCTTCCTCAGCATCATCCGCATTGATCAATTCATTATGTGCGCTGAGCTTCGCACTCGTGGGAAGAAGTTTGAAGAAACTTGAGTTCCTTGTGATAATTTTCTGATCTCTCTGAGCAGTTACCTGCGTCCCTTTGATTTCGATCACTTTATATGGCTGCGGGTCATAAGGGGGAGTGAGCTTGTTCGACGGAGGCTGTCTACACAGTACCCCATCTCCGACTTCGAAGTTGTGGGCTCTCGCATGTCTGTGTTCATCTGCGTAAATCTTGTGCTTCTTTCGATTTTCGTAATCCTTGTGTTGCCATTCCTGTGGCACGTTGTTAGTGTCTGCGGAATCGGGAAGGAGGTAGCCCATAGGTCTTCCAAAGAGTAGTTCGAAGGGCGTTTTCCCTGTCGTTGAGTGAGGTGTCGCCCTATAGGCCATTAGAAATTTGCTCAATTCGGAAGTCCACGTAGAGTTTTCCAACGTTGTCGCCTGTAGAAACCGTTTAAGTGTGCGCATGAATCGTTCGACCTCACCGTTCGCTTGCGGCCAGCAAGGCGTGATGCGCTGATGGCGAAATCCTAGCGAGTCAGCGAAGTTTTTGAAGTCAAGGCTTTGGAATGGAGGCCCGTTATCCGTTTTGACGACCTTAGGAATCCCGAAGGTACTGAAGATCTTCATAAGGTTGGTGATGACAGTTGGGGCCGCTAACGATGATAATACCGCCACGAGAGGGTAACGTGACGTATCATCCATTAGGACCATTATGTATTTGCCGTTAGGGAAAGGCCCCGCGAAGTCAAGTGAGAGCGCCTCCCAAGGTTGATTTGGCTTCGATGGAATCGCGACGGGGTCAGAGTGTTGATGTTGGATGGTTGCCTGACACGCCATACAGTTTTTAAGAGTAGTTTGTACCATGCTGTCTAGGTGGGGAAACCATACTTTTCGCTTCATGAGCGCTTTTGTTTTGGAGATGCCCTGGTGCCCAATGTGAGCGAGACATATCGCCTGTTGCTGGAGAGCAGCCGGTAGAACGAGGCAATTGCCTTTCAGTAGTAGGCCGCTGTCCGTCAGAGAGAGCTCGTGCTGTACGGATATAAACTCTCTGAGTGCTGGGTCGTTCCACCTGGCAGGATTGCTGAGGGCAGCGATCACCTTTTGCATATGAGGGTCGTTTAGAGTGGCGGCAGCTACTTCTGCACGAGTCATGGCTTTGGGAATGTTGTGGTGGGCCATGAAGTTGACATATGCATTAGTGCTATGAGCCAGGCGGGCGTCAGCAGGGGAGCTCGGCATGGGATGGCGAGACAGGTAATCCGAGGGGTTGTTGATTCCACACGTGTGCTCCATTCTGAAGTTGTATTGTTGGATTCTCAACACGAGGCGTTCAATTCGTGCAGACGGACACGCCCGTGGGTTGGTGAGGATGGAGACAAGGGGTTTGTGGTCTGTGCGAATGAGAAAGTTGTTACCGTAAAGATACAGATGAAAGTGCTCTGTCCCCCAGACAACTGCAAGCAACTCACGTTCAATCTGAGAGTACCGTGCTTCAGTGGGGGTCAAAGCCCGACTAGCATATGCGACAATCTCGGTGTTGTTGCCTTCCTTCTGTGCTAGTATGGCACCAAGGCCAACAGGCGACGCGTCGACCGTGAGAATTATTTCTTTTGTACCATCAAAAAAGACAAGGTTGGGGATCTCAGACAGCTTTTCTTTCAGCGTATCCAAAGCACCTTGCTCTTCTGGTCCCCACACCCACTTGGTGTTCTTTTTTGTGAGAAGCCGAAGAGGGTACGTTATATCAGCAAGGTTAGGTAGGAAGCGTCCGCTGTAATTTACTGTACCAAGCAGACTTCGAACTTCATGAGCGTTGGCAGGGGCCGGCATTTTTTTTAGTGCTGCGATTTTCTGGGGGTCTGTTCTGATTCCAGAAGCAGAGAAAATGTGACCGAAAAAACAGAGTTCTTTCTGTGCGAAGAGACATTTTTTTGGATTAACTGTGAGGCCGTTCTCTGTCAACCTTTCGAGAGTTGCCTGGAGAGCCTGATCATGCTCATCCTTTGTCTTGCCAAACACAAGTATATCATCACTGATGTTGAGGACGTGAGGTATGCCGTTGAGTACTTGACGGATGGTTTCCTGGAAAACCTCGGCAGCTGCGTTAATTCCAAACATAAGTCGTTTGTAGCGGTACAATTTGTTGTGTGTTGCAAATGTTGTGATTGTTCTTGATTCATTATCAAGTTCTAGTTGGTGGTACCCATCTTTTAGATCAAGCTTCGTGAAGAGTGTTGATCCGTTCAGCGCTGTGATCACGTCGTCGATGGTAGGGCAGACGTGCCTCTCGCGAAGAATGGCCCTATTCGCACATTTCATGTCGATGCATAGGCGAATGTCCTCTGGATTGTGCGGCTTTGGCACAATTACGATTGGTGAGACCCATGGAGTAGGTCCGGTTGCTTCTTCGATGATATCAAGGGCCAAGAGCTGGCTTATCTTCTCTTCTACTTTGCTTCGCACTGCAAAAGGGATTCTGCGATGGGGCTGAGCAACCGGGGCAATGGCTTTGTCAATGTGGAGGTGTACTTGGAGGTTTTTTAGTTTGCCTACACCCGCACACAACTCGGGAAAAGCAGCGAGTGGGGTCTCGAGCAAATTTGGGGGCACCTCTCCATTCGAGCGTGCATCTTTTTGTGAGTGTCCTTGGATGGCGTAAGTAATTTGGATTAGGCCCAGTCTATTTGCAGCAGCGAAGCTCAGCAGTGACTTCACGGTTCCCTCTATTACGAACACGTCTTCTGTTGTGTCGCTGTCCCTGTACTTCAGCGTGACACTGAGCTTTCCTATGATTGGTAGCGGAGTATCCGATCCATAGGCGTAAATACGCGTGCCTGCTTGTTGGAGTTTTGTGAGTGCTCCAAGCTTGTTAAGGGTAGAGGTTCCAATGACCGATACTGAAGCACCTGTGTCAATAAGAAATGTTATAGGGGTGTTGTTAACCTGCAGATGAACCTCTGGGAGGTTTTGGTGCGATACTTGTGATATAGTTCCGACAGCATAAACGCTCTCGTCGGAGTCAGAATCATGAGAAATCTGGAAGATAGGCTTGTGTGCTGATTGGCACACCTTGCCATAGTGTCCTTTTCTGCCACATGCTTTGCAAGAGGCAAATTTGGCGGGGCAGTTTACTTGTCCTCCCTCGTGGGGCCAGGGAGCACCACAGTGGAAACACTGGGGAGGCGAGACGTGGGTGCGTTGTTGTGCGCTGCCTCCATATTTCAGACGGGAAGAGAAGCAGCGAGGTTTTTGGGCATTTCTGGATGTGCCTGCATGGCCGTAGCGAGGCTGTCCAGAGATTGCTTGAACCGTGGTGGTTGTTGACGACCCTTCCATGGCAGTCGTTGCTCGGTTGACATCCTCGAGGAGTCGAGCCTGATTCAAAAGTGATGGAAGGTTAAGGTCTTGCCTTAGGGCTACTCGTCGTAGGCGTGAAGATGTCGTTGCAAATATGATCTGGTTCTTGATTTCCTCGTCGGCGTTCGCGAAACCGCAATTGCGGGCAAGCAGTCGAAGCCTTATCGAGAATTGGCCGACAGATTCGCCCTCGAGTTGCTTTGCCTGATGAAACTGAAAGACCTCGAAAGTGGTGTTCATGCGGGGATTGAAGTATGCGTCAAGCTTGTCTTTGAGAGATTTGTATGAGTTTCTGGTCGTTACTGAGGGTGTATCAGCATCTGGCGTCGTACTTGAAGTGGGACCACTCTGCTGGTCAGGAAGGGTATCGCAGAGTTCATGGACACGTTCCCCCGCATAGTGGAGCAGGAGAGAACGTTTGCGTGCGTCATTCTTCACATCGATAGCGATGAGGAAGTTTTCAAAGCGAGTGATCCACTTTCGCCATTCGGTGCCGATATTAGTTGGGTCAGTGGCATCCAAGTCAAAAGGGGGCAGTGAGGTTGGAATGAGGGTCATCATTAGTGGAGAACAGTAGGCTTGGCTGTGAAGCTAGCGGCTTGTGATGCAGCGGCGGCGCGCTGCGAGGTCGTAGAGGGTGGACACTTGCCAGAACAGTAGCTGAAGACTGCCTAACACATCCTCGTCGCCAATGTAGCGTTGCAAGTGTGCTGAACAAACAGAGTGCTACCGCGGCGGGCAGAATAAGAATCGGGCAGCCATTCCCATTCACTGGCTTTATTCTACTTCCTCTTCTTCGTCGCCGCCGCTATATACGGTGATGACGCGCAAACATAAAATCTACATCACTACAGCGGCCACTAGGAAAAAGGTGAAATTAGTTAGCTAATTAACTAAAATGTATTAACTAACTTCTTAATTTTTGACTTGAGAGTACATAATGTTTTTAGAGAATTGAAGCTCGACCTAAATATGGTCCAGCCCTGCCATCAAAGTTTGATTAAAAAATTTGTAGTAGGTGCTATGGCGTCAAGAAATTTCCTCTAGGTACACGGCGTCAAACCGAAACTAAGCGAGGAAGAGCGCCGGTAAAGTTTTCGCCCCGCCCTTTCGGGTATGTGATTTGTTATTATCGCGGCCGGCTCCACTTGCTTAGGCGAAGCTGGCTGTGATAACGACGATCCACGGGGGCCGGAAGGGCGGAGCGATTACTTTACCGGCGCTCTTTCTAGTTTAGTTTCGGTTTGACGCCGCGTACCGAAGTGACACTCGTTGACCTCGTAACACCCACTAAAAAAAATTTTAACCAAACTTTGATGGCACGGCTAGATTATATTGATGACGAGCTTCAATTCTCTAAATACATTATGTGCCCTCAAGTAAAAAATTAAGAAGTTAGTTAAACATTTTATTTAATTAGCTAGCTAATTACCTAATTTGACCTTTTTTCTAGTGGCCGCCATGGCCATTAGCACTTCTCCAGGGCTTAAAATACTCTATCTCACGTTCCCTTTTTTTGGAAATTTGGTGCAGCTGAAAAGAAAAACGTCCTGTATATTGAATCTTACATTGATCACGATTGGGGCGTTATCGATTTACCAAATTTGCGTTACATGATAGGAGGCCGAAATGTTATACTCACACCAGTTTGTTGTTTCAATGTTTTCTTTTCCACTAAGTAGTGTCGTGATGGCAAAACATTTAAATATACTTGAGCTATTAATTTACAAAATTCCCACTGCGTGGAACAGTTAGCAACCCACCACATCAGCGTCATTTTTTGGGGGTTACTTACATATCGCAGCGATGGTTTCGAAATTTACCGTCTAGCATGGTGCTCTGATTTAGTACACATTTGATTACACGAAGGGTTTTGGGGGGTTACGCAGACAAAACCGCCCGAGAAATTTACGAGGCATTTGCATTGGACAGCAATCAGAGAGCACAAGTGTTAGTGCGCCGTCACTACACCTGACATATAGAGTTTTTCTCTACACGCGAGCAGCCATATAGGCGGTATTAATACTATGTAATTTTCAAAAACCTTGAGTTGTGAGTGCGCCACGTCTTTGCTTACTCCGTCCCTGTTTGTTCGGCGCTTCCGTCCAATAATGTAACAACTAGCCAATCTTAAGATCCAGCAATTGATTGTACACTATAACTGTGCCACACTCTGCACATAGGCTCTCAATTTCCGGAACGAAGCTCAGAAGATATATATGAGACGGAAACTAAGAAGATGGCCTTCCTTAAATTATTGTTCTGGAATTGGCCGACTTAACTTATTTTAAGATAATCGACCTACAGGTCACACGCTGTAAAAGTCTGATTTTGTTTCTGCCTTCCCATCAAAATGCAGTTCCCTCGTGTTTGAGGTAGGATGTTTACTAAGGCCGCCACTGTGCGTGCTGTGGCTTTGATTGCTGTTCATCAGTACCTTCGATGCCCAGCCATAATCAGCCAATACACATTTTATGAACTATCACAAAGTCAAATAAAGGCTATATCTAATGCTCTCTTTTCAGTCACTGGCTTTAATAAGATCAGTTTAACTGTGCGAGACAAATTTCAGGTGTAATTTAGTCATTCGTGTATATAAAATGACTTAAGCTAAAATTATAGGAATTGCATTACAGGTTACTTTTGATGATATTACCTTCAACTACTGAAATTAAATTACTGTCCGTGCATGGACCCTACTTTATTCGCATGGAATCACCAACTGTACTTTCCTGTTCTCATTTTCTTAACGTACATCACTAGTTCCGTTTCCTCTATGCTGTATTATATCTCTTTTACGATAATCTAAACATAACAATCACAGTTATGTTGATAAATAAAGAGCTTCTTAGGAACTACGATTTGTTATTTTGAAGACGTATCGAGGAGGAGTACCATGTCATCTCTGGACCGTGGACCGTCTAGGTTGGCCTCCTGGATTCTCACACATCAGGACACGCTGGCAATGGTGCTTTGTTAACAAGGTAGGAATATAGAAAATTTCTGTTCTACCAACAAACATGCAATCTACATCAGAAGTTGACCAGTCAGCGTAAAAAAAAAAGGCTGGGGTTGACGCATGAAGAATATTACAACAGGACCACCGGTCGCTATATATCTTCAGTTTTGTTCATGCAGAACTGCATTCTTGCGGAATACGTTTCTCCGGTGTGTCGTGAGCGTTGCGTGGACCAATGGAAGGACCAGATGCCAGACATCTGTGCCGCGAAGAAACTGTGCGTCTTCAACCGCGAGGCATTTCAACATGTTATGAGTTTCCTCACGCGGCACTCGCCTGCGTGTGTTTGTGTTTCACGGCATAAAAAAGAGGTGCTTGAGGAGGGGGATGCGAGAACGCTCTGAAATGATGTGGCAGCGCGTGCCAGGAAAACCGACACTCGATTGCAGCGCTCACTGCGTTCCTTATAGAACGCAATCGTGCATATGACGGCTTCATCGAGATATCAAAGTACAGCTGCAATTTTTGTTTGATATAAAAAAACGAAAAATAATAGTGTGTTTGAATTTAATTAATTTTATTTTATATAGCGTGACACAAGCACAAAACCGCACAAACGTATTTAACCAGGAGTTCTAGTTCCGCTGTGAAATTTTAAATTTAAGATTACTGGGTTTATTTTTCTGCGCTTTCAAAGTGCTTACTCCAGCATCAAATGCTGACGTACACACAGAATCATGAAGGTATAGTCCAAGTAAATCAAAACGTGTGCTCGCTGATAATGTTAAACCAATGCACAAAATAATGTTGCTGGACCCGAACAACTTGTAACTCATTGGCTTGTGCTCAGGTACAACAAATGTTTTGGAGGATATCCGAGTTTGCGTTTGTCATCAATCCGTGTTGTAATAGAAATCAACTAAGAGTATCGCTATTTAAAATTCATTATAGATGATCAACATTACTAACCCTGGCGTCTGTCCGTGAGTGATGTCGGTGGAACAACCCGGCACCAATACAAGGGACGCAGGCAGTGCATACAGGGTGTTTTTCTGGGCTAAATATAATAGAACTTTGAAGACGGCACTGGAAATAACAAATATTTCCTTCCGTGTAACACTAACGACCATAGCGGACGGCAGGGAACGTAGGTTGCGCCCATAATCACGAAACATTAACGTAAATAAAAAAAATTGTTGTTTACGCCTTCTTAGTGTTTATCAATTTAGAATTGTAATTCACGCCATAGACATAACCTCGTACTGCTGTTCCACTTCAATCATTCGGATGTCCATATTTTTGATAAGCGCCTCACATTCTCTATAGATTGTGACTGAAAAGGACAGAGCCTTATATATGGAGAGTTTTGTCATTCATTGGGAGGTATACATGCGTTGCACGTGACGACACTCAACGAGCGCTCCGATGACCACCAGAGAACAGGGGAAGAGGAGCTCCCCTTTTATCAGGATCCTCTTTTGTGACCCCGGATTTGCGCAGACGTCGCTATTCTCCTCCCAGAAGATTATAGAAGATTAACCCGTCAATCAAAATTCTTACAAAAGCAGCTTCACTCTCCTCCTCTTACATGGTGGTCAAACGTATGCGATCTGACGTCAGGAAACGTCCGTGTATAGGAAACAAATGAGGAGGCGCCATTGGCCGAAAGTGGGCTGGGCGTCTTCCAGGGCGTCTTCACAAATTCAAATGTGGCCAACCAGGACCGGAAATAATATCCTGGTGGTGGTCGCGTAAAACAAAATTAATAAGTGCGTCGGAGTAACTCCCGATGACTGAAAATATGGTGCACTTGATGTTTCAATCACGGTCACCCAAGATCACAGAAGAAGAACTTAACTAGCGGAACGATCGACATAATCCGTACGCCAGGCACCGAGGGCCGGGAATCTGCCCTCCGAGCGGACACACACTATCCGAGCGAAACAGAGTTCGAGCGGCACATTTCGTTTCCTACGTCTTTCAGCCTGATCATAATCGAAACATCGCGTGCACCCTATTTTCAACCAGGAAGGATTACTACATTTAACTCTTACGCGCTTATTACAACCAAATACCTACGATTCAAACTATTTTTTGCTACCACCGCTGGTGGATTCTTTTCTGCTTCTGGTTGGCCAAGAGAGCATGTCAGGCCCTCTTTCTGCGTCTGATGCACGCCCTGGCTCATTCTGCGCCTCCCATTTACCAAACTCTCTCTATACATGGCTCTGGGAAAGGGTAAACGCTGTTCACTCTTCTTCACTTAAGGGTACAACTGATATTACGCCAAAAAAAAAAATTTGTATTTTTAATGTGCGGTTTAGAAATATCAACATCTAATCAGATAAAGTCTAACTTACTTCAAGAAAACACTGAACCTAGAGAAAAGAATATTTTGTTCATACCTGGTTAGGACGGACGTCTCAAACTTTATTTTACAATTTGGACTTTTCCATTTACGGGCAAAATCAAAACTGTACCCGTGTGGAATGATGATGATAGCGTTTGTACTCAACTAGTGTGCGCATTGAGGTTCAGCGAACTCAGAGCGCACACTAGTTGGGTGCAAGCGCTATCACCATCATCCCACACGAGTAGAATTTCGGGTTCACCCGCAAATGTAAAAAAAAAAAGAAAAAAATTGTATTGTAGCATAAATATTGGGTAATTATTTTTTTTACGAACATTTGTTTTGAGATTTGCCTGTCCTAACCAGGTATAAATAAGAAATTCCTAGTTTGAATGTTTTAAGCAAGGTCTGTAAAATTGTGTGTCACTGGAGGAAGGGGGTGCGTCGCACGGAAGATTATATATATATATATATACAGGGTGTTTTTTTTTTTAAGCTTAACAGATTTGTTTTTAAAAAAAGCCGTGAAAGTTACACTCACACCGCTTGTGGAGGTGAGTTATTCGGCCAGGGGGACATATTATAGGGGGCTAATCGTAAGGATCAGTAGGCTAATTATTAAATTTCGTTAAATAACTTTTTTAATTAATTAAAATAGACATATGGTTTCAATTAGAAACTTTCTCAGCGTCATCGAAAACCCCTAAATCAGCCATATTCAGAACGACTTTCGGCGCGTGAGGAGCGTAGTATTGTACTAAATTTACCACTCGTGGAGCAGGTACAAGGCTATGGCCAGATAAGAGACGGAAAAATCGCGCGGGCGCCTTACCGCAACCGCTAGCTTTGTACCTGCTCCACGAGTGGTAACTTTAGTGCACTACTACGCTTCTCACGCGCTCAGTCTTTCTAGAAATTACTGATTTAGTTGTTTCCGATGACGCTAAAAAAGTTTCCAATTGCAACCATACGTCTATTTTCATTAATTAAAAAGTTAATTAACGACTTTTAATTAATTAGCCGACCGATCGTTACGATTAGCCCCCTATAATATTGCCGCCCGCAGGGTCGATAAAGGAACGCTCGGTCACGGACTTCTAGAGGATTCGCGTTCATTCTCGCACCAGACGTAACTTTCCTCCTGCTTTCTTGTTCTTGAAAGTGCCAGTTCATCCTCGCCCCGAGCGCGCGACGGTCGAACTTTCTTTGCCGAACTTTCGAGATAGTGACGCACGGTAGATAAGCAGCTGCTCGCGACCTTGTCGAGTCAGTCTCGCTAGTGCTCTGTAGAGCCGCCGAACCGCCGCCCGCTTTCTGCTGCCTCTAGCGCACACCAGCTCGGAGCGCGTGGAACGAAAGCTCGCGCTGCAGAACCCAGGGATCCTGGGTTCGAGCCCCACCCCTGCCCGTTTCGATCTGGATGAGCATCGTACCGGCGTGCGGTCGTGTATCACTACTGCGTGGTGCACGTTAAAGACTCCAGGCTAGCGGCTGTACCGCACTGGCTAAATTTCTCATCTACAGCTGGGAGACTCGTCGCCCCTGTGAGGCAGACCAAGTTCTAGGCTGTATAAACACACACACAACAAATTATTATTCGTTACTTATTTTTGTTTTGCACAAGTTCGCCCCATTAAACCTTTATCCTTCAGTTCACTGTTCGGCTTCTCGTCACCTTCATTCGTGACAATATGTCCCTCTGGCCGTATAACTCAACTCCACAAGCGGCATAAGTGTAACCTTCACGGCTTTTTTTAAACAAATCTGTTAAGCTTAAAAAAAAAAAACCTGTATATATATATATATATATATATATATATATATATATATATATATATATATATATATATATATTATTATTATTATTATTATTATTATTAACGCCAAGAGCCATAGATATAGCCCAAAAGAGCGGATGTCTGAAAACAAAGGATGTTAGGGATAGGAAAGTAGAAGTGAAAATTAAGTGCTCTGTTTGAATTATTTTTTCTTATTTCCAGGATTTGTATGGTCCGTCCTATAAAAGTAGTTCTTCTTACCCCGTCAGTTTGGACATTTACATTCTTGAGGTAAGTAACTAAGACACAGCATAATTAACAATTAACTACCGCCGGAGAGTGAATGGCCGTCAGCAATGTAACTATGAGTATAACTAAATGATTTTTTTTCTTACTTTTAAGGATACGTAATTAAAAAAAAAAGAAACATAAATTCTAGAGGATGGCATGACGCCAGTACAATAGATTCACCAACCCATCCTGTCTTATCACCCGTATATTTTTCTTCCTTATCCATCTACCTGAGAAGCTCCTCAGTCATGGGCCATGCTGTTCTTCCCGTCGCAAATGTACAGCGCGAAGTTGGACCGCTGGCCGACAAATGTGCACTTGCGTTTCTTCCTTGGCTGCGTATCACCAACTCAAAAGTCAATCAATTCTGTTCTTGGCGAATTGTTACATCCGTGCACGTGGTATAGTTCATCATTAGATAACAGCAAGGTAATAGTTAGTTTGCCTGTTGACGATGTTTCAGAAATGTGTTTTTACACCGATTAAAATTGAGGAATGAATAAGCTATTTTATGTGTACAAAAACCGTCTAAATATTTAAGAAAATGTATTTCCTGCAACTACATCTTTGCGAATTGGCACGACGACTTCTTTCGCGCGTATCCACAAAAAACTGGCTATGCAAGGTGGTTACAGCTTAGGTCAAAATACATCTGGGTTTACCTTTTTTATTTCTGCAACCGTGCATATAAGTTTTTCACTGGAAATATTTAATATTATTTATTGTGTTCAACGTTAATTCAAATCATTTTTACTTGGAAGGCGACTACAACTAAACGCACTCCTCTCGAGAAAAAAAATATCTGAAGCACACAGATTACACTGCTGCACTCTGATGTGGTTTAGTTATTGCAGCGAAAAAAAGAGCCGAAATTTATTGTTCGTGCAGCTCTGTGGTTTTCGGAAATCTAAGACAGCCGTTAATTAATTCATGTCATTGCGAAGTTCAGGATGGGCATGTTATTGGAACGAAGCCCCCCATAGGAAGGAACTATTTCTGCAGCCATTCAAACTGAAAGGCGCCATTTCGATCTGGGAGGTGCTCCAGGCTACACATTTTCTCTTCTTTTTAAGTTACTTCTATCTAGTTACGTTTTTCAGTAAGTGGCGACATTGTTACTTTTTGAGCGAAGGAACGAATAACGTACTTTCGTTTCTTGAGTAACGAGTAACGGTATTTAGTTATTTCTGGGGGGGGGGGGGGGGGGGGGGGGGGGGGGACGTGCACATCGAAAGTTACACTATTTTGTTTTCACCCTAGCTCGCGCCTGTAAATTTCCACGGCAAAAAAAAAAAAAAGAAACACCAACAAGACAAAAAAAAAATGCCCATGATCGCGTAATAAGTCGAAGCATATAAAACGAAACAAAATATTGGAACGCGGCTTCTGCTACAAAAAAAAACTACAAATTCAAAGTAACGAGAAAATAATGCGTTACTTTTGAGCCTGAGTCACGCGTTCCTTTTGAATCTCAGTAACGAGTGACGTAATCAGTTACGTTTTGAGCTAGTCACGAGCAAGGGCACAAGGTTACTTTTTCATAGCTTAGCTCTTAGGCGCCCGTTTCCGGGTTGAGCGGCGTCGGCGTCAGTGTAACCGCGCGTTGCATTACGGGACGTTTCCCATAATGACGACACACATGACGTCATGTGTGGTGTCACGAGAGCAAACTTTTCCCGATAATTTTAGCGGTAAATTTTAACCCTCGTGACATCACACGTGACGTCACGCACCCTTTCCTCCTCCTCCTCCTAAAGAGCTCCTCAAGAGCTCTAATTTAGCATTACAAAGAATTGTAAACGTCTATTTTGTTTCAGTATTGCGTACATGTCTGCGTAAAATCTAACGGAGAACGCAACAAAGGCAAAGCCTAGAAAGAACCGCCCAACTCTCAAGTGATGTTTTCCTTTGGTCGTTATGCTCTTAAGTAGTTTTTTCTTATGATTAGGTTTTAAAGACAAAGACGAGTGTCCTCTCCTAAGCACTAGAACCGCCTTGATATAATTATTGGGCATCATATAGCCTTCCATCATCATTAAGATTATGAAGAAACGATTCTCGCTAAAATAATGCAGTGTGCATATATGCAACAAAAAATATAGGCAAGAGATACAGGCTATAAATATTAACATTAAGAACTTCTAAATTTCCGATTATTGCCTTGCCATTTACGCAACCACCTGTAATCAAGAAGAAAAAACAAGAGAATAACCCATGAAGCTTACTGAAAGGGGAAGCCATCAATATTAATGAAAGATACAATTTTCACGACAAACCCTTGAATTGTTTGTTGAGGTATTTTCATATTATATAACTTCTCTACATTTCCATTTTCAGAGCGCAGCTCTTAGGCGCCCGTTTCCGGCTTAAGCGGTGTCGCCGTCGGCCTAACCACGCGTCGGATAATGGGACGTTTCCCATAATGATGTCACATGGGACGTCGCGTGTGATGTCACGAGGGTCAAAAGTGTCGTCACGAGGGAAGAGGAGGAGGACGCGGAGGAGAAAATGTTTTTGTTAAATCTAGCGCAAAAACGTTTGCACTAAATTTAGCGGAAAATTTTTCCCGCTAAGTTTAGCAGGTAATCTTTTCTGCTGAATTTAGTGGGAAATGTAGTTAAACTATCCCGCTAAATAGTATGGGAGAAAGAGATGAGGAGAGGAGGGGAGAAGGGGCATAGTCTCCTTTCCGTACCGTCCCTCCTCCTCCTCATGAGCTGTGCTCTAATTCGGCATTACAGAGAGTTGTAAACTTCTTTCAATTATTATTTGGTTAGAAAAATAAAAAGCAACTTAAACGTTTGGAATATGTATGCAAGACGATGTCGGTCTGCTAAGGAAATTTAGTAATACTCACTCGACGCTGTCAGGGTGTGAATTGGCAAGGATATAACGACTGCTAATGGCATACTATTCTTGCATGACGCATTATTACACGCTGAGATACCGAGAAAATGTCCATTCATATTGCCTTGAATTACAAGTGGCGAAGGAATAAGTAACAGATAAAATTAAACTTCATTGTGGCGAAGTTGTGCAAAAACAAAGTAACATAATAGATGTTCCGGCCATTGATGTCTGCTCAACATTAAGATCGACCTCTAACGGAATACTAACTATATGCGGCTCTCTAGGGCTGCTCTAATATACGCACTGCGTTCAGAGAGATTCTAAACCAGAGAAAAAAAATAACCCTCGAGAATGAACTAAAACTTCCAGAAAATAAACAAGTGATTAAAAAGAAATAGGTTTGCGGCGTTCAATCCCCAAGCCTCCACGTAGGAGCCACGTACGTTGCCAGCTCGGCCACAGACGCGGCAATATCAAAGCTGGCAGGGGTGAGTATTGAGCATTGGAGTGGCTCCTGGGGCGGTTTGCTGGTTAATGCGGCTGTTAGTCACGGCGGTTATGAGAGATTTTATGTTACGTGACCGGGTCCGTGGTCGCAAAGAGGTACTATGAAAGATATACGGGCGCGCAAGCTCGTGTTGCGCAACTCCTGCGTGCAGTTGTTTCGGGAACTTGCGAGGAAAACGCAGATTTTCATGGCTGCTGCATCCAAGACGCCCGTGCTTTTATCACTTGAAGATAAATTTACAAAACGTAGCGCCCAAACTTGCACTTAACTGACGCACAAATATGGGAAAAGTTGTTTTGCTGCTTGAAACGTTTTTTTGTCTAGAGCGATTACAAAAATTAGTATTAAGCTTTGATTTTAGTATAGCTAAAAGCAGTGGTTTCCTGCGTTTCATATAGCAACACTGTTTGTTGATACTTTTGCTCTTTTGCTTTGCGTTTTGTTATTACCTGGTTTCTTTTTACAGTTTTCTGGTCAATCGCCACTGTTCCACCGACACATCCACCTAACGACAAATCGCCTGAGTGACGATTACGACACCCCAGTCTCTAGCCAGTCAATCGTGTCAATTTACTTGCACGGCGAGACTTTCTTTATCGGCAGTATGGCAGGTTAATGATGGTCAGAGAACGCGTGTTCCTAGACTGCCTCAATTCCCTTAACGTTTTCGACAAATGCATAGTTGCATCCATTCACTAATTGCAACCGACGGAAATCATAGTTTATGTCTAATTTTGCGGATAGGTGGATATATATGTCCTTATTGACGCCATTTACAGAACAGTCGCCTGTAACACTAGGTGCCATTGCCCCACGGAACAGGTTACGTGAACCCAAAATCTCTAATACCCACCGGAAGAAATAGCCGCGTCCACAAGCAAACCGGCCCAAAGTCTGATCTAGAAACAAACCGATACGTTCTATGTTTTAAGGGGGCATGACACAAACAGTAAAAGTATATACTCTTCTTATGAACTGTTTAAAGCATGGGCAGTATACGCGAAAACTTTTAGGATGTTAGAAAGAACAATATTTAAGAAAATGTTCTTGTTTTAATATTTTAGCATGTATGCTGTCTCACTGATAAGTAACCGGAACCGGATCGTGCGTTTCATCCCTCCTTGCCTTGTTCACTTTTTGCGGCCGAGTACCTTTGTACATTGCATACAGCTGCGTTCAGTGAAAAGGAAAGTTAAAACGCGAGAAAGCAAGTGATGCTAGCCTGTGACGTCATGGATATCTTCAAACATGATCTATCGCTAAACAGGTAGAGTCGAGCGGTACTAAACTAAATTGGTTTACTCGTAAAATAATGTTGCGCTAACAATAGATATTTTGAAAAATATAGTCACATTTCAAAGGTTTCTGAAGCACAGTTATCTCTGATTTTGATTTTGTGCAGGAGTGTTGGGTTTAAAGGAAGGGGGGGATAATTTATTAGTCACTACCTTTAACTTAGATTAAGTCTGGTGTTTTTTGAATGAATAATGCGTTATTAAAAGTTCATTCGACAGTAATTATATGCCAATTATCAAGTGTCATAATGTCTTCGTTTTTTGTATTTATTCATTTAGAGAAATATTGTTTCTTTTATCATTCATGTGCAATGGCATTACTGATCATTTCAGTTGCATTTTAGTTCAACGCTTTATCATGGTCTACCTTTCTTGCAGGCATTGCAGAAGTGGGGAAAGATCGATCACCGTCAAGGGCACACCTATTCATTTCAATTCTACGATGTAAACACAGCGCTGGATGATTTCGAGCAAACACAAGGTTTCGACACCTCACCTTGCTTTAAAATGGAGGAAAGAAGAACATTGCATTTCACACTTGGTAAATGTTTAATTTTTGTTTATAGCAAAACCTCCGTGCCAATAATGTGGCATATGTAGCCCCCGTAAATTTTGTCTCACATATCAAAAATATTCTCAACCGCTACGTTTTGAGTTATCAAAACAAGTTATATTACGCCTGCAGATGTGTGTGGTAAATCGGCTCTAGCTCGACAAAATTCCTTTACCAGAATACCTTTTATGGTGGCGTTAACGAGCTCTTGAATTTCTTAGATAGAAAAAGACAGGGACGTAACAACGACTTGTGCATATTTTCATTGGGCAAGCATAGTGTAAGATATATCAAACCACGATGGCTGTTTTTTGGGGGGAATTCGATAAAATGAGAAAAAATACAGTTATTAAAATATTTTAGTAAAGACTTAATAAAGGTACATAATCTAGCTAATTCTCCACAATCACCAAACTATTTTAGGCATCTATTATGACGTGGCAAAAGCTCTTGAATGCATGCCCTTCCCAAAGAAGGTCCCAGCCAGAGTTTTCAGTCCTTCCGATTGGGTAAACAAAACAAGAGTAGTAGTTTTTTTTCTATATATATACACAAAATGCTGGTACTTACTCTACCTACTTCACATAATTACTGCACAAATTTATTCAGCGATTGTGACGTTGCACAAGCATTTGAATGTTCTCCCAAAAAAGGTTGCCGCCCGGGCTTTCCGTCAATCCTTAATAAATTATCAACAGTGTCAGTCGCCTCAGACATTCTTTTCTGACCATTACCATCAATGCCACTTCCGTCCTTCCCAAAGCTTAATGCAGTGTTCCCCATGCACATTAAACATCTGCTGCGAGTGACGGTCTTGCTGACGCGTGATAAAATTACTGAAAACCCCAGCATTAACCCTTTTTGGGGATGGCATCTAAACGTCTCTGCCACGTTTTAACAACCGCCCTAATCGGTCCAGTATTTCTGTGAAGAAGTAGCTATAGTTTTATCTACATTCTTTGTATAATAAAAATGTAGTCTTTTTTTTTACTGAATTTATTGGAACTTTAAAAAAAATATGGGCCGAAATCGCTGCTGTCGCCGCGCTGGTTCTCGAAGAAATGATTGAGCATTTTGCGCAGCGGGTATGTATAACAAAAGTATGGTGAATGCAGCTCTCAGCACTTTTCGACGGGGCGAACATTCCTGAAATCCCTCTTTTCCGAGGTGCAAGCAGATCAGGTCACTAAGCGTGTGCATGAAGGACGGCGGTCGCACAGGATTGGCTGGTTATAGAGAGCGACGGCGTGACGTAACGTCTTTACTCCGTTCGCGCTTAAGATGGGACCAGAAGCTCCGCTTTCAGCGCGAGCTCGCTGGCGTCCGCAGGGCTTTGGTTGCACGTGCCTGCGCGTTCACACTTGTGTTAGCAAGCGCAGAAAGCTCACGATGAAGGCGGAGCTTTTAGTCTCAGTTTAAGGGTGAACGGAGCATAGCAACCGAGGTGCAGTGGGGGACAGCAGGGTTAGGGAGCCCTCATGTGCGCTTTGCTAGGGTGATGCCACCCTTTGTAATACCACTCGCCGACAAACCAGCAGCCATTTTGGTTCTCGTCGATAATGCGTGGGGCTTATACCCCTCCCGGAAACAAGCACCTTATCTCACAAGTTCGGAGCAGCGTTGTGGAACCCACGGAGGAAGGATTAGCATTTTCCCCTTCGGATGGGAGGACCGATGGATACAAAGGCCACTTTCCGGCGCACGGGAAAACAATGAGAGGAACAAAATGGCGGTGGAAGGGGGTGTGGGAAAGGGAAACAGGCAGTTGGCATCACTCTATGCGAAGCGCACATGAAGGCACCCTAAGCAGGGTTAGGGCGTACTTGGGCCTACTAGGGCCGTCGGCGGGGCGCCGCAAGGTGACTTGTACGGGTGCCCCAAGGTGGACAAATATTGTCACGAATGAAGGTGACGAAAAGCCGAACAGTGAACTGAAAATAAAGATTTAATGGGCGAACTTGTGCCAACCAAAAATAAATAACGAAAGAGCGTCGAGGTAGCAGAAAAGCGGGCGGCGGTTCGGCGGCACTACAGAGCGCTAGCGAAACTGGGACAGACTCGACAAGGTCGCGGGAGCCGCTTATCTACCCTGCGTCACTATCTCGAAAGTTCGGCAAAGAAGGTTCGAGCGTCGCGCGCTCGGGGCGAGGATGAACTGGCACTTTCGAGAATAACAAAGCAGAAGGAAAGTTACGTCTGCTGCGAGAATGACCGGGAATCTTCTAGAAGACCGTGACCGAGCGTTGCCTTCTCGGCTCTGCGGGTGGCAATATTTTGTAATGAGCCATCCGCAGACTCGCGTGAAGCGGTGTGAACAGGGGGGGGGGGGGGGGGGGGGGGTGAGGGGGGGAGCTTAACACGCGCTCCAGTGACACACCCGCCGTCCCTCACTGCGCGGCGCCGAAACGGCGAAGGGGGACGTCACCGGCGATCTTCGGTTGCAATGTGTTACGTCATGGAGCCGTTCGTTCCCTATAACCAGCCAATCTAGTGTGGCATCAATTGCTATGCGTACTATCGCCAAGCCTCTCGGATGGATGGATGGATGGATGAATGCGGCTGAGCCCTTTGGATCGGGCGGTAGCTTATGCCACCTAGCCATTTTGTTTTACCATTCAAGCTTAAAATATTTAAATGTGAAATCTATATTCACTCCGCACTGCAAAAAAAGTGGGGCTATAAAAACCCCTTGCCATCAGTTAATAAGAAAATACATAGTTTTCCCTCGCTTTCTGCCACCATTCACTTAATCTTTGCTTGGTAATCTCTACAGTCTTGAAATCAACTCTCCCTTCGCTGTCTCTCAAACCCAATGACTTTATTAAATTCATGTTGTCTTCGGTCGGCATAGGGTGAAGCCCTTTACAGTAGAGTATCAAGTGCTCAGCCGTCTCGTCCTCCTCTCCACAAGCAGTGCACACTGTATCCACTTCCTGGTACTACCTCGCTCTGTATGTTCTGGTTCGCAGAACACCCGTCCTCGCCTCAAACAACAATGAGCTTCCCCTAGAATTGTCATAAATGCTTTCTTTGGCAATAACTGATTTGTTTAATCTATAGCTTTCCAGAGCCGTCTCTGTCTGCATTCCGTCTAGCCACTGATTTCTTTCTGTGGCCTTAACTTTCTTCTTAACTGAGACCTGCTCTTCCGTATCTCCACTATAGCCTAAAAACTTTCCTCTTAATTTACTAGTGCGCTGTCTCCACTTTATGTCTATACTCCTCATGTATAAATAGCTGAAAACCTTTCGTGTCCATTGGTCCCCATCCATTTGCCTCAACCGATCCTCAAATTCTATCTTGCTCACCGCTTCCCTGCTCTCAAAAGACGCCCATCCCATGTCTCCTTGTACTCCCTGGTTTGGCGTTTTGCAATGTGCCCCTAAAGCCAGCCTACCTACACCACGCTGTTTTATTTCTAGTCTCGCATGCACTTCGGATTTCATGCATAGCACTGCGTTTCCAAAAGTCAAGCCAGGGACCATGACCCCTTTCCAAATCTCTCTCACCACCTCCTACCTGTTGTAATTCCAAAATGCTCTATTGTTTCATTACAGCTGCATTTCTGTTGCCCTTACCTATTATATACTTTTTATGCTCACTGAGATATTCTGCACCGTCACATATCCATACTCCTAGATACTTGTATTTACTAGCTCTCTCAACTGTAATATTCTGTATTTTCAGCCTCTCAACTTCATCATTGTTAAAAATCATGACTGCTGATTTTTCCCTACTGAATTCTAAACCTAATTCCTCTCCTTCCTTACCACAGATGCTCATTAATTCCTGCAACTCTGTCCATTTGTTAGCCATTAGTACAATATCATCCGCAGACATCAATCCCGGTAAAAATTGCTGAATTTTTTGGCCTAGCTTACTGTACGAAATGTCGAATCCAAGCCCACTCTTCTCTAGTCTATCCTCCAATCCTCTCAGATACAACATAAACAGCAAAGGCGATAACGGGCACCTGCCTAAGGCCTCGTCTTATCTCTATTTTCCTCGTCCCGTCGCCTTTCCTTCGCATGTTATAATCACCTTATTATCTTTGTAAATGTTCCTTAATAGGGCTGTTAGTCCTTCATCTAGGTTTAAGCTCTCCACTATGTCCCACAGATTCCTTTGGTTCACATTGTCATAGGCACCTTGATATCCAGAAATGCCAGCCAGAGCTCTCTGTTTTATTTTTGCGCTATTTCTATACACTGTATTAGAGAAAATATATTGTCCTCCAACCTTCTTTGTTTCCGAAACCCGTTCTGTAACTCGCCCAGTATGCCCTCGCAATCTACCCACTCCTCCAGTCTGTTCTTCATAATCTGCATTACCAACCTGTAAATAACGGGTGTCACGATTATGGGACGATAATTCCTAATATCAGACTTATCTCCCTTTCACTTATATATCATACTCATCCTACTAAGCCTCCATTCATCTGGAATATTTCCTTTTGGTATCATAGTGCTCACCGTACTTCCCTTAGTTTTGCCTTAGATTTAGGACCCAAATTCTTCACCAGCATGATTGGGATCCCCTGTGCCTGTCGATGTGCCACTGGGGACTCTTCGTTCCGCCTTTCCCATTCTCTTTGTCCAAAATCCGAGATGTCACAAGCTGGACTGCTACATTCCTTCGGTTCTCCTATCTTCCACATGTACCCGTTCCCGAAATTTCTCCTCCATCACTGCTCCTGTTCGAAATATGCGCACCACCGCCATCTGTCGGCGCTTGAAGAAGGTGTTTCCTAGCCAGTTTCCACAGCCAGTAGGGCTGTGGTGCCATCCCGTGGCGACGTTGCGAACTTAATATACGTGTGCTCCAAACAAGTCTAAGGCCAACGCATTAAAACACCTTTCGTGTATGGCCACTCTCTATCATTCCTTCATACTAAAGATTTTGTCGACCTCGCCTGCCTAGTCTATCGCCAAAGCCAAAAATGAAATTTGCTTTCGTACGAATCAAGTGTGTTCCTATATCCAAAATAGTATATTTGATTGTGCTGTCTTTCTGCAACTATAAAAACAGTCAGTGTGGCAAACCACTCCCGACGCACGCATACAATCTGTCCGTCTATTCAAATGCACCATATCAAATACATTTTCCAATCCTCTTAAGTTATGTTTGTTTTCGTTGTTTTTATTTGAAATCTCGGACTTGCTTTTTATTATAAAATAATTGCTAAAATATTTAAAACAAAGAAATATATTTTTTGTAATTGAATGGTATAAAAGAACTTAACAAAAATATAGCAAACACAAGTTGGAACTTTTGATGTTCCTAAGAAAACTCACTGCCCATCTGAACGCTTGCAAAAAAAGACGCCATTCTTCTGGAAATCCATATGCCCAAACAGGACCTTGCGGGTTATAAAAGCGCTGCCAGAGCAAAAGCTAGCAAATTCACGGTTTGTGAGGTTGGGCTAATTTATTAGTTGCTAAAGAATCTCTAAGCAAGAAGGAAGCGTTCCGCCCGAGGACATGCACATCCATGCAAACCTCGCTAATTGAAATGCTTCTGAATATTTACGCGATCCTAAGACCTGTTAGCGGGCCCTTGAAAAACACTCTCCCTAGAATGCCACTTTGCCATTTTTCAGAATACCCAGTGTTCCAAGATTTATGCTCATAATTCCCTATGTTTTACTTTAAAACCCGAACATTTCTTAACAACTTTAGATCCTGCATTGATTATTCAAAAATAACGTGGGATACATTTCTCTTGAAATAAAAATAGAAAGCATTCGAACAAAATATTTTTAGGTCATCGGTGCATTTTATTGAACAAGCAGTGTACCGAGAGCAAAGTCGGGATAATATTTTTCTTACTTCACATTTGTTAGTTAAATAAATGACACATTGGCCTACAGAATTTATTTATTTATTTATTTGTACATACTACTGGCCCGTGGGGCCGTGGCAGGGAGGAACAAACACACACACACACACACAAAAAAAAGAATATGACTCATACCTCCAACAACAGCATAGCTTAACACATAAGATGGATAATGGCTGAGATATTTAAAAAGATAATACGTAACGTCACAAAAACTGAAACCTTCTAGCTAAATTTACCTGACGCTTTTTACGTGACATCATCCACTTGACGGTTGTCTCGTGACGGCATAACGCGCCAGCGTGACGTCACGGCTTGTGGCATCATGACGACACCACGACTTTACGTGACACCAACCACTTTAGAAGGACATATTTAACTGTGTCACGTGACGCAGTGTTGTGTAATGTTACGGTGGCACGGGACGTGAACAGAGAACTAAGTACTTTCTTATCGAAATAATTAGTCAGCCAACTCTTCTCAGCGCAGGTTTGATTTATATTTAGTAGGGACCTGCGAGTACTGTGTCACCCTATTTACAGCATTCTCGAAAAACCAGATTTTGTACAGCAGCCGAAATATTCAAAAACTCGAATACTAGGAAGTCAAAAATAAAATCGAATTGTCCAGGAAATTAATATTTGATCCCAGTTAGAAACTCAAATATTGGCACACCGCTACAATTCTTGTTTCACCAAACAACTTAATGTTGTATGCTACAATTGCCTTCAAATAGTATTTTGTTTTAAATTCCAGATCCACATCCGTCCCCGGAAATCACGAGAGAATCGTCATTCCTGCGTACTTTCTACAACGTAATCATAAATTTCGGAAACGAATGGATCCCTTACCTATATGTCAACCCTTTCCAAGTGGTGAGTTAAATAACGAATGGAAAGATTCGATTCAAAGACACTTCTGACGTGCCAATACCTGTGGCCATGGTTTTGATTCCGAACCCATAAAACCCTTGTCTCGACAAAGTTAGGGCAGTTGCTGTGTTACTCTTTCGTTAATATTTATTTTACACCCCACTCATTAGTCATTGTTTTCCACAAAACAAAACTGTATATGAAACACAATTTAAAACAACGAGCAGAAACAACTAGCTATCAGAACAAGAGGTCACATGATCCGTTGCCGATTTAGGCGATCAATGTCCATAAAGGTCAGGCACTGGAGTTGACAAAGCATAAGGGACGTGTTGTGTTTCGGAGAAAGTTGTATACAAACCATTATTATTAGACTGGACATCAACCAGTCAGACCCTTATACTTGTTTTCAATTCAAGTCCAGACGCAGCCGACGCTACCAGCTAAAGGGACCAATCAAGCAACGTCAAAAGCACAACTAACTGGGTCTTTTCTGCTTTTGAATGGTTCAGTGATGATAGAACACGTACAAAAACATGACGATAAGCATCTAGGGGCGCTTTTCACGCTGTCTGAGTAGTTCCATCTGCTCGTACTTAAAGAGGCCCTGCAACAACTTTTTTACTTTTTTTTTTAATTCGCACCGTATTTGAGCGCACTGAACGTAGTAACTTAGTGAAACTTTTCTTTTCTCGAATTTCGCTTTATTTTAAAAGTTATAGGCAAATTAAAATGACAAAAACAAGAAAGCAATAACCTCCTTCATGACGTCCCTGATTCTGGCTTGGGTGGCCGTGAACTAGAGAAGGGGTGGTGAGCTCAGCGAGCGCTCACGGCTGCCTCGCTCAGTGTCGACGGCTCGAGAGCTAAAGTCTGGGCTGGATAGGCTGGATGAAGCGGGCGGCCAAGGCGGCTCACATTGCATTTGCTGCGCGACTAAACACTCTTTGTTGAAGCTTTTTGGCTCGAAATGTTTGCCATTTTAGGCATGACTCTTCATTGGCTATAAATGAAAGCAAACACGGGGTAAAGATCAGTTCAGAACGGGACCCGCTTCGCACGAGTCGCAGGCGAACGCTGACGCAACATTCGTGTCAAATTTGTATTCCGCGCTTCATTAAAATCGGTGTAAGAAATCCAATTAAGGGACCTTGTATTGAGTAAACACCGCGCTGTGTGGAAAACAAGCTGGGTATAGCGACCCCTATAATTCGATTCCTTCGTCAAAAATCGGTGACAGGGAGAAAATGTAGTACAAGCTCCGCCTCCAGCGCGAGCTTTTTACTTTCGATAACGCTTTGGCGCCTTGTGAGCACACTCAGTCAAAGCACGACGGAGGTCAACGAGGGCGTTCCAGAAGTGAGGCATATAGTTTGGGTTCTGTGATTCCGGGGTTCTGTTATTCCTGAAATATGGGATGTTTCTTAGGGTTTTATTTTTTTTCAACACATTCGTTTTAGGTTGTACCTATATTAGAGGTCCGACAAAAAGTCGTCGTTTATCGGGGTTTATGGGAAATAAGAAATGTGAATGGTATTTCCCGATCCCCAGGGAACATGGGAGTGACCGGAGCACTTACAAAATGACCCGGTATCAATAACCAAAAAAAAAAAAAACGGAAAAAAAACGAGATAGGAGGTGTGCTTCCAAACAAATTCAGCCTCGCGAACAGTTTAGTGTGGTCTCTGGTCCGCGTTAACACCAAATAAAACTGTCACTCATCAATTTTTCCCATTAAAATTTTTTTTTTTTTTTTTGCTATTTGAGAACGGTTTTAATTCGGTGTTTTCGGTTTTCCTAGATTCTGATGAACCCGTCTCGAGGGTAATTTTCCGGGTTTATCGTTATTTAATGAAAACACGGAACCCTAACTATATCGTATTAGGCTTTCACTAACTATTGGAGGGATCATAGAGATCGTACCCATCAGCAGCAGACAAGAACTATTAGAAGGATGCAACAAGCAGAAGCGGCACTAGCTTCCGCGAGAAAACCCTACCATTTATCAAGTTGTTCTGTTCCGGCGAGTTGCCCAGTATTTCCAATGATATGTCGCATTTGGAGAGTTATGGCATAACATATGACAAAGACTGCTCAACACTTACACCGATTACAAGGCGCCACCTGTTCAATGTATTGCCACCTCCACAAGCACAGTCTCTCGGCATGACGTCCAAGGCGAAAAGCTGTCGCCCCCATGACATTTGTATTTGCGTGTCCACTGTTCATTCCTGTTAATGTTTTGGTTTAAAGCTAAGCCTAAAGAAAATGTGCGAAAATCAACTGAAAATTTCTCCACAATCGAAACAATCAAAAGTTGTTCTGCCTTTTTTTTTAACAACCAGGGACTTTGCTGGACGCAAATGGAAGATAAATTTTAATTGAAAGCATATTTAGTGTTTCTGTGAGATAAATACTCCCGCGTGGTTCGTTTAAAGAAAACAGTGTGAAACTATTTATTTTTTATGTTCCACATTTCGTACAATTTATATATATATATTTTTTTTTTCAAATATGTTTTAGATTTTAATCTATTCCCGTCACCACAGCCACTGGAGAGCAGTCAACACGAATGTTCGCGAAAGCATTGGTTGTAAATAGAAACCAAATAAAAGGCGCGTGCACACGCAATGCTCGTGCCCAATACTTGAGCCGAGTTGAACAATCGCCCCCCTGGAGGGATTTCCACAACTTTAATGACACTGACTCCCCCCCCCCCCCCCCAAACTGCACATGAGCAAGCATTACGACAAAAGCATCTGGCTTTGTGGCGTCGTGTGTGAGCATACTTGTGCGACACACTTGTGTCAGTGTGCATCTGTAAAGTGTGCAACGTTACAACTTGTGGGATTCGACTTGCCTTACTGCACCACGAGGTCGATCCCACTCCGTAGCTCGATGTTGAGGACTGCTACGGCCGGGTCCGTCCGGAGGCTGCCGTGGACTCCAAGGAGAGGATTTACTCCAAAACACAAAGATACTGAAGAAGCGGGTTTATTTGGCTGCTGTGCCACCACGCTGTGCCCGTCGGCCAAACTAATAAAAGAAAAGAACGGAAAAAGGTCGGCGCCGTCGCATTAGACGGATTCACCTGGAGGGGGCCCACGCTGCCGTATTAGGCAGATTCGCGGAGAGGGGAAAGCTCCAAAAAAGAACGAGGCTCCGTGGCCCAGAGCCTTCCCCGACGAGAGCCCGGGCCGCCGTTCGCGGCCGCTTATCTAGCCAGCGGAAAGTGGACGCGCCCGGGGTAGGTAGTGTGGCTTATCCCGCAGATGGGCCGCGTCCACAATCAGTTCCGAAGGGTGCGCCGGAGGCACATTCACCCAAAAGGGCGAGGGAAGACACGCCCTCTTCGAGGAATGCGGCCTTACCCCGGTATCCGGGATGACGTCGCCATAACGCTCCCACGGCCTGCTTGTGCTAGGCCTAGATAGGGAGACGGGGAACACGTGGCTCCCACACTCCTCCCCCTTAAGGCTAAGGTAGGACTAAAAACAAAATTTGCCTACCGACTCTCATACAAAAAAACGAAACCGAAAAAAAAACTACCGCGTCCGGTACCGACCCCCACATGCTGGGGCTGACAAATAAAAAATATCTTCGGGGACGCTCCCGGCGCAGAAGTCCGTGGCTCACCATGGCGCAGAGACAGGACGATGTCTTGGCCGAAGTCCAGGAATGACGACGCCGGAGCGCCTCCCGACGACACGCACCGTCGTTGGCGTCGGCACGAGCGCCCACCCGCAGTGCAGGTGGCTTGCAGGGGGGGTCCAGGCATCGGGACGGGAATCCGCAGGTTGGGGCAGCAGCAGGGTCGCCGAGACGGCAAAGTGTGTCGGGGAATGACACTTGCAGTCCTTGAATGGCAGCAAGTCCCAGCTCCAGGTTCCCAGGGTTGGAGACGGAACCAGGCAGCAGGAGGACACGTGACGCCATCTTGATCACAGCGGAAGTGACCAAGTCTTTCGGGCCGGCAGGGGGACAGGCAGCCCCGGCGATGATGACGTTGCCCCGGCGAATGATGACGCTGCCCCGGCATTGTTGTCCTCCTCGTGGGCCGCGCCATGACTCACACCCGCCTGGTACTGGAATGCAACCTGCGCTCTGCCCCCTCTCCCGTTTCTTTCCCCAAGAAACCTCGGAAATTCCGAGCAAGGTGGAGCCGTCCAACTGAGAACACTCGACCAATCCCTGGGTGCTCAAGGACCCAGAGATAAAAAAAAAGAAAAAGGCAGAGACAAAGGTGTCTTTTCTGCCGTGAGTCACGTGCATCGCACTGGCTCGGCTTGCGAAGTTATGGTGAAAATAGTTCCACGACTCCGCTTAATGTGAACGCGGATGTCCGCATACCAAGCTGACTCGCGTCACCCCGGACAAAGGATTTGTTGGTGACTATTCGAAGAGGCAAAGTTCTTTGTAGCTGCTTTTGCTAACGATGCCTAATCGCTTCGATTTGCGGGCACAATGAACTGTCAAATGCGCCACCCTGTCCTTTCTTGTGATATTGAAACGATGCAGGGCTGCAATCGGGCAGGCTCGCCAACATTGTTATTTTCCAAACATGTTAGCTTTTACCTTAGGCTAAAATACAAATTCCTGTGGCCAGGTATAGCACAGCAACCTAACTTCAAAAAGTCTTGGAGCCGCGTGCTGCCCTGGCCAACGCGAACCAGGAGAGCACCGAATGCAACTCCCAGTCGCGCAGGACAGCCACCTTGAACTGCACTGTTCGTAGAGGCCAAGCGCCATAGCACGAGTTTATCCGCATCAACAAGAACAGAAACCGATCCCAAATAAAAACCCCGTGCCAACAGCAATACGAGACTGTTCACGGCACACACGTCGGCAACAACACGAGTTGCTCGACACGGCGGGTACGCTGCCCGGCTGCCAAAGCCCGTCTGCAACAAAACAAGTTGCTTAGCGACGTTAGTGGCAAGCGTACCGCCCGGCGGACGCACCGCCCGACTCCGCAGAGTCCGCGAAAGTATTTACAACTATTTACATATTTACACCCCGGATCGTTCTGCTGAGCATCAAAAACTCATCGGTGCTCCGGTCGATTTCCAACGAACACCCCGAGTGCCGTGGTTCACGATATCGTCCAGTGACCGCATGGCGGTCACCTTATGACACGCAATTACGTCGCGGTTCCTACCACGTTTTCGGGATGCTGTTCAACCTCCTGCGCTTGTCCGGTAGCGCTGGTTAAACGTCTCCCAAACTCCGCAACGTTTTCGACGTCGCTTTTTTTTTTTTCGGAGTTACAGGTTTCTAACGATGTCGGTACGTGCGACGCTCATTGACTCTTGCCGGAATCAATCGCGGGTGATCGGGAAATCTTTAAAGTTAGTTTTCCGAAAGCCGTTCTGACGCCAGTCCTGTTCCCTCGATGGGGACGGAAAGGCTTGGGAGAAAAATGAAAGGACTCACTCAGTAGTTCTCCGTGGATGGTCGATCTCGCTTCTGGATCCGGGAAGGTCCCACCGTCGACGTGTTGACTGCTGGTCCGTTGTCGCAGCGTAGAGGGGCACCATCGGCGGTCTCCGTACGCGCGCTGCGTATTCCAGCAGTGGGGGGATGCAGGCACAGCGCATTTTCTCGCTCCGAGATACGCTTTTAGTTTGTGCGCTGACGGGGGTCCACTCTGGGTGGGCCCCGCGACCCGTCTCGAAGGCAAAAAGCTGCACTTGCTTCTTGTTGCGTCACCGTACTTTGTTCGGGAACGGGGTTGACCCCGAAAAGCGCAGGCGCGCTCTTCCCAGCGAAGTAGGCTCGCGTCGTCCCGAAAGGGAATGCCTCGGACGCATACCAGGCGTTGAGTCACCTCCGTGTGGGAGGGCGTTCGGCCGAGACACTTATTCATTGTCTCTTTGCGTGGCTGACGCGGCCACTAAGCCATTGAGTGGCATCGGGTGTCGGGCCTTCGCCTCTCCCTTTGTCCACCTGTTTGATCCTTGACCGGAAATTGGCGTAGTTCGCTGTCATCGCGAAAGTGCTGCTTTGTTTGCAGTCGCCGGACAGGCCGCACGTTGGGGCGCCAAATGTGGGATTCGACTTGCCTTACTGCACCACGAGGTCGATCCCACTCCGTAGCTCGATGTTGAGGACTGCTACGGCCGGGTCCGTCCGGAGGCTGCCGTGGACTCCGAGGAGAGGAATCACTCCGAAACACAAAGATACTGAAGAAGCGGGTTTATTTGGCTGCTGTGCCACCACGCTGTGCCCGTCGGCCAAACTAATAAAAGAAAAGAACGGAAAAAGGTCGGCGCTGTCGCATTAGACAGATTCACCTGGAGGGGGCCCACGCTGCCGTATTAGGCAGATTCGCGGAGAGGGGAAAGCTCCAAAAAAGAACGAGGCTCCGTGGCCCAGAGCCTTCCCCGACGAGAGCCCGGGCCGCCGTTCGCGGCCGCTTATCTAGCCAGCGGAAAGTGGACGCGCCCGGGGTAGGTAGTGTGGCTTATCCCGCAGATGGGCCGCGTCCACAATCAGTTCCGAAGGGTGCGCCGGAGGCACATTCACCCAAAAGGGCGAGGGAAGACACGCCCTCTTCGAGGAATGCGGCCTTACCCCCGTATCCGGGATGACGTCGCCATAACGCTCCCACGGCCTGCTTGTGTTAGGCCTAGATAGGGAGACGGGGAACACGTGGCTCCCACAAACTTAATACGGTTTCCCGACAGCTCTTTAATGCACGGTACAGTTAACAGAGGCTCTGGGCCGTTGGTGGCATTTCTTGGTGTTCACGTTCCACGAACGATCATGCAAACGGCTATTAAAAATCAAAGATCTTGCGGTCATGATCTTCGGTGAGACCCATGACGAAGTCGAGTGACAAATCTAGGTCTCACGCTTATTGATAAGAAGTCAGACTTGCCTCTTTTCTACCAAGTAGAGAAAGCTCTAGAACGCGCATTGCAGTTTACGCTTGTGGCAATACCAGTCAAGAGGTCAGAAGGCGTAAGAACATAATGATATGGTTGTGAAGGACTTGAGGACTTGCAGACTAGAGGTTCCTAGTATGTTGCTGCTATTCTGTTAACTGTTTCGTGCCGTAAAGGTCCTTGGTATGGAGCGCCATAACACATCTCTTGACGTATGCAATGGTCTTATACCCTCCTACTCCTTTCTGGATCCGGCCTGAACAGCCGGAGGCATCTCAACGTGGAGGCGAAACGTATTGTGGAATATTAAGTTATTAACCATAAAAGTGCCTTCATCGATCGCGGTACTAGAATACAACTTGCCAATCGCGGCCTCCTACATGAGGACGAATGCCAATACAAACTGATTCGCTGCTCTATTTTTTTTAGCTGAATACTGTCACAAATGACAGGCGAGAAGCGGGAGAAAACAGAATAGACTAAAGATTTAAAGAGTGGCGAACTTGTGCCAGAAACGAAAAAAGAGCAGACGTCGAAAAAAACAGCAGCCAGCGTCGACGGCGGCAGGAGCAGCAAGCGACGATGGTGCGTCAGCGTAACAGCTGGCTATCGCGAGAGAAAATCAGCGAATGAATCGGCAATACGGCGCACGGCTTTTTATATATTATGCTCGTCACCTCGAATATTCGACCCGACCTAGAATGTTCGGGAAAGAGCTAGGGCGAGACTGACTATAGACCTTTCCATCGATTATCGCCCAGGCGAAAAATGTCGAGTCACTGGACTGTTACGCAGGCGCGGCGTACGATTTTTTCGCAAGAGGCGCTATTGCGCGTGCTCAGAAGGCGTTTAACAGTCCAGTAAGGCAAACTGGCAGCTCGCAGAAGGCGTTTGTTGAAAAGGTCTATAGTCAGTCTCGCCCTAGTAAATATATTTTGGCCTCCTTATCTTTTACGTTGGGGGTAAAAGTATACGCGAATCTTCTAAATGAACGGTGAAGCTATCTTCTCTATCATGCACGTGGCATTACTCCCCGCTTTAAAAGCGCATCGCCCCGACGCAACACAACACAAAACAAGACAAAAAACAATGGTAAGCTAAAAAAAAAAGTACTCTGGAACATGACAAGCTTACAGTCATTCCGAGCGTAGAAAACTTGAGTCGAGCGACGTGAACCACCTCGGGACGTGGTCGGCATCGCGATGATTTTTGCATTCCGCCGGGCACCACTTCGTAGTTTAGTTCCCCAAGCGACGAAGTACCTTGTACTTTCCGAAGTGCCATTTCAACAGTTTTTCGATGAGGCCGAGGCGACGAATGAGGGTTCACACCCACACCCCGTCTCCGGATTGGAAATGCACGTCTCCACGACGAAGATTGTATCGGCCAGCGTCGACACGCTGCTGGTCTTTAATCTGAAGTCGGGCAAGCTGGCGGACTTCTTTGGCCCGTTGAGAAACCATCTGGGCGTTGTCGCCCCAGTCGTCAGTTGGCACGTGGAGCAGCATCGCGTCCAGCATTGTTGTTACTTTCCGACCATGTACCGGCTGGAAAGGTGTAACTCCAGTGGTTTCTTGACCGCCGTGTAGGCATACGTGACCTAGAGTAAGACCTCGTCCCACGTCTTGTGCTCCACGTCGAGGTACATTGCGATCATGTCGGCAATAGTCTTGTTTAGCCGTTCCGTCAGCCCGTTTGTCTGCGGATGGTACGCCGTCGTTCGACGATGGCTGGTATGGCTGAGCCGGAGGATCTCTTGAGCTAACTGTGCCAAAAACGACAACCCTCGGTTTGTAATAACTACTTCGGAGGCACATTGCATGAGGACGATAGATTAAACGAAGAACTTGGTGATTTCCACTGCAGTGCCCGATAAAAGTGATTTGGTCTCGGCATACCTTGTGAGGTAATCGGTCGCGACGGCGATCCACCGGTTTTATTGCGTCGATGGTGCGAACAGTCCAAGCAAGCTCATTCCGATCTGCTGGAATGGTGTAGTTGGGGTAGTCATCGGCTACAATATTCCCGCCGGCTTTGGGTGGTTTCTTACGTCGTTGACATTCGCGGCACGATCGGACGTAGAGGTGAACTGTCTTCGGGAACTTGGGCCAGTAATATTTTTCTCGAATCCGTGATAATGTTCTTCCCTAGCCCAGGTGCCCCGCGGTCGGATCTTCATGGCGCGCTTGGGAGACTTCCACTCAAAGACTCGCAGGGATAATCAGCAGTCACGTCGCGCTGTACCAGCGCGACGTGACTGCTGATTATCCCTGCGAGTTTGTTTGCAAATTTTGTTAGGGCTCGTGCAAATATACGTGGAACTGCACTCCCTCGTCCCTCCAGATGCTCGATGAGTGTACGCAGCTTAGGATCGTCTCGTTTGTGGGAACCATAGGGTTCCCTCTATCCCTATCCAGGCCTAGCTTCGAGCAGGCCGTGGGAGCCGTCGTCACCAATGGCGTCGGCCTCCCGGATACAAGGAACCACGAGGCCGAATTCCCCGAAGGGGCCGGCTCTCCCTTGCCCATTTTGGGTGAACGCGCCTTCGGCACACCCTTGAGAGTTACAATGGACGCGACTGCTAGTGGCCTCCCCGGGCGCGTCCATTCTCCGAGGCTACATAAGCTGGCCCCGAAGGTGGGCCAGGGGCTCTCGTCGGCGGAGGCCCTGGCTCTACGGAGCTCGGTTTTTCTTTGTGGGCCTCCGACTTCCCGTGAATCTGTCTAATGCGGCAGCGCGGGAAACCGACCGGGTGATACTGGCAATTGAGCCAGCGCCCAGACTTTTCATTGTCTAAGAGCGAAGCGTGCTGACATTGCAGTCAATAAACACGTCTTTATCCGGACCCGAAGAACCTTCACTGTGTTTCTAAGTGGCAACCCCCAAAAAGGGCGAATCCCACATCTGGCGCCCCAACGTGTGGCTTTCCGTTTACTGCAAAGACAGCAGCATCCATCTCCTTTCGCTAAGATAGCGAACCAGGTCAATTTCCGGCCAAGGATCAAACAGGTGGACAAAGGGAGAGGCGAACGCCGGACACCCAACGCCACTCAACGGCTTAGTGGCCACGTCAGCCACGCACGGACACAATGCAGTGTCTTTTCAGCCGAGCTCGCTTCCAAACGGAGGTGACTAAACGCCCGGAATACGTCCGAGGCATTCCCTTTCGGGACGACGCCAGCCTACTTCGCTGGGGAGGCGCACCTGCGCTTTTCGAGGTCAAGCCCGTTTCTCGAACAAAGCACGGTGACGGAACACAAAGCAAGTGCAGCTTTTTGCCTTCGAGACGGCTCGCGGGGCCCACCCAGAGTGGACACCCCGTCAGCGCACAAACTAAAAGCGTATCTCGGAGCGAGAAAATGCGCTGTGCCTGCAACAGCGGTCCCAGTCTAGCGAGGTTGCGGAGACCGCCGATTTTGCCCTTCGTCGCCGCGTCGACGGACCAGTAGCCATCAGGTTGACCAAGCGACCCCGGAACAAAGGCCCCCCGGGAAAACTGAGTGAGTCAAAACGATTTCCTTTTTACTCCGTCTTTCCTTCCCGCTATCAAGGGGCAGAGGACTGGCGTGAGCATGGTTTTCGGCTACTAGAATTTAGTATTTTCCGTTTACCCGCGATTGACTCCGGCCAAAAGTCAGTGAGCGTCGCACGCAACAATAACGTTAGGAACCTTTCAGGGCCACCTATCGAGTTGCAACCCCGTAAGAGCGACGTTAATGGTGAAAACGCCGCGGGGTCCGGGAGCGGTTCAATCGTGCTACCGGACAGTGCAACAGGTTGAACAGTGTCCCGGGATGATTGCGTGTCCGATTAAGGTGACCGCCATGCGGTCACTGGACGAGATCGTGAACCACGGCACTCGAGGTGTTCGTTGGGAATCGACGGTAGCACCGATGAGTTTTTGACGCTCAGCAGAACGATCCGGGGTGTAAATATGTGAATAGTTGTAAATACTGTCGCGGACTCTGCGGAGTCGGGCAGTGCGTCCGCCGGGCGGTACGCTCGCCACTAACGTCGCTAAGCAACTCGTATTGTTGCAGACGGGCTTTGGCAGCCGGGCAGCGTACTCGCCGGATCGAGCAACTCGTGTTGTTGCCGATTGGTGCCGTAAATAGTCTGGTATTGCTATTGGCATGGGGGTTCTTTTTTTTATTTGGAATCGGTTTCTGTTCTTGCTGATGCGGATAAACTCGTGCTACGGCGCTTGGTCTCTACGAACATTGCAGTTCAAGGTGGCTGTCCTGCGCGGCTAGGAGGTGCATTCGGTGCTCTCCTTTGTTCGCGTTGGCCAGGGCAGCACGCGGCTCCAAGACTTTTCGAAGTTAGGTCGCTGTGCTATACCTGGCCACAGGCATTTGTGTTTTTTAGCCTCAGGTAGAAGCTAACATGTTTGAAAAATAACAATGTTGGCGAGCCTGCCCGATTGCAGCCCTGCATCGTTTCAATATCAAGAAAGGACAGGGTGGCGCATTTGACATTTCGCTGCGCCCGCAAATCGAAGCGATTAGGCATCGTTAGCAAAAGCAGCTACAAAGCACTTTGCCTAGTCGATCAGTCACCAACAAATCCATTGTCCGGGGTGACGCGAGTCAGCTTGGTATGTGGACATCCGTGTTCACATTAAGCGGAGTCGTGGAACTATTTTCACAATAACTTCGCGAGCCGAGCCAGTGCGATGCACGTGACTCACGGCAGAAAAGACACCTTTGTCTCTGTCTTTTTTTTTTTTTTATCTCTGGGGCCTTGTGCACCCAGAGATTGGTCGAGTGTCCTCAGTTGGACGGCTCCACCTTGCTCGGAATTTCCGAAGCTTCCTTCTTGGGGAAAGAAACGGGAGAGGGCGGCAGAAGGCAGGCCGCATTCCAGTGGCCGGCGTTTCCTGACTCATGGGGCCACATCGAGGTGGCATCGACGCCAGGGAGCGTCATCGTCGCCGCAGCGTCGCCGGCCTGCGTGTCCAGATCCGGCTCGTCGGCTGCTGGCCAAGATGGCGGCAACCCTCCTCCCGCTGCCTGGACTCGTCTCCAAGCCAGCAACAGGTGGCCTCCAGTCGCGAACCCAAGCTGTGGACCCGTGCCGACAACAAGCAGCTCCCATCTCGTCACGGACCCGGTGACAGTGCCCGTGCCATTGGTGCATCCCCAGGGAGAGACGCCCAGCCGCCGTACTTTCCGCGGTTCCGCGAACATTTCATCGGGGAGTGACCGGGCCGTTCCTTTCTGCCCCCGGCCAGGCCCCTACTTGGACCCTTCAACGCTGTTCCGGTAAGCCTGCCACGAAGCGTGGGCTGAAGAGTTCGACGGCACCCGGGCTTCACTAGCAAGCAGCGGGCTAGAGTTTTCAGCATGTACCGCGCTGATCGTTTTTTTATTTCTTTGTGTTCTTTTAGCGGCATGCTCTTTTCGCTCTAGCGTTTTTATTTCTTTGTTTTTTTGTTTTGATTTTGTTTTTGAGAGCCGGTAGGCCATTTTATTTTTTTGGCCTACCTTAGCCTTGAGAAGGGGGGAGTGTGGGAACCATAGGGTTCCCTCTATCCCTATCCAGGCCTAGCTTCGAGCAGGCCGTGGGAGCCGTCGTCACCAATGGCGTCGGCCTCCCGGATACAAGGAACCACGAGGCCGAATTCCCCGAAGGGGCCGGCTCTCCCTTGCCCATTTTGGGTGAACGCGCCTTCGGCACACCCTTGAGAGTTACAATGGACGCGACTGCTAGTGGCCTCCCCGGGCGCGTCCATTCTCCGAGGCTACATAAGCTGGCCCCGAAGGTGGGCCAGGGGCTCTCGTCGGCGGAGGCCCTGGCTCTACGGAGCTCGGTTTTTCTTTGTGGGCCTCCGACTTCCCGTGAATCTGTCTAATGCGGCAGCGCGGGAAACCGACCGGGTGATACTGGCAATTGAGCCAGCGCCCAGACTTTTCATTGTCTAAGAGCGAAGCGTGCTGACATTGCAGTCAATAAACACGTCTTTATCCGGACCCGAAGAACCTTCACTGTGTTTCTAAGTGGCAACCCCCAAAAAGGGCGAATCCCACACGTTAACGTGCTGCCATGCTGTTCACGGTCACCGCGCCGACAAAAACATCGTGGTCGCTGTCGTTGGTGCGCTCAGACGCCGACTTGACGGGTGCTCTCGACAAACAATCGGCGTCGCTGTGCTTGCGGCCCGACTTGTAGACAACACTCATGTAAAATTCTTAAAGTCGAAGACTCAGCCGCGCGAGACGTCCTGAGGGATCCTTCTGGTTTGTAAGCCAACAAAGCAAGTAGTGGTCTTTGACCACTTGATACGGCCTTCCGTACAGGCACGGGCGGAACTTTACTATAGCCAAGATGACGGCAAGGCATTCCTTTTTGGTCGTTGAGTAATTGCTCTCTGCCTTGGACAGCGTCCGCCTGGCATAGGCGGATGCTGTGCCGTCCTGCAGTTGGACGATCACCGCACCAAGACCTGTATTACTTGCGTCTGTGTGAATTTCTGTGGTTGAAAATTGGTAGAAGTGCCCGAAATCGGAAGCGTCTGGAGTCCTGGTTTCAGCTCGTCGAAGGCCCGGTGTCGTCCTTCTGTCCATTCGAACTTTACGGCATCTTTCGTACGGTATGTCAGCGGCGCGGACAGTTTGGCGAAGTCCCGAACGAGGCGACCATAGTAGGCGCAAAGCCCAAAAAATATTCGGACGGCATTCTTTTCCGTTGGGCGGGGACAACAGTACGTCGGGAGGCGACAGTACGTCGGCGTAACAGCTGGGTATCGCGAGAGAGAGTCGGTGGTAAATCGGCAATGTGGTGCACGGCACTTTATCTCCTATGTTCGTCATCTGTAATATTTGACCTAGAATGTTCGGGAAAGAGCTAGGGCGAGCCTGACTAGGCATCATTTTTCTTTCCTTATCTTTTATGCTCGGGGTAAGAGTATACGCGAATCTTCTAGAATCTGGATGAATGGCAAACCTATCTTGTCAATCATGCACCCGGCAATATTTATTGAAAAACAGATTACCATAAATGAGAACTTTAATTAGATGCTTGGTTTTTTTATACCGAACAGGTCGCTGGGTTTTACGTTCAGACCAGCATTTTATTTACTGGTTTAACAGAAAAAAAAGCTTAGCTCCTATGGAAACGCAGCGAAGCCACTGGTCTTCAAACAATATGGCGCCGCTTCGCACGGGAGACAAGAGATGGCTCAAGCGGTCCCGATGCCAACTGCCGCCAACGAACGAGCATACAACCGCTTGCGCCATCTCTTGTCTCCCGTGCGAAGCGGCGCCATATTGTTTGAAGACCGGTGGCTTTGCTGCGTTTCCGTAGGAGCTACGACTTTTTCTTTCTTCACTTTTTCCTCAGGTAAGTTTGCTCTTTGCGCATTTTACAAAAAAAAAAAGCAATATGTGTGGGCAACGCTGCACAAAGTCGTAGCGCGATAGGTTAAGAAACCGAACTTTGCGGTCGATTTAAAGAGCCTGGCCTCTCCTTGGGTCACCAGTACAATGGCGAACGTCGGACGGGCCTGTGAAAAAAAAAACGAGGAATGGTGCTCTCATGGTTAAATGAGGCAAAAGTTCGTCTCATTAAACGCTTACTCTTAGTTTTACATTCATCTGCTCTTTTGTATTCTCATCAATATACAGCATGCGCTGTCTATCGTCATTGTTCAAAGTGTTATTGCGTCTTTTAGCTGTTTTCAGCTGATCTGTGAGTTAAGTGTTAATTGCGTTGTTTTCAGCACCAAACTGAAAAAAACGAAACATTTCTGGAGCTGACAATTCTTGGAAGTATTGACACACCGAGGACTATTTTTTCGTCTCTTAAAATTCCAAATATTACATTTATAATGGATAAACTTGCATATCGTGTGCAAAGCCGTAAGCTGATATTTACATTCAAGCAGGTAAATTTGACCATACTGCCACTTTCTACATGGGAAATAATCTAATGACATAGTCTAATATTTTTGCCGTTTGATTTTTTACTTTCATGAGAAAAAAAAAGGAAAAAAAGATGTGCATTTTCGGTGTGGACCGAAAAGAAGGAAACCCATTCTTAAGAATCGATAGATGCGAATGCTCCCAGATCACATTACTTCCACAGGTGTTAACAACAAGAAATATTACAGAACTCACGTAATGTCAAATTTTTTGGAGGCACACATGAAGGATTTATTATATTTTACTAATCTAAACAAAACAATTTAATAGTTAAATGTCAATGCTATTGTCATTAAGAACTTAAAAAAAACGGAGGGCATGAATTACGTAGTTTCTTAATGATTTTTGCTTCTTGTTTCGTGATTCGTCCGTCAGCGTTCTTATCGTCCAATGCCGCACTCATTGGGCTTCAAAATGATAACTAGATGCCCGCGACTAGCCACGCCCAGCGTTGATACAGAGTTTTGCTCGTGGGCTAATATCCACTATGTCCCTAATATAATTTTTTTCGTCTTTTTATACGGTCCGAAGAGTAAAATTTTGGAATTTGCGTTTGAATACTTCTAGCCCTGGGGCTAAAATGCGCGCAGTGGGAGCCACTAAAAAGAATTAAAAAAAAAAAATAAAAAGGTGGTGGGGGGAATCGGTTATTTAGTCAGCCATTCAACTGAAATAGTTTTTACTGACGTTTTACATTTTTAGTTCTTGGCGTTTTGTTCATAGTGGGCGCTACGGGACGAGAAATGTCATCCTTGGGCGCGGCTTCAAACCTAAACTCAGCCGCCCAAGCGCGTCTGTGACGTCGATATCTTCGCTCTGCGCCTGCTCTGGAACCCACGAGCGGGCAGCGTTACCAGCGGGTCGCAAGCGCAGAGCGGTGGGATCGAAACCATAGAGGCGACTCGGCGGGTCAATTTCAGTTTGAAGGCATCCATACAATGATGAGATTTCTCGTTCCGTAGCGAAAACTAATAATTTTTTTTTAAATGAATATTTACTTCCTGACTAGACTTGTACGATACTAATTCCAAGTGATCAAATTTGTTGTAATGGATAAGTTATCAGAATAATATTGGAACCATTTGATTATTTTTATCATGTAGTAATCACTAGATTAATATTTCTACTTTTACAGTAATAAAATTGCTTTTAACCGTTGCTAATTTTTCAACCCCATTCGAAATAATTGTTGGGCTTACGACTACTTAATAATCATATTTTGATAACAATGCTACCACGTCATTAGGTCCTAAATATTTCGAGAAAAAAAATCAAACTATTGCAACTGGCAAGCACAAAAGAGGGTCAGACTCTGCTTGAGCAGTTTAAGAAGTGTTGTGTTTCGACCTGGGAGTGTAAAGCACGAATTCTCTACAGAAGCCTTTCAGTGAGCAGTTTGGTTGCTAAAGTGCAGGTGTGATTTCAATAACCGTTAAAGCAGTCCACCTCTCCCCTCTTAAAACATTACGAATCTGACTCAAAGCACCTCTGCACTATGGTGTCCGTAAGATAACTGAGACCAGATGATGTCAAAGCTAATGGGCGACAAAAAAATAAGCTTTTCGTGACATCCAAGAAAGCCGGCAGAAGTTCCACGAGAACTGAGAAGATGAGTTGTTTGTAAACCGTTTATCTTAATTCCCAATCAGAGAGTACAGAAACCCCGATTTTAAACCTACAAGGAAATCGTAAATAAGATTTTTTGTTGTTATTTCGCAAGCTTTGTTTAAGTTTTGTTTCTCGATGTTGCAAACGATCACGGCATGAAGCTTCTGAATGCATCCGAAAAGTAACGGTTACTTCTTCAAGTGCTTTATCACTCAAGTAATCTAGTTAAATCATTTTTAACCAAGAGGGGTGGTACCTATAATCAATTTCTAGTAACGTTATAATACTGCTCAAACGTAGTGCTAATGCTTGTCCCTTAATATTCATGCATCCCACGTGGCGCCCCAGCGTGAATAAAAAGTTGAGCTAATGTTCCTTTTTTTTTTTTATTCACAGGTGAATTACACTGTAAGCAAAGTCTGCTACGCAGAAACTCTCATTTCAAGTTTGAACACTCCTGTCGACAGCTGATCGCTTCATTTCTGCTCTAAATGCGATATCTGCTCTTACGCTTTGTGTGCAATAAAACATTATCCCCCGAAGCATACCTTCTAAAATTGTGATATCTAATTTAGTGACAACGTTGGGGCCAAAGTGTGAGTGATTGCTGCTTCTGGTGTGCGATAAAAAGTAGATATTGTGAGAACGAGCGGTATGGAAACGGTAGTCAAAAAGGAAGAGCATGGAAAAGCCAGGTGAACATAAATAAACTTGAACGTGATGACCATCTATATATATATACCCTTGTGACAGTTGTAACAAGAGAGCTGCAGGTGTCTAGGGCGGTAGCCGCACGTGAAGGGACTAGCTGGTGCAGAGCCAGAAGAGAAGGACGACGGGGCTACGAGGGGCTTGGCAAGTGCTGCTGTTCCGGCGAGCTATAAACCATATTTTGTTATCTTAACAACTGGCGACGAGATTAAGACTACGAACCATGTTATTATAACAAGTATTTGACCGGGTTCCGGCGAAATCTACCGCGAACATCATGCCAAAGTTAGAGCCGTTTACGGGGGAAGGTGGTCAGGAATTGGAAGAGTATGTCGAGATTGTGGATCAGTTCTTTATCGCGAACAACATCGTCGCAGACAAGCAACGAGCCGTGTTTCTGAGAAGCTGTGGCAGGCCAACGTACTCACTGCTGCGCAGGCTGCTGACACCCATGAGACCTTCGGAGGCCCCTCTCGCCAGAAGTCTTGAGTTGCTGACAGAGCATTACTCCCCGCGACCGTCGGTGATTGTACAACGGTATCATTTCTACTGCCGTACACAAGACATCGGGGAAACCATGAAGGAGTTTGTTTCCGGCCTGCGCCAATTGGCCGACCGGTGCGAATTCGGGGCGGAGTTGGCGAACAACCTTCGTGACCGCATTGTGCACGGCATCAGGAATGACGTGATGCGGAGGAGGCTACTGGAAGAGCCTAACTTGACGTTGGATCGGGCGGTGTAGTTAATCACAAGCATGGAAGCCGCCGCAAGAGGTGCTGAACAGACCACCGGCTGAGCGAGCGGGACAGCCGAGACAGCGGTGAACCGCGTGACAGCACCGTCGACATAGGCGCAGTCAGCGGAAGAGCGACGCAGCTGTTTCCTTTGCGGCGGCAAGCACCGGGAATCAACGTGCAAGTTTGTAAATAGTGTTTGTTTCAAATGCCGGCAACGAGGTCATATATCAAGACTGTGCCAGAACAAGACAAGTCACGAAAGCAGAGTCAGCAGCAACGACAAACATCGCGAAGGAAAAACGAAGCAGACGCTGAACTCGACTCGGACACCAGCAAACAGTTCGGTGCACGTCATGGAAGCTCAAGACAGTGAAGAGTCAGATTCGAGCGTCGTGGGGGTCCTCTGGCCGTTAAACCCGATCGAAAAAATAGCGCTACTGGGAAACGGCCGAAAAGAGGCACCAGGGTTCAAGGACCCGCCAATTTTTGCAGAAGTGACGATAAAAAGAAAAACTGTACAAATGGAGCTGGACACCGGAGCTGTGTTTTCGGTTATGGATGAGACTGAGTTCGAAAGACGGTTTCCAGATACCGTCATCGAACCGTCAACCGTTAAACTGCGGGGCTACTTCAGTCAGCTGGCTGCCGTAGTCGGCAAGGCGACGGCCACGGCGGAGTTTCGCGGGAAAGCTGAGCTACTACCTTTGTTTGTTGTACGAGGTGGTTCCCGGGCTCTCCTGGGACGGAACTGGGCAAGGGCTTTCAACCTGCCTCTAGATCAGCTCGTCAATGTGCATCAGGTGAGCAGCACTGAAGAGTTGGCAGGCAGATTTCACTCCGTGTTTTCTGAAGGATTAGGGACGCTGAAAGGAATGAAAGCAACTACCAGCGTACCGGAGGGAGCCAGACCCAGGTTTTCCCGACCGCGAACTGTACCTTTTGCGTTGCAAGACCTGGTAGCGCAAGAATTGCAACGCTTACAGCGCGACGGGATTTTGACCCCCGTACGAACGTCAGAGTGGGCGGCGCCTATCGTGCCTGTACTAAAGAAGGATGGTAGGATACGAATTTGTGGCGACTTTAAACTCACAGTCAACCAAGTGGCTATTACAGAAGTGTATCCGGTACCGAGACTGGAAGAGATGTGGGCGAAGCTTGCGGGGGGAACAACGTTCTCTAAGCTAGATCTCCGCGATGTGTACCAGCAGATTGAACTGGAGCCGGCAGTTAAGTTTGCCACAATTAACACGCAGAAAGGACTGTTTCAATACAACAGGCTGCCTTTCGGAGTAGCGTCGGCTCCCGCCATATTTCAAAGAGAGATGGAAAATCTTCTACGAGATTGCAAAGGCACCATTGCCTATTCTGACGACATCTTGGTCACAGGGGCAACAGAAAAGGACCACTGCCAGAATCTGGAGGCAGTCTTAAAGAAGTTAAGTGAGGGCGGGTTGAAACTCGAACTGGCAAAGTGTTCACTTTTGCAAAGAAGTGTGGAATATTTGGGACACATTATTGACGCTAAAAAAATTCACCCCGCACAAAAAAAAAAAAAAAAAATCGAAGCGGTAATCGACGCGCCAGAACCCTCGAATGTCAAAGAACTACAGAGCTACCTTGGATTACTAAACTTTTACCGAAAGTTTATGCCAAACGTGTCATCGGTGTTGCATCCGCTCCATAAACTGCTGAAAAAAGGGGAGGCCTGGAGTTCGGGTGCTGAGGAACTAGCGGCGTTCAACAGAAGCAAAGCGATGTTGACGTCTGCATCAGTGCTAGTGTATTATGACCCGAGCCAGCCGGTGGTACTATGCTGCGATGCGTCACCATATGGTGTCGGTGCGGTATTGGCGCACAGAACAAGTTCCGGGGAAGAAAGGCCTATTGCTTTTGCATCCAGGCGTCTAACCGCAGCTGAAAAAAACTACAGCCAACTAGATAAAGAGGGCCTGGCCGTAATATACGGAGTGACAAAATTTAACCAATTCGTGTGTGCACAGACCACAAGCCATTGCTGGGTCTTCTAGGACATGATTGGGGAATCCCACAACAGTGCTCTCCTCGAGTGCTTTGATGGGCGTTAACGTTGAGCGCTTACTGCTATCGACTGGTATATCGACCAGGGGTCAATCTAGGAAATGCGGATGTGCTGAGTCGGCTGCCACTGCCTGGATCCTCGTTCAAGGACCACGTGGCTGGGGAAGTGTTCATGCTGGAAAAGCGTTTCCGTCGTTGTTGTCGGCAGCAGCGGTAGCACAGGCTACAAATAAGGACCCCATAGTGTCGACAGTACGAGAGGCTTTGTGGTCCGGGAAGCGTCTACCAGCATCTGCTGATTGGAGGACGTTCTCATGCCGACTAGAGGAATGTTCAGTGCAGGACGGCTGTGTATTGTGGGGTTGCCGAATAGTAGTACCAACATCACTAAGGCCCGCGGTGTTGAGCGTGCTACACGAGACACATCCGGGTATTGAGAAAATGAAAATGGTCGCTCGGAGCCATGTTTGGTGGCCACGCATAGACGAGGCTATTGAAAACAAAGTAAATGGTTGTACCATATGCCAAGTTCACCGGCGGGCACCGAGGTCGGTGCAACAAACACCATGGCCATTCCCGGAAAATGCATGGTCACGTCTACATGTTGACTTTGGAGGGCCGTTTCAGGGCATCTATTTCTTGGTACTAGTTGATGCATTCTCCAAGTGGGTGGAAGAGCACCGGGTGCCCTCACCATCGGCTAAAGCCACAGTGGAGTGCTTGAGATCAATCTTTGCCACACACAGCCTACCTGATGTGGTCGTCAGTGATAACGGGCCGGCGTTCGTCAGGGCGGAATTCAAAGAATTCCTGGCAAGAAATGGAGTTCGTGCTATCACTATTCCACCATATCACCCTGCCTCAAACGGCGCTGCAGAGAGGGTGGTACAAACGATAAAAGAAAAGCTAAAGAAAGCTAAACCAGAATGTTTCGAAGTCAAGATTCCGAGAATTCTTTTTAATTACAGAACGACGCCACATCACCTGACTGGACGAACACCAGCAGAGTTGTTGATGGGGCGACGCCTAGAAGTCTTCAGATCTTGCTTGAGGGCTTCGTTTGACCACATCGCTCTCAAAATAGCCAAAGATCCTCGCACTCTTCTCCCGTAGAGTAACTCGAAAGGCGAAAGCCTGAGGCTCGGCAGTGGAACCTCTCTGTAGGCAAACAGTAGAGCTGGAAGGTATCGGTCCCAGTCCTTGGGCCTCTCCTGGCACATCCTTCTTAGCATTTGCTTGATTGTGCCGTTGAATCTCTCCACCAAGCCGTTGCTTATGAGATGGTACGGAGTGGTCAGGAGGTGCTTCATTGATAGAAGTCGACTCACCTCCCTCATTAGTTCTGAGGAAAACCTGGTCCCGTGGTCGCTAAGGATGTCTTGTGGCACACCGTACCTCGTGAACATCTCTACCAGTGCTTCGGCCACCTGCTGGGATCCAATGTTCTTCAACGCTACCGGATCCGGGTATCTCGTAGCCATATACAGCATTGTCAGCATGTACCTGTTTCCCGAGGTCGCGATTGGTACAATGGGGCCAATTATGTCTATCGCGACTTTCTGAAAGGGCGTCTCGATAGTCGGCATGCTTCCTAAAGGTGCCTTGCCCTGCTTGCCCTTGGGTACTGTGCGTTGCCACACATCGCACGACCAAACGTATCTCTTGACCTCGCTCTGCATACAAGGCCAAAAAAATTCTTCCGCCCCCAGGTTGAGCGTGTTCTTCATACCCTGGTATCCTGACATGATTCTGTCATGTGCTAGAGCCACGACGGCGCTCCCGAACCTTCTCGGGAGTACAAGTTGCTCTACCCTTCTGCCGGATGAATATTCAACGGCCCTATGTAGCAAACAATTCTTGAGAAAAAACTGGAACTTCGTCCTGCCCTTGTGTTTTCTGATCGTTTCCCCTATTTTACCAAAACACTTCATGAGAGTTTTATTCTCCTTTTGCTCCATGGCGAGCTCCTCGGTTGTCGCATCGATCACTGCCGCCTGCGACACCTTCAAAGGTCGGTCATGATCTTTCCGTTTGACCACCTGCTCCCTTTTCCCTCGCGGACGCGTCTTCTGCTGCTTTGTCTTTCCGGAGCTCGTTAGTACATTTGGACACTCTCGATGTCATGCGACTATTGAAGCTGACCTCAACGGCGTTCGGAAGTGCTTCCGGCTTCGATGTTGGCTTGGCCAGAACTTGACCTTGACTCTCTTCGTTTTTAATTTCCCAGTCTGGGTTTGGATCATTGGCCTCCCGCATTTGGGGTATATTCCCAAGTACCAGATCATGAAGAGGGTTACTGACACATTTTTCCGTCACCTTCCCTGTATAGTAGGGTGTTCATACAACTATATCCGCCTCGGGCAGATGTCGAACCATGCGGTCTAGCAGAAACACCTGACTTGACTTTACTTTTAGGCTCGCTTGGGGAACCAACTCCTTACGGACCACGACGGTGTTACACCCGGTATCCCTTAATACCGTTATCTTGTGCTCCCCGAGACGGCCTTCCACGACCGGCATGTTCTCTACTAAGAACTTTGGAGGTGTTCCCATGGCCGCGTTTACTACCGGGATTTTGTCACCATTATACAGTGTTACGTATTAGTCGTCAGGCGCGTCGACAGCCCCTGTTGACGCAGTCCATGAGCATGAGGCTTGCTGCTTCTCGTTCTGCCTTCCATTGCAGTTTTCCGCCCTATGACCTGCGCGGCCACAATTCCAACACGCCACTGTTTTCTTGCTTTGCGCGTTGCTTCTGCGATTTTCGGCCTTATGGCCAGCCTTCCTACAGATGAAGCAGCGAATAGCTCTTCGCGTCTCTATCCTTGCGTGAGTGTCTCCGTTTCCAGCACCTTGTCTGATTGTCAGCTCGTCTGACTTTTGCCTAATTGAGGTGGATGGTGTCTGGGCTTCTAGGAACAGGTCTGCCTTTGCTGCTACGTCTTCCAAAGTCTGAGAATCACGCTCTCTAAGAAAGACGGCCAGTTTGCTGGAGCAGGTCAACATGAACTGTTCCACCAGGGCCTGGTCTCGTAATGCCTCGAAAGTCTTCTCAACTCCAGCTATCTCGAGCCATCGGTCAAAAAATCCGACCAATCGGGCAGCGAACTGTCTGTATGTTTCGCCCTTCTCGGGTTCGGCGTTGCGAAACCGCTTGCGGTACCCCTCCTTAGTATACCTAAATTTTTGGAAGAGCGCTAGCTTGACCTTTCCGTAATCCAACGCATCCGCCGGTGCCATCCGGCCAACCACAAACAGTGCCTCCCCGGTCAAGCATAAGCTTAGTGTGGTGGCCCATTTCTCCAAAAGACAGCTCAACCCTGTTGCTCTACGCTCGAAGCGCAGCAGATACGAGTCTAGATCATCCCTCCGTTCGTCGAACTGCGGGATTAACTTGTGGGGACTCCCTCGAATTGCTAGACCTGGCGCTTCCCCGCGCTCGTCTTCCACAGTTCCTGCACTTTCATGACTAATCTCAAGTGTGGCGATTTTCAGCTGCAGAATCTCTCTTTCCTTTTCTAATTTAGCGCACTCTGCAGCTAACGCTTTTTCGGCTGCTTCCCGGTCTTCCCTTACGTTATAACGTTCCTCAGCTCTCTCGGCTCTCACGCGCGCTTTCTCTTTATCCGCCCGAACTCTTTCTTCAGCTACCCATTTCTTTAGCTCATCCCCAGTATACCCCAATTCCTTACCCAACGCGATTATTCGTTCTAGCTCCATATTAACACAACGGAATGAGCTTCCCCTCAACTCTCTCACTTCCCGAAAAAAACGCAACTAGGATGTAATGGGCCTAGACGAATCCTGGCAAGTTCGCCAATTTGTCAGGTTCGTTCGGGAAGGTGAGAGAGAATCATGGAAGCCAGAGCCAGCGGGAAACCTCAAACGTACTTTACTGTGAGAAGAAAAAATAAAAATAAAAAAACTGGAATACAATCAGCGTCATATAAATGAAATAAATATTGCATTCAAAAGTAAAGATATATACTGTCAAAACAAATAGGCATTACCCTGTATAGTCACCATGGGATGTGGCGGGTGGATCGTCGTTGGGCGGATCGTCGGAGAATGATGCCCGGCCCGCTGGTGCCCTTCGGACCAAGATGACGATGCCGAGCGCGGTGATCCAAGCTTGGCGGAGTCAATTGCGAGGACGGAACGTAGCCGACCGGTTCAAACCTGGCGGAGTCGATTTCGGGCACGGGACATAGCCGACCCGAGCTCCGCAACCCCAGAAGACAACCGTCAAATCTCGCGCCTCGTCAGATTGCTTCGAACTCTTCTCGCGCCTCTTTATCCTTCTTTTTTCGTGCTGCCGAAAATCTCTCCTTTATTTCTTTTCTTTTTCCTTGTCTTATAAATCATGACAGTTACTCTTACGAGGCATATATAACCTAACCCTCGAGGGTTACCCTCCCGAGGATCACGACGGTTACCCTCGTAACTCTCGTAACCCTCACGAGGGTTACGAGGGTTAGTTACCCTCAAAGGGGTTGCCCTCACGAGGGTCACAAGGGTTATGAGAGTTACCCTCACAAGGGTCACGAGAGTTACCCCCACAAGGGTTACTAGGGTTACCCTCACGAGGGTCACAATTGGTTACCCTCACGAGGGTCATGAGGGTTACCCCCTGAGGTCACGTGACCCCCCCTGAGGTGACGTGACCCCTTTAGGTCGCGTGACCCCCTCATTCACGTGACACCCTCATGTCCTGTGACCCCCTCAGGTTACGTGACTCCCTGATGTCACGTGACCCCCTCAGGTCACGTGACCCCCTGAGGTCACGTGACCCCCTCAGATCACGTGAACCCCCTGAGGTCATGTGACCTCAGGGAGTCACCTATCTCTCAGTACCATTCAATCCTATTCCTCAGTACCCTTCCATCCTCCTCCTCAAGAGCAGCGCTTTAATCTGGCGTTACAGGTTTTCATTTTTTCTTTCAATTACCGAAAAATTGGCCCCAAAGAAGAAGTGACTGGAAAAATGCTTACCGCTTAGCGGGTATCCACTAAACTAAATTCTCGCTTAAAAGTTTAATACATCCCGATAAAAAAGCGGTGATTGAAAGAAAAAGAAAAAAATTACACCATCTTCCCGAGGGGAACCATGGGGTGATGCGGAGCATCGCGGATCGTTATTAACGGTGTTATTAAAGGTGTTAGTAACGTTGTTAGTAACGTTGTTAACTTGTGTGTTAAGCAGCCTCTCGTTGTTGACGTTTACACGAGGCTTCCCGTTCTCGAAGGTCGGGTTCCGCCGCTCGCTTCGTACGTTTACGTTGAACTTCACGGTCCCGAACCTCAGGTTCTGCTGCTCGACGTTCACGAACCAACGCGGCTTCCCGTTCTCGAAGGTCGGGTTCCGCCGCTCGCTTCGTACGTTTACGTTGAACTTCACGGTCCCGAACCTCAGGTTCTGGTGTTCGACGTTCTCGAACCGCCGCTGCTTCACGTTGTCGTAGTTCAGCATCCGCCGCTCGACGTTGACGAATGGACGCCGCTTCTCGTTGCCGTAGTTCAGGGTCTGCCGCTCGCTTCAAGCGTTTGCGCTCAGCGTCGCGTGCCCTTCGCTGCGCGGCTTTGTCTTCAGTGGACGTAGCGTTGCTGTTAGTTTGTGGGTTGGTGCTGACGCTTGCTTGCGCCAACCCACTAGCTGACGGGACTGTTGCTTCCATCACACTTCATCGGAAGAACGGAGTGAAGTGGAGTCAACAGCGGTGAACTGAACGCGCGCAGCGCGCTACCGCTCCTTATATTCACACTTGAAGGAGAGGAAACTAGAGGAGGACAGTTGCGCATGCGCGCGCGGTGTGAGTAGAAGCGAACGCACGCGAAGTGCATGCAGCTGGTAGAGAGAGAGAGCGGAGAGAGTAACGCGCAGCTGTTGGAGAGAGGGAAGGAGGAGAGTTGCGCATGCGTAGTGTGAGTGCGGACTACGACGCCGCGGGACATAGACCCGAGCAAGAGATGCTCCGCATCTAAGAGAAGTGTTCTTTCTCGGACTGAAGAGCCTTCCAGGCTAGAGACGTTTCCGTAAACAACTTTTTGGCGACTCTCTCTTCGATTAGGAAAACCATCTCCTTAAGAACAAATATTTTTTGGAATATATTTCTCTCGAGTGCTTTCTTTTTATCACAGGTGCTGTTCCTATATATATATATATATATATATATATATATATATATATATATATATATAACTGAGAAGAAAAAAACCCTTAGTGAAAAACAGCAACGGACGATTTAATCTTCGACGTTTCGGCCGGAGTCCGGCCTTCGTCAGGAAGACGTCAGGAAGATATATATATATATATATATATATGTATAAAGTGGTGAAGGTTTACAAATGCTTCCGTTGATATATTGGCAATAAGTAGGGTGCGCAGACACAGCAGCAACAGGATTATAAAAATAAAAAAAAATCTAATTTAATGACGAAAAAGGTCAGACAACAACAAAAAAAAAAAAGAGTAGAGTGCCGAAAAAAGAGAAGTTCTATTAGATTACAAGAACAATCGAGGTTAGACACAAGACCGCTAGATACACGGCGAGTACACTTAAGAATTACGGAAAAAAGTCAGTTAAAGGCCGACGACCAGACTCGAGATTCTGCAAGGCAGAAGATCCTCCTCACCGTGGGGGAAGAGAAAACAGGCAACGGTGGTCAGGGTAGAAGGGGGAGAGGAGGGAGCGGGGGAAAAGTGGAAAGCGCGAACTGGTCGTCGGTCTTTAAACACAAGAGCTTACAAAAATAAATTGTTAAATGCAAAATAAAATAGAGAATAAAAAATAAAAATAAATAAGGTGGGCCCGACGTCCGTCGACGTTTCGACAGTGGTACTGTCTTCTTCAGGACGTAAGCGCACATTGCGCAGTTGGTTGGTTTAATACAAGATCTAGCGAGAGGGTGTTAACGCGAAAGTGTGAAGGGGCTCGTTGGGAATATGAAGCGCGGAGGATTCAAGAGGTGAGTCCACTTTTGTCGCGATGGGCGATGACGGTTGTAGTTTTTGTTCGGAGGTGCATTCAAGCTGGGTGGAAACGATACAGTGAGTCATCGGTGGGGCTCTTATATGTGCCGTTTGTGCGGAGCTACCTCCTTCTCTGTTATCCAAGGCTGGTTTGTCCAGACCTATAAAAAAGTATTAAGCAGGGCGGGTCGGTGCGCCAGATGGTTGTTTAAGCTATGTATTGTTGAGAAAGTACCTAAATCTTTGTTAATATTGCACTGAAATTTATGAATTAGAAACGACTTGCGAATTTCTCTATTTGTTCGAATCTTGAAGCCACTCTGCATAATCAATTACGTTTTCTACGCACGAGTCGTCCTACCTCCGTCGTTTTATTCGCTGATTTTCAACAATCGCCGCTAGACTTAACAACCATCTTAAGAACAATTCTACCTTTACCTGGTCTCATAAGTGCGAATCGGCCTTTTCATCCTTGAAAGCAGCCCTGACTTCCGATCCTGTCCTCCGACAGTTCAACAACTCTGCCACCATTCTGCACAAAGCTGTTAGCGGCTACGGTCACTGAGAAATTCATCTACAACCCGACAACTCGTGAGTAGAACACGTCATTGCTTATGCAAGTCGATCTTTGAACGAGTGAGACAAATTTGTACGATAACAGAAAAGAAATGCCTCGCGGTGGTTTGGGGGATTTCAAGGTTTCGTCCCTACTTATACGGCAGTCATTTTTCAGTCTTCACCGATCATGATGCGCCTTGTTGGCTAGCCTCCCTCAAATATCTTTCCGGTCGTCTCGGACGCTGGGTGTTACGCCTTCAGGAATACGATTTTACAATTTTAATATATCTGGACGAAAACACCAAAATGCCGACGCTCTCTCTCGATGTCCGCTAACTGAAACCTCAACGATTACGATTCTACTAAATATTAAGGCTAGCCGATCATCGACAGAGCTAAGGCCCCAGGTACGTAATATCATTGCCCAAATGGAAGGAACCTCACCTATGACAAACGCTCGCTCCCGTCGCCAGCTCTTGCAATATCTGCTTCAAAATGATGTCTCGTACCGTCGAAACTACTCGCCATACAGCCAATCCTGGCCTTTGGTTGTTCCCCATACCTTACATACCTTTGTCCTTGAATCTCTGCACGACGATACCACAGCCGGCCACTTAGGACTTTTCAAAATTTGCTGGCGTGCCAGAGAGCGATACCTTTGGCCTGGAATGTACACCGCGGTGACAAAGTACGCCTTTTCTTGTCTCGTATGCCAACAACATTTGAGCTCATTTACTCGCCGTCCACGCAAGACAACCGACATCGCTGCTGGAAGCAGTACTCGAGTATACTCCAACTGAGCCCCATACAACTTTCCTCGTTAACGTCATATCCCGTGCTGAAGACTCGCGTCAACTTGCGCGACTTCGCACTGTTCAAGACCAACAGGAACTAAAAACCCGACACGACTCCACCCCTAAAAATGTCACATTTCAACCTCGAGACCTTGTTCTCGTCTCGTTGTCAGCACGCGAGCCCGGCCTCTCTGAAAAGTTAATGTTTCATTACATCGGCCCCTACCACATCATCGCTCAAACGACTCCTGTCAACTTTCTCGTGAAGCCAGTACAACCACCTCGCGGTCACCGCCACCGCGGTTGCGAAGAGAATCGCGACTCCCGACCGAAACCTTTCAAGCCAGCTCAACGACCCCCCTGCCTTCTTTCTGTGGCCAGGTGGCCACCTTCCTGCAACCAGGGGTAAACAGCGACAGTGTTATGCGTTGCACTGCCCACGGACATCGTCGTCGTCACTTTTGACTGTGCGTGAGCCCGTCGGCATCGTCGGTTGACTGGTGGCACCTCTTTTGGAAATTGTTCCTTAGACACCAGGCTTTGATAAAAGACATCGTCTGACCTACCTGTCTTTGTCTCACAGTATATTTATATATAGGGTGTTTCACGAAAGGTGGACAAATTCAATGTTGCAAAAACTATGCGTTACAAAAAAAAAAGAAAAAGGCTGTCGTTTTGGTCCCCAGCTACGTAATATCATTGCCCAAATGGAAGGAACTTCACCTAAATAAGCCAGGGACCTATTTAGGAAAATTTTTAAAGTCCGAGATTATTAGATCGTTCATTATTTTTGCGTAAATAACTTTTTTAATATTGTGTTTGAGGCATGATTTTAATTACAAAAATTGCTCAGCATCATCGAAATATACTAAATCAACAAATCGCAGAACGATAAAAGGCACGCGAAGCATTTTACGGCTTTCTGAAAAACCGCCCAATTTTGACGGGTTTCAAGTTTCGGTTTACAATCTGAGCGCGTCTCGGCCCCGACGGCACCGCGCCCCGTGGAGAAATAGTGTAACCAGCCTCTGATGCGTTCCGTGAGGACAGCGTAGCGGAGGTTGGTTACACTATTTCTCTACGGGGCGCGGTGCCGTCTTAGCCGAGATGCGCTTCGATTGCAAACCGAAACCTAAGAACCTGTCAAATTTGTGCGGTTGTTCAGAAAGCCGTAAAATGTTTCGCGTGCCGTCTATCGTTCTGCAATTTGCTGATTTAGTACTTTTCAATGATGCTGAGCAATTTTCAAATTAAAACCATGCCCTCAAACGCAATATTAAAAGTTAATTACGCAAAAATTAATTAACAATCTATTTATCCCGGACTTTAATTATTTTCTTAAATAGGCCCTTGGCCCAGGACCAAAACGACAGAAGCCTTTTTTTGTTGCGACGCGTAGCTTTCGCAATATCGAATTTGTCCACTTTTTGTGAAACACCCTGTATCTGCTTATCCGTTTTTTTTTCGTTTTTTTTTAAATTTTGGTGTGCTAAAAGAGAGCGGTCACCTGGGTTTTAGTAAATTTAATTCAGTGCCAGAGCTGTATGCCTTTTAAGTTTGAATCTGATAACCTTCAAATATCAGCTCCACCATATTGCAGAAGAAAGAGGAAGAGCCAGCTGTTACAGCAGGCATCAGGGTTAAACAACGTAATTAAATAAATACTATACGGTAAATATATATGACTTTAAACGTTGATCACCCAATACCCGTGAACATGCTAAAAGAATACAAATATTCTACTAGTTGCTATGATTGGATACATGATTCAGAAATTGGGACGACAAGGAGTAAATGCTCCAACTGTGGAAGCAGCGAACAAGCTTCAGTTTGACTGGGTGAATCTTGAAATATTTTTTTACAAAAAGTGCGGCAGCACGACTACAAAATAAGGCTTTTTATTTTTTTTTATTTACGACTACGCATGTAAAAAAGAGACTGAAGCCCCAACACAGCCGAGCTTGCTATTTTTTTTCTCAGTTAATGGGTTAAGAGTCGGTAATTACACCGAGTGTGAGCAAACACCTTAGGCATAGTTGGTATAGAAATATTGCACTCTCTCCTGTTTTTATAAAGCGCATCGGTTCAAACGTCGAATCAAGGACTTTAAGGATTCGACGCTGTAATATTTACTTCGGCAAGTAGGCTCTTTGAACTTGCTCACCCAAACTTTATACAGGACTCCCTTTATTAGCTGATGTAATAATTCTTAGGTTGTCAAAGAATTGCGGAAAGTTAGAGAAGATAATAAAGGATGCTCGCGGGAACACGCGAGGGCAGGGGGCAGGCAGTGCAGTACGAGTTTGAGAACCGTTGGAGACGGTGGTTACGTTTTAACTCTACAGAAACTATGAAGCTCGAGATGCAAGAAACTACATGGAGGTAAGTGAAACGGACCAAGGACGGCAACTTCGGCTGAAACGCGATCAAGGTGCCAAGAGAGGCGGAAATGACTCACGAAACGTACGAATAACGTCAATTTCAGCTGCACCTCAGCCGCGATGCCAAGCAGGCAAAGACGTCTCGCGAAACGGATGAAAAGAGGAAACTTGGTCTAGAAGGCTAACAAGCGGCCAAGAGGCCAAGCAGGCGAGGCGAGCTTCGGAAACGGGACAGACCAGTAACAAAGAGCGAATACAAACAAGAACTTTGGGGAGCATTTCACGAAAGACTCGTTCGATATGTCGTGCAGCTTGTGCGACCGCATGTGGTTCCTGTCGGGCACGGGCGCTGTAAAGAACCGCTTCGCGGAACAGCTTTCAGTTTTTAGCGGCGTTCACCGACAAGTCGGTAGACGGGTTTGTGTTGTGCACGACGTACAACTCGAGCGTCAAAGGCCGACGAGGAACCAGAAAGAAGAAACTTTCCCTTAATTCCTACTGCCTATTTGAGAAAGAGCTAGGTGTGCCTTCCTCGTTTCTGCGGAGAGCAGCTAAAAGACCCATTCCTGTGAGAGGAAAGAAAAAGAGAAGAGTGCAAGAGCGAAAGGAGAGAAGGAAACTGAGTACCGGGTTTCTGCCCTGCAGAAGATGATTCTGAAGGTCTGCCTTTTTCCCCTCTGTCCCCCAGACACGCAGTACAAGATGGTTCAAAGTACTATCGCATTCCCCCAAAAAAAAAGCTGCGCAGAAAATTCAACATTTTTTTTATAATAAATACTTTCAATCTAATTATTTCTTCCACATGCTTTAAGTGTTGTGTTTATCGCGTCAATTTCCAAGAGGCGTGGAACATTTATACTGCACGAATCATCAACAGGCGAATAAAGATACTGATATTTGTTTTCCTTTCTCTTGTCGAGCATCGAAGACATCTGCGACTCTAGTCAGTGTCAGGTAAAGAGTTAAGGAAAGCACCGCCCACCTCTCTACTTTGGCAGAGCGAACGTTGAAGAGGAGGCGACCTCCTCTCTAGCGTTCTTTCTGCTAATGTAGAAAGGGGTGGTAAAAACTTCCATTGAACTCTTAACTTTTCACCAACTTGTAAGATGCTCTCGCACGTACGTCTCCGTGCGCTAAAGGCTAGCCCACATGGCGCGCTTTTCTCCGCGTCTGCGTCGCGTCTGCGCCTGCGCTTTGACGTCACTTCCGGCGCCGGGGCGAAACGCAGCGTTTTTTGGCGCATTCCGGCGTATCTGGAGGAGCCAGATATTTTGCGTCCACGCGTCGCGTCTCGCGCTGCGTCCAGATGGCGACAACCAATGAACGGCCGTGTTCACTAGTTGCAATGAGCGTTGGAATTTTCTCCACTGTTTTCGCCACTGTAGGACTGTAGTTTTCGCCACGGACCTTGCGACAAAGGCGATCATAATAACAATAATAATTTTTATTTGCAAAGATTGCGATACCCCCTCGGCAGCGTGCAAGGCTAGGCAGAAAGGTTGAGGCCCTTACGCAGGGGCACCTGCTAGCCCACCGCCAAGTAGGGAAAGGGACACGGGAGAAAAAAAATAAATACAAACACTCAAAACAGAAAGATGCACACACAAAAAGGGTAACAGCCCCGTGCCATTCCAAAGCAGAGCGCACGCACACACGCACACCCGCGCGCGCGAAGTTTACAAAATTTTTACGCTCGCGGCCTTAAATAAAAACGGCTTTTAGTCCCCGCCCACACTCGCAGCAGGGCGAACATGGGTAGTTAGTAGTTACGTCCTTCCCTCCGCGGATATCAGTTTACCACACCTTTTACGCAAGTCGAGGGACTACTCCCTGCTCCGCGGGAGAGGCTGACGCTCCTTCAGCGCAGCAGGGAGGAGTTGGCGAAGTACAAAAGCGTCCTGCACTCTGGCAGGCAAAATGTAAAGAATGCAAGGACACCGAGAGACAAAGATAGAAAATTAATACTACCGGCAACAACGCAACCTCTGTCGCCTCTGTAGCGGCCAGCGGCCAGCTGTTAATGTTTTGGCGCGGGCGCGGGCGATGGTGATGCCGTATCGAAACATGGATGAAGCGTACGCACTAAAAAGGATGAAAATGAGTGAAATTGAGCTTCATTGCAATTGCTGTAATAAAAATGAGTCCTTACTATTACTAAAATTAAATATTACGGCATGTAGCCATCATTTAACGCGCGATTTATATTTAAAATTTGCTGTTGTTTCTTAAGCGCGTCTGGCTACGTTGGGCGGACGCTTCGGAAACGCAGACGCGAAGCGCGCTGCGTGTGGTTTGACTGGGCGCACGCGTCTGGCTGAGCGCGCGCGCCAACCCGAGACGCGCGTCTAGACGCACTGAAAAACGCGCCATGTGGGCTAGCCTTAAGTCTTCTTGTAGGTCCCACAGCAGGAGACCTCAATTCAACTTCTATAAGGATATCCGGCTGCCGTTCCGGGAGTTGAGTTATCTTGCCTGCATAGTTCCAATAGTTGAAAATTGAGTTCCTAAACCATATTCGTGAGACTTTAATGAATTTTATTGAATTGATCATGTTAAAACCCAGTCAAAGATATTCAAAGACCAAAGTGAATACTTTTTCAAAGATTCTCCTCCTTTTACGCAAGCCGAACCAAGATACCTATACAAAAACAAGCAATTATTTCACCCTAGGTAATCTTTCTGAGTTGTGTTTTTTCGTCTCAGCGTTGACGAAAAAAGATTATCGCAGCGCAAACTTGGTAAAACGAAAAAGGTATTGGTTTTTTGCGCGTTTTTCTAGAACAGTTTATACACTCTCTGTCCTTTATAAAAATTATAGCAGAAGTTGAACTGAATCACGGAACGTTCTAATAATGAATTTTCTTTCTAATGAACTTTCTATAAAAAATTTCACGTAATGATCTGATCAGTGGTATTTACATTAATTCTGTACTGACTTGGATAAATTTAGAACGTTGTTATGAGCAAAGATTTATTATAATATATGACTTCACACACATCAAGTTATTTGGGAAGAAACTTGTTAAAGTCTAGCGTAGAGCTTCGTTTTTCGTTTAATTTCTCCTGACCAAATAAAATTAAATCTTTTTATAACCTTGTTTACCGAAAATGATGTCCTATGAAATTAGGCGTAGACGGCATTGTTTTACAAGTTACATACTGGTGTATAACTAAAACAGAGATAAATATCGTAGTTTTCATTTTAATGTTTACTGATATTGGACATGCCAGCCTTCTGCCAGCGTTTGAAGCAACTGGTAGATTGTTCGTGAATTCAAAAAGATTGTGTAATAATGGTAGCAAATTATAGCACGTAGACATAAATTTTAGTACGATCGAAAACATCGCAAATGTATATTTTATAAAATGTCGCATACAAAATTGTATTAGAATTCTAAGTAATATAAACGCATTAGAAGCAAACTTTAGACCCGAATGGCGTTTATCTTCTAAAGCTGTTAAAAAAGCTTTTGCAGAAACTTGGTGCAACAATTCTAGCGAAAGTGTTCGCTACAACTAACTCGAGGAAGCATGAAAAGCTTTGCACTCAGTAAATTATTTTTGCAGATTAGTGATACGAAGGTATTAACTTTTTATATCAATACATTGCGACATTTTACTTCAACGCTCACCTGCATAACGAAATAAACAACGCGCCGGTATTGTTGAACTTGGTGGCCAATTCCCCATAAAAGCAAGCAGTGACGAACCCTGTCATATCAACATATATCTAGCGCATTTGGTACCCAAATCTATATCTAATCTTACCTTATAATTTTAAGACGACCAAAATAAGGGTACCCAGCCTAACACGACCGCAAACGCTTCCATGGCCAGTCAACAGCTCACATCCAAGCAATAAATTTAAATCTTTAGGTTGGTAACACTTATCACAATATGCAGGGACGCTCATATACGGACGGTCCGATAAGTACTTAGCCTCACCAACCGATGGCGCCACTATCGCTAGAGAAATGTACTATCGTGCAGAACATTCTCGTAGGCGACTACTATCAAAAGTTCAACCGCATCGGACTCGTAGTTTTGTTTTGACCGCATGTGGAAGCGGGCGTGTCCGCGAATTTTAGAAAAATAGAAAAAGAGCAATATTGGTTGGTCATTCGATTCTTGTTTTTGGAAGGCAAATCGCGCAGTGAAATCAAACAACGTTGGATGCTGTGAACGGTGACTCTTCTCCATCGATGGCGGCCTTCAAAAATTGGTTTAACAAGTTTCAACCTGGTCGCACGTCGGTTTTTGATGAGTCACGTCCATGTACCCCGAAAACGGCTACCACGGAGGATAATGTCACAAATATCCACTATCTCGTATTGGCATACCGCCAATTAGAGGTGCGCGAGATAGCTGAGACAGTAGGCATCTCAATAGACAGCGTGGGTCATATCCTGCATAAAATTTTGGGCACTTGAAAGCTGTCGGCGCAATGGGTGCCGCGTTTGCTCACTCCGGACAACAAGCGCAACCGTGAGGTCACTTCAGAGCAGTGTCTGACGCTGTTTAAGCGCAATCCGAAGGAGTTTCTGCGTCGTTTCGTGACCGTCGACGAAACATGAATCCACTGGTACACACCAGAGACCAAGGAACACTCAAATTAGTGGACTTCGCCCGGCGAACGTGCTCCGTAGAAAGCGAAGATTGTCCTATCGGCCGGAAAGGTGATGGCCACCGTTTTCTGAGATCCACAAGGTGTGATTCCATCTACTACCTGGAGAAGAGCAAAACGGTCATAGGGCTGTACTATGCCGAATTATTGGGCCGATTCGACACAGAATTGCAGAAAACACGGCCCCATTTGGCGAAAAAAAAAGTGTTCTTCAACCATGACAACGCACCGGCTCACACCTCCGTCCTCGCCACGGCCAAATTGGTCGAATTGGGCTACGAACTGCTGCCCCATCCACCGTATTCTCCAGATTTGGCTCCGAGCGACTCCTTTTTGTTTCCAAACTTGAAAAAGTCACTCGCCTGTCAGAAATTTGGGTCGAATGAGGAGGTCATCGCCGCCACGGAAGCCTACTTTGCAGACCTCGAGAAAACGTAGTTTTCAGATGGGTTAAAGAAGTTGGAGCATCGCTGGGTCAAGTGTATCGAACTAAAAGGAGACTATATCGAAAAATAAAGCGCCACTTTTCCAAAATTTTCGTTTTTCTTTTGTAGGCTAAGTACTTATCGGACCACCGTCGTATGGTACCTTTGTACATCGAAATGCGCCGGTCAATGCCCCAAACGTAGCATGGTCAACTTGTTTATGGTTCCCTTGTATAGTTGATCCGTTTAATATTGTGCTTCCCATTCTTAAGGTGTTGAAGTAGACATTATCTGAAAAGGTTTTTTTTTTTTATGGGCTTATCCGGTTTCGTGGAAAGCACGAATGAGGTCTTATTAGTTTTGCATCTGGGTATCAGATAAGGATGTGGATAGCGGGTATTGATAAAGGAAGCTGCCCATCGTTCTAGCCAGATAATAGGTACTCCTGGAAGAGAAGTCAATAGCTTTGGTGTTGTACAATTGCCGTCGCCATGGCCGTTCTGAATCGGATATTAGCTATGAAAGTTATATTCATGGCACTACTGCCTCGCCACTCTGAGCAACAAGAGAGTCAGGGTGAGTCATTTCTGCTTTATGGCAATTAAGACTTCTCAGGTTTCTATTTTATAGTTCAAACGATGGGCAAAGGGTTTGAGTTTCACGAGACGTAGCATATGAGGACATTTATTAACGCTCTCTATTCGTGACAGGTAAAAATACCGACAATATTGTACCTAAAACGGCAACGCAACAAATGATCTCGTCCTGTTAATTTAAAATACAAGTTAGATATCTCATATTAATTAACAAATAAAACTTCTCCAACACTAAATTTCGTGTGGAAAAGCGCAAACATTGGTTCCGGAGATGCTGAACATACCCATTAAACAATTCTCAAACGGCTAAGTGTGTTTTGAAACTGTGCTGGTTTTAAGGAAGGCGATTTCTTTTAATGTGCTTTTGTTGTTTGCAAAATTTGCTTGAGCATACAAAACCGATGCATCACCGTAGGCTCCATGCTAATGCTGTTACGACGTGCACGTACGAAACAAACACTTAGTTTCTTGTTTGCTACCTTTGATATGTCAACAAAAGTTCGGTGAGAAATAGGGGAAAATATTATGCCACTTGCAAGAGAAACTTGAGGTCCTTAAGTTTTTTATGAGTGCCCTTGACTGCTTTTTTTGCCAACATCTGAGTCTGCTTGGGTCTTCACTTTTGTATACGCTTTGTAAGCATCGTTCATTATGTATTTTGCTCGAATATGTAATGCTTCACGTTCTGCATTTGTTCTTATTGCAAGGACCATGTTTTAGAATTCTTTTAACTTAATTATTTATGTCACTTTCAGCTAATGCAAACTTTATGACCTACAATTGAAATCAAAAGAAAAAGAAAAAAATAGTTCAGAAGTTTTTTGTGTGCGTGTCTTGACAGGTACTAAAGCCTGCTCATGAAATGCGAGCATGTCTCATCTATTTAAGCGATTATTTATTTTTTGATAAATACTTGCTCGGAAACCTCTATTGAAATGTACTAATATCATCAGCTGCATCGCGAGTCTCGCCTCAGTGATCAAGATTGTGCATTGTCCTCAATTCTTACAACGGTTCTTCAGATCTCCCAATATATAATCTATGTTATATACAATATTGCTCTGTTACTTTTGGTTTCGATGTTATATGGTACTGGCCCTTTAAGGATTCTCACCCTTTATGACTAGCTGTTAAGCTTTTTTTTTTATCCCCGCCAAAAATGAGCCTGTGTTGTTTCCGTAAAATAGAAAAACAATTTCTTTTAATTATACAAAATATTTCTTCTAATTTTTTTTTAATAAATGAGCCCGTAGAATTGTTTTTGACGTGTGGCATCAGGAACCCTTTTGCCGTTTTATTTATTTCGTTATTTATGTTATTGAAAAGGGATTTACATGCCATATTTATCTCAATATGCTGTACTAATTGCTAAAATTGTATGAATGCAATGTGATATCTTGACTGTCATATAGCATTTCCTTGGGTTTACAATCCCATGCATTTTTCTCAAGCTCAAGGTGCACCCTCCTATCAAGGATCTTTCAAGGCAATTGGTGAAATCATCCGGTCAAACCCAAATACCGCTATATCGAAGCAAGAAGTCCAATATTTTGAGGAGATTCACGACAAGACTAGTAACACGGCTTCTTTGAAGGTTCGATCAGCTAACGGAACCACAAGTTATTTTCAAGATACTGAGACGAGGCAAACCTTCTACTTCGGCGTGTCTGGTAAGCCTAATTATTCCCAGCTTTGCTTCGTGTAGTCTTACATTTTGTTCGTACGGTCCTACCATGGTGTAGCTATTAGATGCTCATCTTCACAATTGGTTAATGAGTGTTTGTTTCTGAATCTGGTAGATTTTAATGTGCAATAGTAATAACCGGTTCACAGTTTTCAAAGAAAAGTTTCAGGTTCCCTTACGATATGTTATATGCCGACCTTAGCTCCAGCAAAAAAATTGAGACGTTGCCTCCTCTTTTACTACCTTCTGTTGTGTTCTCTTCCTGGCCCAGTCTCAGGTTTACAATCATGTTCAACTTACACCAGCTCGCCTGCACTCTGACTATTTTTTCTTAGCTCCAGGTTTTTATTTTATGTAATAATGACGGGCATCCTTATGTATACTGACTATGGCCTGCAAATTTAGCGCTAGAACCGGCTTTCAACAATGAGAGAGAATGAGAGAGAGAGTAAACATAATGTAGGTTAAACAGCGCAAAACAACAAAGGCTATAAGGAAGGAACAATCAAGAGGGGAGAGGCGCTGACTAGCAACTAAAGGTTTTATTACAAAAAACGTGAAAAATAAACACGTAAGGCAACAATCTACACATGCGCCAACTTTTCTGCCTCGTCACATAGGGCGTAAGAAAGTGGTCGATAGGTGAAGGACTGTCGTCATCCCATAGCTACACAAGGTCTCTCACAATGTAAAGAATGTAGGAACTCGGCACAAAGTCCCTGCGGTGTTTTCCGCCCTTCAGAAGTTGAGCCAGATATGTTCGAGGGTAACGGCCAAGGCAGAAGGGCTGTCAAAGAGCAGGTGCACAAAAACAAACACGCAAAGCCGTTTGTGAGCTGTGTTTCTGGAGAGATATACAAGGTCCCTCTCTCTGTGGTAAAGTTTATATTGGAGCTGTTTGTGCAAGCCGTCCTTTGAGGACCAGGCTTGTAGATAGCCACAAAGACAAGGTGACGAGGGAGGTGACAGAGGCTTTTTTACATAGCGGCCAGCGGGGTGCAGTGCATCAGCGAGCCGTCGGTGACGCTATCTGAGAAAGAAATGTTTTCGACTTCGACATTGCAAAAAAAAAGGGGGGGGGGGGGGGGGGGGGCACACGGCACGGGGATGACCGTTGCCTTACGTGATGAGGCAGAAAGGTTGGCGCATGTGTAGATTGCTGCCTTACGTTGTTCACTTCTTATGTTTCTTGTAATAAAACCTTTAGTTGCGATCAGCACCTGTCCCCTCTTGATTGTTCTTTCCTTCTAGTCTTTGTCGTTCTGCGCTGTTTTGGCTACATTATTTTTAGCGCACACCAATAAGCTCAGCTTTTAACTTTGGTAGAGAGAGAGAGAGAGAAAGCCAGAGAGAAATAGCAAATAAGGTGAGCAGTGCCAGAGAACACACAACGGCGTCCGCACCGAAACACTTATTTTTGCTTGTTTGTGTTTGTTTGTTGGTTTTTTCTTAATATTTTTCCGCCTACATCTTTGTTTCTACGTGGAGCATGAGCATGATCGCCCAACGACCAAGCGTTTAGTTTCGCAGAATGTACTTTGCAGTTTTGATAGCGCTTACTAGTCCCTCTTTCTTTCTTCTCTGTTCTTGCGGCTGCGAGGCGCTTCATAATTCTGGCGCTTACCTCGTAGGTTTAGTCAGTATTTAGGAGAAAATTTTGAGATATATTTGGGGTTATAAAGTAGCACAAAACTACACCAAAACAATGCTTGTGCTATTTGTATGAAGCTTCCAGAAGCAATAATTGTTCCAGTCAAAATTCTAGGTTAAGGAAGGAATAAAATGAAGCATAACAAGGTTTATGGGACTTTTTCACGCCTTTTTATCTAAATATTTTAATAAACGTTCAGGAGTACAATTACATTAACACCTCCTATACAATGTCGATTATATGCTGCTGTGCGTGTGATGTGCATGTATACAGTACAGTGATTTGTGTAACCGGACTACTTATCAACAGGCAAGATATCGAGAAGACGCTAGGATGTGCGAAAAAGAAACATGAAATATCTGAAAATACTTTATAACTCCAAACAGACTCACCACATAAATAAATGCTGGCGTAGCTCGTTCGAACAGCAGTATACTTATTTAGCCACTAACAAGATTACCACACCAGTCATTATAAATTAAATTACCTTAAAGGGGAACTCCGCCGATTTTTTGAGCTACCTAATCCGAAGGCATAATCTGAATGCGGATGGCTTCCTGATTCCGAAATGCTATCTCGTTCTCCCAGATTCACTCTAGTTAATTAAAAAGTGATTTTTTTATGCGGCCAAACCGGATCATCGTTCTCCCTAGTTTTTTTCCCAGTTTTCCCCGCCTCCCAAGCGTGACCCAAGCGTGACACCGATTACAAGTGTATCACGTGGTGCTTGCGCTCTTTCGAGAGCTTTCATTGGGTTCTAAAAGTTACCTTTAATCATAGTTTTTTGGTGCATTTCAAACGAAGAATAATGAGTAACTTTCAGAGCACATACGAAGCTTCCGAAAAAGTGCAAGCACCACCTGACCATAGAGGCCACATTTCCGCGGGCTACCGCGGGCGCCCACTACAAATTCATTTCGCGCCGTAAATATAGCTGTAAAAATATTGAACGTGCGAAAAAAATAAATGTCCCATGCAGCGGAGCCAGCTGCGTCTATAACAGCGTAAAAATAAAACATAAAAACCTGTAAGCGCGAAAAACGGCACTTAAATTGGCTGCGACGCGTCATATCAGATGCTTTGTCACAGAAGCCGGCGTGGCAGCTCGAGTTCAAAGGAGACGCCCCTCGGAAGTAAATTTAAAAATACACACAAAGAAAAGCACAGCAACGTAGCTGCCTCGTCACGGAAGCCGGCGGCTGCGCTCAATGCCAAAGCGGACGCGCTTCAGATATAAAACACAAAGAAAGCACAGCAACGCGATGCTTCGTCACGGAAGACGTAATGAAGTCATCGCCGCAGTGCCGTGTGTGATAGAAGACGTGGCGCGCTGTGTGTAGGCGAAATCCACCATCGCTGTCAAGTCTCGGAATACACGGCGGGGCGGTCTGCACGGCGAGCTGACGCACTCCCCGCCGGCGCTGCGGTCGCTTTTGCTCCTCTCGGCTCCGAGAATGCTTTCGCTATCACAACTCATAAGAAGTGCGTAGGCGTCCTCGAAATTTTTTTTCTCGTAAATTTGTTTTATGACATCCTTTTTTCATTTAGCATGTTGGAAAAAAAATTATCTTCTATTGAATATCTCATTTAATGAGACGCTAAAGTTTAAGAAACAAAAAAGGCACCCGCGGTAGTTGTGGAAATTTCATAAACCTCATATATAAAACTACGACACGTTAAGGGCACATTGGAGTAACCGAGGCTTTTTGGTTGTTGTTGTTGTTGTTTGCCTATAGCCACGTATATGTATAAATAGGTATTTTGAACATTCTGGAAATTTGGTTATAATAGTGCATTGAGTTCCAAGATAGTGTCTAGAAGAACGTATGTTTATGTCTGGTATTTACTCTTGGTTTACAAGTATTCCAGGTTTGGATTTTATGTTCCTTCAAAACGAATGTGTCAAATTACTCTTTTGCAGAAAACAGCTTCTTTTGCAAGTTAATGAGCGAAACGATGAAAACAAAATCAGACGAGTTCAAATTTTACAACTCCGATGATGGTCGAAGATATTTTTTTCTTAAAGACATTTTAGCCATCCAAAATTGGACAAGGTCAAGTAATCTGCAGTATGCTAGAAACATTTCAACTGAGGTTTGGGTTGCAACAAGCAAGCACAAGGAACATCGCTTTAGCATCGCCATTGCTCTTACTGGTAAGCGCTTTAATTTCTGATTTGCCTCTAAAACATGGGACGTTGTGTGTAACATATCTTCTTATGGAGAATATAAGCTTGCATAATACATACACTATATGCGTTAAGTTTAATCACAAAATATTGTTAATTTTTTTTTAAAAGAAGTGTAATATTATAATTGACCTTTTCGACGTTTGAAATATGTTCTTCAACAAGGACATTTAAATTTGTTTGACAATTTTATAATGGAATTGGCACTTGTATCAAATGAAATAATGATTATTGATATACAGGGAGTTCCCGAGAAACAAAAACCGTGTTTTTCGACCTTGGTGAATAAACTATGCATCGCAGAGAGCTCAAACTCTGTGAAAATGTGACGCTAGTGGCTGGGATAGAACGCGAATGATTGAGAAAATGACATTACCTGGACAGGAAGGCAATTGAGGAAAAACAAACTTTGCGTATGAGCCGACGTCCGCCCATCGTCAAAACAACTCGACACTGTGAATGCTTGTGGGTTTTACATCAGCGAAAAACACTTGTCAGTAATAAATATGATAGTGTTATCTTTCTTGTTGACACGACTTTTAGTTTTGTTTTTATTGAAATAGATGCTACAGACGCACACAATATAATTTCTTGTTTCGGCAATATTAGGCTTAGGTGAACGCTAGTTCATAAATAAATTTTTCTTTTCTCAGTTACGTTTTGATCCAGGTAACGACGTGTTGTCAAACGTTCGCGTTCTATACCAAAGGAGATTTATCTTTCTGCTATGCATAGTTTTTTTTTTTTTTTTTTACCTGTGCCGGAAAACAGGGTTTTCTTTTCTTGGGAATCTCCTGTAAATTGCATGGCCATTGCCACTCCTCGCGTCACTCGGTACAACGTGATTGCTTTGCTTTCAGGGGGTAACTGGTCATCAACTGCGTTAAACGCGAGAGCTCCAGTAACGGTTGACTTTGGTGTTGGGAACGATGGTGAAGAGACAAGAATCAACATTTTCAGTTTCCAAGACTTCGAAGAGACTTTACGTTATAACCTTCCGCAGGTCAGTCTACGACTGATAAATAACATCCCATTTGCAATTCAATATTTTTTCTTTATTTTTGTTGTTAGTTGGTTCAGATTACAAACCGGAGTGCCAGTAGAATCGTGTGGTATTGGCTAGTGTCGGGACTTTCTCGTACAAAACTTTCTGGGAACGAACACCTTGCGAAACTGTTAGCGCGAACAAGCAATCGCCCCGCACAGACACTTATGACAGGCGCTCAACTTTAACACTGCGGTTAGTACCCTAATGGAACTTTTCGCCCAACTAGTAATTTGTGTTACAGCTGCTCATCCTTTAATAATAAAACGGAAAAATCTGGCGACTGAATGATTGCTCTAACGTTGTCGCGCTGTGCACGTGAAGGTGTATTCTGCTGTAGTCACTGACAGGATAAGAACGTCTGGGCGTCTCTTTCGGACTGCGAGCCTCCAAGATGGCCTCGTTGCCTGTCAATGCGCTCTGTCGGCACGTGCACGCTCGAAGCTCACGAGAAGCAGAAGTGTCATCAAAGCTATGGAGCACGCGCTGGAGGTGGGACAGCTGATGGGCGTCCGTGCCGTTCTCACCCTGGCAGTGACTATAACTTTGATCGTATTCTATATAGAACAATGCAATTAAAAGCGTATTGATCCCCTTGACAAAATATATGTTTGTCGATAAAACTCTGATGTATGGCATTGTCAACTTGCCGCCTGAAAGCGATACTTATAGATGAGGCAACTGAAACTCATCAATCGGCAATGTCTTTAGTTTTAGGCAATTCGCAATAGTATAACATTTATCATAGACATCGCCGATGAGTGGGAGAGTCACATACGAATAGCTGTTGTGAAGATTGATCGCTTTCTTTATATTCCTGCTAAAAGCAAGAGTCGTTAAACTTTCAGATTTCCTCGCAGTTATATTTTTTAAGACAGGCAGCGGAGCCGAGAGGACGAGCGTTAGAAACGGAGATTAAAACGGTTTCTTTTCGATCGATTCTGTTTTCTTTTTGCCGTAGATGTTTTTGTCGGAGTAACGATGAGTATCAAGATGTTTTATTGATTTCGTTGTACACATCGCGACACTGTTAGCGCGAACACGACATCGGCGCATTTTCGGATTTTACTTCTAAATAGTATTAGCGAGCACGAAATTTTATTGCTTATATTATACAACTAAATGAGCTCTTTCCGTACCAATAATGACTTGAATGACATACCTTGGTTTCAAAGAGAAATACTGGAAAAACCGGCGTTCGCTGGTTCGCGCTAACAGTGTGGCGCTCTGTACATTTACACAGCATCCTGATATAAATATATTGAATCTATGAGAGATGAATGCGTATATAACGCTGAAATATTAAAAACATTCATCCTAGTCGTTTATTTTCAGTTGCCATTTTAATTCGAACATACTGTGAATCTTATAGTAAAAACATGGCTTCCGCGTCACAGAATTTGCTGCAGTCGAGTTTTGCTAATACAAAAAAAAAACGTTGTCCACAAAAAAAAATGTCCATAATGTGGGCCATTTCTAACACCAAGACAGTAATGGCTGTATGTATTTACCTAGTTCGTCCCCGGAAATGTTCTCAAGCGGGGTGTTATATTACCGAGGTCAATATTAATCAGGCATGCCTCTACTTGTTTTGTTCAGCTTCCAGATGGCCTATATTGCGAAGGCTATAAAAAGAGCGTTCCTCCTCCAAAGCTTGAGCAAATAACTACCTTCAATTACCACGCAGAAATGTGGAGTTCAACGGATCAGTTGGTACGCACCAGTGACGTGAGTACACTCCCAGATATTCTATCATCAATGAGTCAGTCTTTTTCCAATCGCATCTGTCATTGAGGCTAATCGAGGTAAATCAAGGATACGTGTGCGCACAGGCGTGCCCCTTCTTAGACGAAAGTTATTGTCGTAGTATCGGCAAGCAATAAGCAACTAAACTGCGTAAGGAAATAAAAGTGTTCTGTCTTGATTTGAATTCTTGTTACCTTTATTAGTGAATAAATATCGTCAAGCGTTGATATATGGTCGCCAGCATGAGTCAGTTCCCTCCCCCCTCCCGATTAATATAATAATTTACTTTTGTTTCGCCTTTTAGGACTATACTTAATGTTATGGAAATGTCACTCACTGGTCTTAAAGTAAAGAATTAAGTGGCTTATTAATCCAGAAAATTATGTTTGCAGCATGTAATTCACAACGATGTGTTAAAGAACGGAAAGACGAGAAATCTGCGCAAGCATTCCAGTATGTGTGTTTTCAAAACATTTGCAATCCCGAACAATTACTCACGAGAAATAAGGACCATGGCTGCAATGTGATCTTGGCATTTATTAGCTCCGCTACAATTAAGATCGCATAAAGTCGCGGACTTTATAAAAAGAATATCCCAAGCGCACGTGTGCCACCGAAGGCCACCATTGGTATCTAGCGGAACAAAGCAGAGTTATCATCAAGGCTATTGTATGAACGAGCGGCATTTCAGTGGCTCTTAAATGTTTCTCGTTAGTCCCCACTTGGTCGGTCAGCGATTGCTGATTCAACACCGGCAATTGTAGTACTCGGTGAAATAAAATAGAAACTGCTTATCGTCTTTTAGGCTTAAAACGTATCAAACGCCCGAAAACTGGTCGCTCAAGTTACGACCCGGTGATTTCGGCAATCCTTGATTTTGACTTTTGTCCCCGAACGCCTCTACATTCGCCACTGAAATCACCATTTAAATCAACGGCTTCCGGTCAAACAAGGAGTGACGCCTCGATAATGATTGAAATTTTTTATAGGTAGCGCTGCAGGTCTTCTAGTATGTTTAGGGAGGCTGTAGTGAGGGTGGGCGCAACTCAAAACCTGGAGAGCGTTTGCAATTTAATGGCGGCGCCTGAGGGAGAGTATTGGAGAAAGGATATGCGCCAGTGTTGCCTGCACGAGAGTAGGCGCCCGCTCTGTTGCAACTCTGTTGCTCCATGCGCCTTTCCTCCTCTCGCCTCCCATTGCAAGCAACGAGCGCCTTAGCGCAGCCTCTCTCGCTTCCTTCTCGCTCCGAGAATTGCAAACGTCGAGCGGAGAAAGCAAAGTTGCCAGACAAGCAGCAACGTCCAAGATGGCGGAACTTACCATTTTTCGTGTTAAAAAAATACTTAACCTATCGCCACAAAACTGGTGGCTATGGAAAAGTAATCATTTATACCTTGTGTAAATTATTCAAGCACCTTAATGGGCTTTTATGACCCGAGTAAGGAAAGAAAACGACCCTTTGCCCCATAGACTCCCAGCAAAATTTAGCAATTAAATGGCGTCCATGTCCCGTGATCGCCGATCTAGCAGTTGCACCCACCCTCACTTGAGCCTCCCTAAGTATGTTACGCACACGCGTGGGCTTTTCTATATCGTCCGCGATTTTACAGCAGTCGTCCGGTTTTCGTCCTCTATGTTATTCTCCACAAACACCGTAACTTAACCAGCACGCTCCATTTCCACAAAAGAAAATGGTTTGCATTATTATACATTATATGAATCGTTGAAGCAAGATGCTTCTCAGTAAGTATGGCTTGTTTTTCAGCATAATCTGTCACGCCTACTGCACTAAATATAATCTTACCCGCTATCATTGTCTAATACTTTTTAACATGTCCAGGTATGGATCGATATGAATCGGGCTCTTTATAGAATGGATTACGAGCCTGTTACGGTCGGCATTGGCGATCAGCGAAGCATCATTGTGTCTGGAAACGAGAGTAAGTAAACAGTCATTGCAAGTTTTGGCTAATGGTGGCTTTGAGAAACCACGTTATTCCTAAATATTTAGGTGAGTAGATTATTCGATTCTAAGTAAAAAGGCACTCGGCATAACAAAATTATTGAAAAAGAACATTGCCAAGCCGCACGCCAGAACAAAGCCTAACTTGGACCAAGTTTGGCAATCGTAGGAGCCTAACTAGTCCCACATTTGGCAACATTTGGCATAGTACTGTTTTGCTCCAAGGTGTTAGTTCATGCCAAAGTACTTTTGTATGGCATTTCTATTGATTTTCTTTGGTTCGACGCATAATTGCCAAAGTGCCAGACTTGAGCAACATATTCCACATATTTACCGAACAACCGGGCAGGGAAGTCAAATCTGGCACTTGTTTGGCAACTTTGGCCCAAAGTTTCCACATGAAAACTGAAACACCAGAAGCGAAACTCAACTCTAAAACTTAATTGGCGTTTTAGACAAAGATGCCAAATAAAAGCCAAACTTCCAGGCAATGAAGCCTAACTTTGACAAGTATGTGGCGATTTTGGGACAAAAGTTGCACGGACTCAGGCCAAAGAATGTCCAGTTTTTCTTTATCTTGGCTTTTTCCGGCTTTTCAAGGCCCCATATCTCTAAGCAAAACACACATGTTTACCAAAATAATTGTGCAACTTGCAGTTACGCGATGCTTTTTTTTTTTAAATTATGATACATTATTTTAGTTGTTAATGAATCTCAAAGGGCGACGCATTATTTATCTGGTCGTTCCTCAATTAAAAGCAGTTTGTGACTGACTTGCGTACCTCTATGTCATTCGACAAGCAACGCAAATACATATTGAGTGTTTTACAAATTTTTGAATCCAGTACTCTACCAATTCGTCCATTTGGGGATACTAAACAGAGGTCAGCAATCACGCCGTCAATTAGCCTTAACACTAGGCTTCACGGTGTACGTGTTTCTGGAGAAAATAATGAAAATACAGTAACTCATTAGTCAACATGAGTTCATCATTCTTATACAAAATCGTTACAAAATAATAAATTCCGAATGTCCAAAATAATATAGGCGACTAACCTCTTTTGGAACAAGCATTGCGTTTGTTTTTCAACTTGTTTCATGGCGGGGAAATTCAAAATAACTTTTAAGTGATCCACAAGAAGCGAAAGTATGCAGACGGGCTGGCTAGGAAACATCATAATCTAAGCCCTGAGACAGAGAGAAAAAAAATTCGAACAAGACGACATAAATCTCAAACGCAGCTCTGTTTATTCGCGAAAGAAGAGCAATACATAGCCGACCACAAAAACAGAAAGAAAAAAAAAATGCCGTCGCAAAGTTTTAATGGAACCCAACCAGACAAGCCGACCAACAATCTAGACACGGCACCCACAGAAGAGACCCACAAACAACTGATTAGCTCTAAATTCACACAGAAGGCAATAAAAGGTAGAGAAGGATTACCGATGAAGCTTCGGAAGCATGTACTTTATAAAGTACGAGATGCCACATTAGCTTCCTGGAAATTTTGTTATGTTTTTGGTTTTACAGTTTAAATAAGTAATTATTCTTAAGGACAATGTAATCCTTTGCATGGTTAATTAACATTTGGAGGCTGGCTCTTTTCCCTAAAAATAAGAACTGTTTTTTTCTTTATTTACAGAAACGATTTACACAATAACAAAAGAACCGACCAATCAATGCAACATGACCGCCATCACCGAGCTAGAAATCGACCCGCAGATGGTCACGGACCCGCGTTACGTCCTACACATGACACCCAGCACCTTCTTCAGCGGCAACAAAGAGAAGCTGTCTCTCAGCTACAAGAAGCAGGTCAGTCTGGAAACGTAAAGTTATAATATATGTTCGCATTTTACGCGATACGGTACGTTGGAAAAAAACTGCTCCTCCCGCAATATATGCGTTTTTTTTTTAATGTTATGACTCGCTTTCTTATCGTCAATGTATGATTCCGATTATTACAAGAGAGAAAGAGTTTTACTTAATTAACGTACAGTCCATCCTTTTTTAATATAAATCCTGGTTAGATAGAATATCTGTATTTAGAATATGCTTAAATAGAATAAGGTTTTTAGCATGTGTGAGATAAAATATGGTTGGATAAAATAGAGTGGTATAATATACTTCCTTCTTCATTGCGACGTACGGCCTGATAACTATCCTATACTACGCTTCTACGCCTTCAACGTTTCGTAATGTTTCTAATTTTAACTTTTTCAATTACAATATTAATTAAGGGGTTTTTCGCGTGTCCCTCTTATGCTTATTCACACCAGCGGATGGGTGGACCCTGCGATTTCTCTGGAGCACAGTCCCATTCATTGAGCCCCGTTTCAGACTCAGGGCACACGCGTCCCATCGCCCAAAGAATCCGGGCAAGGCGGGGTGTTGAAGGCAGACTCTCACTTGAATGAAAGCAGCCTCGGCTGTGTGGCTAGAGAAATTGAAAGGGTGCAATTGGTCCGCCTTAAAGCCGGGCGCGAATGAAGCCGCGCGTTGCTCGATGAAAATTACGCGTTCATTCAATGCCTTCACAGATAGAATTAGACCGTAAATCTGGTATGTCAGTTCAATTTCAACATACTTAAACTTCACCGAATTGCCGCAGACTACTTTTTATAATAATTAATTTGATCCTACACTGTTTTCCTCTCTAGAACTCATTTCTTAATGATCTTTGCAGATATAAACTTATCTATTTTTCTCGCTTTTTAGGCGGGAATGTACAGAAGGTTAGAATGTGCGGCAAACTGCCACCAGTACTATTAAAACCTAAAATCTTATTCGGCTGTTCCAACATTTTTGCTGTCGCAAGGTGGCACAAAAGCAACCTTCTGAATGGACTTCTTCCAAAACCGACGCGCCCCATCGCGGCGAAATACCACGCAGTGCACTCTGGGAACTAGTTGGCCACTCAGTTTCGGTTTCGACTGAGCAGCTTCATCTCATGCTATCACGCCGCGACCGAACGCGCTGCTTCCGTTTTCGATTATCTGACTTTTCACGAACGTACAATACACTCATTATCGAGCGATACAAAACGAAGACCGGGGCACTTTCCTTGGTTCCCGAAACACCAGATATTGTGCGTGCGTATGCGAACGTAGTAAGTCGTGGCTTAGTCACCACACCCGACGAATGCATCTTTGAGCTCAATGTCAGTAATCCCGTCTAGTACCAGTCAACTACAACTGAAATTTGTTCGTCTGGAGCCTTACACGCAATTTGTTTGCCAAACGTCCGCTTCTTGTTACTTCATTGAACGAAAAGCAAGCCGCATCCTCACGGAGTATCAAAGTTGAGGACAGCGTTTACGCATGAACTTTTAAGGAAACGCAATAAATTCGACCTCACTACTGCACAAAAGTTACTATGATGTCTTCCTCGTGTCATCATATATCTCCCACTCAAACTTTATGCTGATAGAAGATTAACTTTCCGCAAACGCTGAGATCAGCTAGCTACGACGGAGACCCTAACAAGCGTCCCCTACTCCTCGCTAAGCCTTTTTGGACGAGCTTTTACTGACGCCCGAGATCTGTGCCGGGAACGGTGTGTCTGAAATTATCTCGGCATACTCAGGCAGGAAGAAAGCAAACACATAACAAATATAATGGCCATTAGCAACCGTCAAATACGCTTTGAATTCGTTCGAGCACTTGTCTGAAGAATGTCGCACCGTGCGCCGGACGGGCATGAACCCCAATGCGGTGCGCATAGGGGTTCATGCCCGTCTGACGCACTTCCGGCGAACGGTGCGACATTCTTCACAGAAGTGCTCGACTTTTGCATTCTTAAAACGGTCTGTATGCGCAAATTCGCCTATATGATTGCAGGATAACTCTATGCGCATACGCGATGTTGAATATTAGTGAAATGCAAGCGGGTGGGGACTTCACTTCGTGCAGTGCTGCGGGTGCAAATAAGAGATAAGAAGTGTGTTAAAATTGAGCTTTTCAATGGCACCTCCGAGTTTTACCTCGCATACTCAGGCACATTAAGAAAGACAGTAATTGCAAAAAGTTATATTTCGTCTATGCACGCACGAAGCAAACAAACTTCCTGATCAACAACACTAATGTAAAGGCGCGAGCTCGATGTATGCATACTTATTGTTTGCTACAGCTTGTTGATTCGTTCACAAGCAAGATCCCCGAGCACCCGAGCTTCGCAGCGTCGAGACTCCCAGCACTGGCTCGTCCACATACCTCGATTGGAACGCTAACAGGATGGCTCAAGTACAAAAATACAACAAGCATGTGTTAAGACGAGCTATACATCTCGGGCTTGTGCTAAAGCCTTGAGGTCTGACCATTTAGGTTAGTTTACAGAGCACAAATGACGCTCTCGGGACCAGAAAACAATCTCTTGTCGACGTGTCGATCGAAACCGAAACCATGACACCCTCCCCCCTGGCCAACTAGTTCCCAGAGTGCAACGGGCGCCGTGTTGCATGCAGGGCTTTATGGAAGTAGCCTATTCTGAATAATTTGTTGCCCAAGTTTGTCTCCTAACTTTTAGAGCGCAGCTCTTAGGCCGCCGTTTCCGGCTTGAGCGGCGTCGCCGTCGGCCTCGGCGTAACCGCGCGTTGCATTATCGGTGGTTTTTCCATAATGACGTAACATGTGACGTCAGGAGGGTCATTAGTGACGTCACGAGGGAGAAGGAAGAGGACAGAATGTTTCCGTTAAATTTAGCGGAAAAAATTCCCCGCAAGATTTAGCGAAACATTTCCCCGCTAAATCTAGCGAAAGAAATTCCCCTCTACGTTTAGCGGAATAATTTCCCCGCTAAATTTAGTGGACAAAAAGTTCCCAGTAAATTTAGCAGACAATTTTTCCCGCTAAATTTAGAGGGGAATTTTTTCCACTGAATTTAGCGGATATGTAGCGAAAATGTCCCGCTAAATGAAAGGGGAGCAGGAGAGGAGGAGTGGCATACTTTCTCCTCCACACCCTCCCCTTCTCCTCCTCAAGAGCTGCGCTCTAATCCGGCATTACTGGGAGTTTTAAACGTGTTTCTTTTTTTTTTTACACCTGTTTCCGTGTCTTTTGAACATTTACATAATTTCAAGCATGAATGCCAGACTATTTGCCTGCGAGGCACAATATATATATATATATATATATATATATATATATATATATATATATATTGTTACGGAGATGCGGGGCCGGCAGGAGAAGACAAGGATGTTCACATGATGAAGCCGAATCATTTAATGGCGGCAGGGTCTAACGCGTGGGCCTAGCGCGCGATAGTAGTGCACACCACTGCCGCAGCGTCGTCTTCTTCATCGTCACATTACCCCCTCCTTGGAAGAGGACGACCCGGCCGATGAATGAAGAACACGCAAGGAAAATATGCACGCAAACAAAACAGAAACTGATGAAGACATATGAACAAAGCACTGCTGCCTGCCGCGAAATATGAGAACCTGTCGCACTTCCATAACCGGAAGACGCTCTAGCGGCATTGCCGATCGAAGCAGCAGTCACAGCCCCGCGACGACACTGTCCGGGCTGGGGAACATCCGTCATGCCTTCACAAGATTGGGCTGGGGACGGGGCAGGGGATCGTCAGTTCTCGTAGCTCTCAGTCGTCACAATCATCGTCTCGCAATCGCGTCCTCAAGTCATCACGTAACACTCTTAATGGTTCCTCGCTTACGTCTGTCACTTCATGTCATCCTGTCTTCATGGCATCATTGAGGCGGGGGCTGTGTTGCAGGGCTGTGGGCTGGAGATCAGTCAGATGCGGCGGAGCGCTTCCACAGACGGCGTCAAGGTTGATGGGGGTGAACGGAATGATCGGTACCCCGCACCTCCACCAAATGTTACGGAGATGCGGGGCCGGCAGGAGAAGACAAGGATGTTCACATGATGAAGCCGAATCATTTAATGGCGGCAGGGTCTAACGCGTGGGCCTAGCGCGCGATAGTAGTGCACACCACTGCCGCAGCGTCGTCTTCTTCATCGTCACAATATATATATATATATATATATATATATATATATATTTAAACATGTATGTCATACAAAAACCGCGACGTTTCGAAGGGGGACCCTTCTTCCTCAAGCGGATATATATATATATATATATATATATATATATATATATATATATATATATATATATATATATATGTATATATATATAATAGAGTCCTCAAAATGCGCTTACAAACAGCGACAATTTGTTAATATTTTTCCCCAAAAAATGATATTTAGTTAAAAAAATGCATTCTTTGTTTTTAGCATTGCAACCTGGCTTGTTCTTTTATAACAAAAATCTACTATTTCGTTTTGTATTCGTCACAGCTTTAACTTAGATTACATCTTTTTCCACGTAACTTTTAGAAAACTAAATCAAAGTCAAAAGAACAATCTAATATAGAAGTGTGTGGCTTCACGCACGGTGGCCGACTTGCGATTGTTCCGGCCGTTCTAGTGTTACAAGCTTAGTCAAGAGCAAACAAAACGTATTAGAGTTTCCCTAAAAACCAGGCGAAATTTGTCGGCGTTCACTCTTGGGATTATCTTATAACGAGTGTCTACGAAAGAGACGCACTTCTATTAAATAAAATAAGTTATTTTTATTCTATACCACGCGGTGTAGCCTCAAAAGTCGTACCCCATAAAAAGCATAAATATAAAATAAAAAAAATGCAACCTATAAATTGTCCCAGCTACGTAGCTCATAGTTCTACTTTCGGCTAAGTCTCCTTTCCTTTGATTATAGGAATGGCGCCTCAGCAGCACCATAACAATAAACGTAAAAATGAGAGCAATTGTTTTTAAAATACTCATTCTTCAGGAGCGCAGGGCGCACAGCAGGAGGATAATGCACTCGCAAATTACAAGAAAAAATAATAATGTGGCAACAGTCTCACTGAAAAAGAGAAATAGTACGAGGTCTAACCTCACTATGTTTAACTTGTTTCCTTGAGCGTGTTGCTACATTATTCTGCGGTTTGCCAAGCGCATTTTCGGGAAAAAGATATTTTGTTTGGAAACACTATAGCGTTCCAGTCTATTAACGTTATTCAATAACGCTTATTTATGCTTAAGCACATCGTACCTGGCAGCCTTTTCTTTGTTGTAAACGAAAAAGATCTTGCTCGAAATACCCAATTTATGGGTATGGGTTGCAATCTCAATTTGTTTTTTTGTTTTTTTCAGACAGAAAAAAGAGGCATCCCTTGTCATGTGTGGCAAGTTCTCCGTGACGACTGGCCGCCAGAGTCGAGTGGTGTAAAAACTTTGTGGGAATGGTGCGTCGCTATGCCTGTACGTATTCAAGAGGCTCATTGATTGAAATTGAATATTTTCTTCTGTGTGTGTGTGTGTGTTTTAATCTTGTGCCCAAAAGAAAGGTCCGCCGTCATTACACCCGGTAATTGAAAGTTAATCCCGCGTGCCCCTGAATTAATTTACGCAATTCCTTGCACACAAGCTAAAATAATTAAAGATCTATACGTGCAAAATAAAAACAGGCTGCGTAAATTCACATGTTTAAAAAACCTAAGATACAGTAGTTAACAAGGGAACCATTTTTTTAAGCATTAAAACTAATTTTACGTTTTCGATGTTCCTTTTTTGCTTACAGGACGCTCAAGACATTCAAGGTACGAAAGGCGATGACTACCTCGTCAATCTTGACCTGTCTGTACTGGAGGTAAAAAAAAAAAAAGTTATTTTCATTAGGTCCTGTTTATATCTGTCTTTTGCTTACAGTATTTACTGGAGACTCGGTCTACTTCTTTTTAACAAAGCAGCTTTTGTAGAGTAATACAAACGTGCTAAAGACATTATGTTTAATACAAGTAAACCGACTTTTCATTTCTTTGTTTTCCCATTGGTAAATTAGACAAGCGTAAAAAAGTCACTGGAAGTGGCAAGTCCTCCTATCAATGTTGTAATACTGATATAAGAGATTGCCTTGGGCCCCCGGATGACGTATAATTATTTTTAATTTTTCGAAATTCTTTTACTGCGCCTATTCGAGCTTTTGCAGCATTTTTGTGTTTGGTGCATTTCTGCCTAAGTTTACATATTGATATTGTTACTCAAAATAAAATTTATTTACACCCCACAGAAGGCTATAGAGCTGTTTGTGTGCACTATGAAGACAGTATATTACTCTTAATAATATTGTTGTTTTATATGGGACCATATAATGAGGAAATCTATATTTCCACGAATTTGGGTACACGAAATCCCAGATTTTATTGATGGGGTTACATGACGATATCACTGGGATCTGGAGAAATTAAAATGTAGACAATTTACGTCTTGATTTCTCACGAGTAATTAGTAAACAGCTATTGATAGTAACAGGCATCGGTTTCAGCACAGTGTGAATTAAGTAAACGGGACCCGCTTGTATTGATAAAAATTCTCTGCTTCAGGTGCGGAAAGAAGGTAAATTTTTCAACCTTTCTGTGGGAACCAAACTGAGTTTTCGGTTCTACAACGCCCTGCTGAATCCACCCGAGCTAATTGACCTGCATGGCTTCGACATCTCTCCCTGTTACGAAGACAATGAAATGGCTGACATGAAGATTATTGTTGAGTGTACGCACGGTTTGTTCATAGTGATTGACCTTGAAAACGCTTGAAATTGCGACGATAGCACCTCGAGCACGGAACGAAAACGGGAACAAAACCGTTATAGTCACTTGCGACATGAGAAACGCGGGGCTTAGCTTAATTATATTGTAACACCTTGCTTCGTGATTTTTTTTTGTCGTTCTTACGACTAAAGTCGAAATCTCATTGACTCCAGGCGCAAAAATGTTTGTCCACGACTCGCCACACCCTGTATTTCTTAAGCTTCCAGTTATTGTAGTAAAATTGTTTCACGCCTGAAGAAAACAATTAAGCATAAAGACGATTCTCGCAGTACTTGAAAATGCGTGAGCTTGAAACTACATGCTTTCTATTTAAGACGGTCTGGAAACACATTTACTCTATTAATAAGCTTATTTCATCGTTACGTGTCACCTCGTAACCTTTGAATTCAAGCCCGAAGGCATTGCTTAGGAATAAAGCCTTCCTTTACCTGTGCATCTAGCACGTGTCATATTAATTACCGTAGTTGATATCTAGAAACCCCAGAGAGCGGTGGAGGTGCTGGTAGCTTTGTTCTTTCAAATGAATGGCTCAGATTACGTTTCGCCTTAACGGAGAGCATGCCTTGATGAAATTTTGAAAGGAAGGGCTAAATAAACACCAAAATATTAAAGTTTACATTTTATACCAGCAGAAATTAGAGGGAGCTTCCCAGCGACTGACCTAAATGTTATGTTTTTGATGCGGGCCTGTTTACTTACAGTGTCATCGGAAGATTACGAGACCTTGTCGGCAGCCTTCACACTCTACAACCCCAGGTTTCTGTCGGCATGGCGACGGGCTCTTGAAAAATCTTCGGGTCTTCCAGATTCTTCTCTCCGAGTAACCAGGATTAAAGCGGTAAGAAGCGGGAGAAAAAACTAGTTATGCTAATAATGATTCTTTCAAGTCTTTTAAGGACAAAAATGCCAGTTAATTTATATAACTTTGCCAAGGACAACTTCCCGAGACTCCTTTAAAAGGCGTGTAAAAAATTTTATTTTCAAAATGCACCCACAGCCCTTGATTTCCATCCCCATCCAGCCAATGATGTGACCTTCACATTATTGCATTCCGATCAGCACCAGTTTATGAAAAATATGTAGTGCTATCAAAACGTTCACAATTTTTGGTGAAGCCTCCAGCCTCTGCCAATAACTACCTGATCATAGCTGAAATTCTGAAATTGGACGGTGATTATCTTTGCAATGAACGCAGATAATTTTACTATCCGAGACTTATATGTAATTGTGCTAAGGTTTCATGAACTTACGATTTTTATATTGCGTCTATAGCTGTTGAAAACTAACCTTGCATGGAGTAGTTCGGAATCAGTCATTCATTTTAAGGACACGACTAGCATTCGTGCTATTAAAGACTTCAATTACGTGATTGCCGTCAGCTTTGTAATTGGTATAGCTAAACTGATTTGCGCATGATGCATTTGTATAAACTGAACTGTGTTTCTTAATACTAAATATTTTATAAAACTAAATAAACGCACGGGTAAAAGCGGGTTGCAAAAAAAAATCTGGGGAAAGAGGGGAAAACAAAATTTTAAACTCATTGTGAAAGGCCGGTTTGAGAAGAGGGTAAAATAAAAAATTATCTAGTACACAAAAAGAAGTGGGAAGCAGACTACGTCGCCGTCATATCTGTTTATTTTGGGAGCCAGAATCCCACGTCTGTACGCTGACATTCTGCGCCTGTACGTCAGTTAAAATTACCAGTTTACGTGGCCCTGCAACAATGCTCTGACAATTGCAAAGTGACGTTCAGATTGACTCGTTGACGTCTATAATAAACAAAACGAGCTATTAGATTTTTTCTGTTTTGGAACTACAGCCGCTGAAGCAGAAATCGGAAAGAAGCGGCCACATTATCCAGCGTCGGTTGTATGCCGTTAGCTGAAGGTCGTCACCGCCAACAAGCTAGAACTGGCGACGCAGAAGCCAGCATGCGTTCCCTATCACAGACCCAGCTTTTATTTTGTTTTGTTACCCCAGAGATGCAATACGAACCCCAATAGGAATGTCCACCTGCTCTCTAAACAAAGTGTGTGGGCTTACTTTCTCGCTGAACACTTAGGCGGCTAATTACGGTGAACACTAGAGGAACCCCAACGAATGACGAAGCTCGAAATGTGATTGCACCTAAAAGTCTCATGTACGCAGGGACAATGAGCATGACACTTCACTAGCTCTATTGTCTATGGGGACATTGCATCTTTCAGATTCATATTGAGCCTTATCACTCGCTGGGACACATTTTTTTGTTCACCATATTTGGTTCTCTCCGTGCTGAATAGAAAAATGAATGACATGTTTTTTTTTCTTTTTAGAGTGTGGTCATTGCTTGTACTCGAGCTGAGGCAAAGTTCTAGCGCACTGCTCTTGCTCGAATCATGAGGCGCCTTAGTCAGCGCAATCTTGAATTTGTCTCGCCGCTGCGGCAAAGAGGTTTTTCGAAGGAGGGGCCGAAGAAAAAACGGTTCGCATATATTTTATAAACTCAACGACCAAATTTTTTTGTAAATTGTGTCAGGAAAATTTATGCAAGGTGCGTGAAGTCTTATATTATATAAATGGGCGGTTTAAATAAGTCAACACTTGACTTTTCCGACGATGCTCGCATATCAAACTTGTCGTTCGTTTGATATGTTTGAAGCAAAGCTTTATCTTAAAATTATAGTCGAGTTTTTTTTTTTCCTTTTAAGAGCCAATATATTTATTACCTTTGAAGTAGCGAGAAGGCTTTAATAGTTCAAAGTGCATCATATATGGGCATAATGAAATTCAGAATTTTAAAAACAGATTAAGCACTTTTATGCAAAAGTATTTAACAGTTTATATTTTGCTTCTTATATACTTTGTTCTACTCTACAATCTTGTCATATCCTTCTTAAAATAACACACAATATTTACGACCAATCGGAAGTTTTTTATAAGTTTTCAGCTGGCCTTGTTTTTAGTGGCTGATTAATATTTAATCAGAATAGGAATTTAAAGCAAATACAGCCACCTGTATTACCTAGTTGAAATTGGATTCTGCCAAAAGATGTCAATCAGGTCTCCACATCCTCGAATTCTGAATTTTTGTGCACATGTTCGTCACCATTTAGGTATTGCTTGATTTGTCATTGCTGGCCTTTCTTACTGACATGTTGACTGCTTGAAGAAACCAAGTTAATGGCACAATTGAAATCTTGAGACCAGAAATACCAGCTCAGCAAACTAACAATATACCTTACATTTGCCTTAGGGGAACATCTATGTTCTATATGAAAGGCTTGAAGCATATGCACACAAAACGAAGGCACAACTTTGGTTCTCATCATGCAATATAAAACGTACCTTACGTTTAATGTTCGCCACACTGGTTAATTGGTCTGTTTTATTATTTCATGATGACAATACGCCCGTTGAAACTTTAGAAACGCCTAAATCTCCATAAGCATGTTACCCAGTCCCCTATGAGCGGTCAACTTCTCCACCTTCATATCAAAATTGTTTTTTACCAATTAGACTCCTGCTGCTTCCGTCCAGTCATTTCTATAAACATTGTCAGCAAGTTGCTCAAATCAATTGACTTTTTCTAGTCATAATAACACAAAAGAGGCCCACGCTTAAATTGTTTTGAAACAAATATTACTGTATATACAACTTTCTTTTCAAAGTAACAGAAATATCAGCCGAGGTTATAAACACTAAAGTCACTGACGGCTTAAGAAACTCGGGACTTGGCGACTCTCGTGGATCTGGTTACCAGTGGGCACCTTAACGCCGAAGAACCAGTCATGAAATAAGAATTCTTAACATAATTGGCCACGCCATGCATTCCTTAAGCAGCCAGTGACACACAATGGCATAGCGACATGAAAATTCTCTCTAGCCCAAACTTCGCGATTGTGTCCTGTTTTTACCTTTTTATTATCATTACTAATTTCATCGCGGAATGGCACTCGAAACCTAAAATTGCCTTGTTCCTTGACAGTTTTTTTTTTCCCAGGGAATCACCGGTGCTTTTTTAGGCATTTTGTTTTTGTCATTTCCAGGCATTAGATGACAATGCGTTGGTTGTCCAGTTTACCATGTTAGACCGGTTTCCTGCTCGTGCTCATACCGGTATCATTGATGATCAAGTGACCCTAAAAGAAATGAAGTCCAACCTTCAGGCGGCGATTGATGCCGGGCAACTGGGTATTAAATACAAAGGGGTAAGTCCTAGTCGGCTTTTATATTTCTTATTTTAGTATAGTTGAAAACAAATACGTAGGATAAAAAGCAACTTTAAATGAATGCTTTACCATGGAATACATGTTAGGCTTTATCGTTAAAAGAAAACAAAATATATAGCACACAAAACACCAAGACCAAACTAGAAGTAGTAAGCACAAGTGCTAACTGAAAAATAAAAATTTTTAATTGAAGAAGAAACGGCACTGCAGCCTCAGCGGAAAAAGACGAACGCACAAAAGAACACTACTTAAGAACCTCATATATTCTAGCCACTTGTCAATAAAATAATTTCTTATGCAATATGATAAGTGGTCATGATTATGAGGTTCTTTAGCGTTTGTGTTCGAGTTTTTTTTTTTTTTTTTTGTTAGCTGAGTTGTATTATTTTCGGATTAAAAATCATCAGTTGTCACTTAGCGCTTGTCCTGTCTACGATTTGCACTTTGGCTTTTAAGTTTTGCGCTTTAAATTTTGTTTTCTTCAGTCATGAACTACCTAGCCCACATAGCCACTATTATCGGTAAACGGTTGAATTTCATACTCACCGCAGTCTTTTTAACATTTGACTTCACTTCATGGCCCGGCCACGTAAGCAAATAATGATTTATTTGCACTTTTGTTCTGCTGATCATTTGAATATATTCTCAGCTGATGTTTTGTAAATAAGTATTAAAATACACCGGAGAAATTATATTTTTATGGAAACAAAACAAGTCCTGAATCGTTTGTGTTTCACATGTTCGATAAAATTTTTAAACAATCGCATGGGTTAACTCAGGTGACTGTCAAACGTAGCAATAAATCTGGACAATAATACCCAAACAATTCACTTAACGTTATCGCTGCAGAAAAAGCCGTGAACCTGAACTAACACTTATTTTTAGCGGACGATTGTTCTCTTTATAATTTTGTAACACAGCGTACACATGTAGTTTGTACCACCTGTCATGTCAAACATTTTCGTTTCAAATCATTCTGCTTTTAGTCAGAAGCAATTTCTACTTTAAAGTTTGAAAACATTTTTTGGACTTAACACAAAGTTCATAATCTGCGCCATTCTGAGGGAGGGAATGAAATTTACTCCCAGAGTATTTGAAGTTCACTCAACAGCTAAAAAATACCCAAATTTACCTCCGATGAACACGCATTGAATAAGTTCATTGTATTCATAACTAAATAAAGCCCAATTTGAAAATCGTTTGTCCAATACGAGCCTTTAAATACGGCGTGCAGGTGTCAACACGTTCTGCGAACACGAAGATGTACGGTATGTTTAATATGGATAAGAATCTGCCTTCAATAAAACAAAAGTAAGGAGCAACGATTTATGTTAAATTAGAAAAACACCTCTTTATGGCCTTTAATCCCGTGGTTCTTTCAAACTGGACGTGAGGCGTCGTTTCAAAGCTTTTGAGATAGTACTTTAACATTAAAAAAAGTTTTAAATTAAAAATATCTCTTGAAACATGCTCCACGAAATACGAATGCAAGGCACGGGACAATTTGTGTGAAGATTCAGTTGGAATCTATGTCAGGTTTCAATATTTAAAAAAGAGATCCTAGTTGAATATAAACAATTTGGAATGCATCCCATTGCAGATGAACCTTGTGGCGTCGTCAGAGAGCCTGCTACCAGTCACTACTGTTCCAGACACCCCTATTCCAGCCACCACTGTTCCGGGCACCATAGTTCCAGGCACCGAACTACCCACCACCTCCAAATCGTTCACTGACGAATGGGATGTCATCATGGACCCTGATGACGAGACGACGACAGTCGTCGTTGTCTCAACAGACGCCCCATTGAATGAATACGCAAGTGGCAGGTACTCCGCCGCTACAATTGCTGGAACCACGACTTCAATGTTCGTCCTTGGAGCCTTGTTGGGAGCATCCGGCACTTATGTGAAATCCAAAGTAATAATCTCGGGTGAACCGGTGAGACATAGGTTCTGGGCATAGGATGCATGGAATACTTGGAGCAGAAGAGAGCATTGCATTCCCTTTAAACAGCGTGAAGACTTTTCAAAAATCTCCGAAGGTTGCAGGTACTCGCAATCTTCTAACACTTTGCTATGACCAACATGTTTATTTAAGATGGTGCATTCAATTTGTTTAGAGTAATTAAAGTATTTATCCGAACATCGCCTCTTTTCTGCTGATATTTATAATTTCTATTATAACATAATCTAAGTGCTATGATGCGCGCAGCATTTCTAACGGCACACATGGACTTGTTGTACCAGAAAGCCTTGGAAATCGTAAAAAAATACAGGAGGCTGTATACGTGGTCAAACCTGTGTTTGCAGAATCAATCTAAAATCATAGGCTTGCACCACGTGGTTGAGTTCTTGACATAGGCGAAAGCTGACAGAACTGGTGCACGGCAATAAACCACAGAATATTTTTAGTCAACTCTTATTTTTGTTGGGACATCTTAAACGCCAGAAACTTGAGTGTACTGTGCTTTGTTTTGTGATGTAGCTCATGGGCTCATGTATTGATACTGGAGCATGTAGATAAACAGACCCTCCAGCAAGAGGGTCAATATCAAGAATATATAACAAGACATAGCATACATAGCAGTTCGTTCTTGCAATTTTCAGCGAAGTCGAACTTCCTATTAGGTGTCTTTATTTTCATGCCATATTTACAAGCACATACAAAAATACCACACTGGCGATGCTTCAAATGATAAAGATCACGATGACTACCAAAACTAAATAAGGAAAGGACATGGCCGAATTCATTTATTGTGACGCTGTTCGTTAGAAATACTATACCGGTGTTTTCTCTGGTAGGCATTGCAGTTCCATTCTTACTTTTTTATCTGTATAACGCATTGGTTCTTACCACCATCTGGGGTTGCAGCTTATGGCCATGGAGCTCAACAGTGCTTAGTACATGAAGATTCTCAGTTAGCGTACCTTACGTACTGAAAAATACGAGTCATTAGCGATTTTTAGTAGACCGTATTTCCCGCTCCGCTAATCCCCTCCGCTACCCGGAACTCTACAGCCAAGGCCATCGGCGCGCAGGCGCAGTGGCGGTTTCTTCGTAGCGGAGGGCTAGCGGAGGGGAAAACGTGGTCTACTAAAACTCCCGAACAAATAAGTTAGATAGGGGACTGGCAGGCATAAAGATGAAAGATGCAGAAATAAAGATTTCACACGCCGTAAATTTTTTTTTTGTGTCAGTTAAGTCACTAATAATTTGCAGAAGTTTTAAAATTAAGGGTCGTTTGTGTAATATCTAGTCACTATTTTTCTAGGATAATGAGTTAAATTTCGCTGATGAACTTCTTAAATTAATCATGAGAAGTTTTTGCTCTTAAACTAAGTACAGCCAACCATTCCTTGTAGGGCTCGAACAGCCATTGAATTTTTCTCGGAAGTGGAGGCTAAATGTGCCAGTTTTTGTGTCAGAGACACGAGGTTCAGTTAGAGCACTGGGCCGGCCAACTTGCAGCGAACCTGGGGAAGTGCCCCCTCCTTTTAGAGTCAAGGTTTTCCAGTTGGATAAAACCACTGAGTTGACACTAGAATTTAACTCTTCTTCAAATACTTCCTCGGGTTTGTAAGTGAACGAAAAATCATACGCAACGATACCGTTGAACCGCCACCTACAATCAGAAGTGTGTCAAAATATTTCTTTGTAAAATATACCCGAGACTTTGGTAAACAAATAAAAAAATTCGAAACAAGAAAAAAAATGCTCACAAAAGAAAGCGTCGCATGCTCAAGTGCTACGTTTAATTCACCCAGTTCTTAGGTAACGACAGTTTAACCCGACTTCAAATTTTTTTTATATTATTTTGACGCAGTTACGTGTAGTTTTACGTCATTATCTTACACCAGCTTGCCTGTGCGTTTCCTCTTTCTTTTTTCTTACATATGTGTTGTTGCAACATGGCGGATAAATTTGTAGAATATACCGTACTTGCTCGAGAAACAGCCGCACTTCCTATGAACAAGGCTCTTGTGTTTACTTTCCTGCATAACACACATGCAGCCAACCATCGCGTTTTGCATGAAAAACGAAGTGAATAACGAGATCGAGAACACCATTCGCCGTAAAAATTCGATCTGAGCAGATAGCCATTTTGCGTGAAGACGTTTCCTCCTGTCCCGTAAATCGCTACTATTTTTCTGCCGATCGCCGTGATTCGCTATCCCCGTGCTCAATGAGAAAGCAGGCCCGCAAGCCTTGTTTATAAGTGCAGCTATTACTTGAGCTATTACTATTACGGTACACAGCTTATCAGCAAATTTTTGGATTGTCTTCTTAGCATGTTAACCCCTCCAAGCTATGGCAAATTATTAAGCACATTTAAGAAATATAACAATTCACATACTGTCAAACAAGTGTCCGAGAGGGTTTTAAACCACAAATCAAGTCCAATACGTATGTTTTAAGAGTAGTCCACAATGCAAAAATAAGGTGTAAGATTTGAATTAAAAAGCCAGTTGTTTTCGTATAGAAGGGTCCACCTTCTGTTTCGGAGACGAAAATCCTGAAAACGTTAAGGCTATAGTAGCACCGTAAACGGCATGCATACAGAAATAAGCATAAAATATTAATAATATTCCCTTCGAAGAAAAGTCTTTAAATTAAAAAGAAACGCTTTTTAAATGGCGTTAAGATATTGATTATCATAAAAGTTCTTCAAATCTCAGTTTAAAAAAAAAAAAAAGATGTCTCACGCACAGGTGAGTTGGCAGTGTGTTTGCCTCCTATTTGGACCCGCAAGACTCAGTTCATCGAAGTAGTCACCCTCGTCAACGTCCCGAAAGTTGTCTCAAACAAAAAGTGTCATACCCAATTCATACGGCAGCGTAACGGTACCTTTGGCACAGGTACCTGTATTAAAGGGAGCTGGAGATCGTGATCACACGCGCATAAAGGTCCCTTTCGCTAAGGGGGGTCCTGTGATAAATAGAGCTCGCCAAGCTCCCTTTACATCTATAGCGAGTAACCTCGGACCCACAAACTCAAGATAAAATCAAAGATATATAAATATATATTGTTTAATGCATTATAACAGGATGAATATATATAAGTGGCCAATTATGAAATGATTGTGGACACAAATGTGATGGAACAATACATTAACGAGGAACGCATAGTCCAGCTAGCAGGTAGTAGCGGCGGCACGTGGAAAACATTGTATGCTACGAACCCGAACGCGGAGGACCACTGCGAGATCTTTTTTGAGGTTGTAGACGAGTCGCCCGACTCTCCCGCCTAGGACCTTTTATATCCTCGTCGTCGTCAATCCCTTTCGATGGCGGGACTGGCGTAGCCGTGAGACTCCGACGTAGTTCGTTCCTGCCGGGCACTATTTAGCTACTTCAGTGAGAATTTTGCGGAAAAATGGAGCTGCTAAACAGAAAAAGGTCGCCCAGCTCGCAATGAAAACTCGTAAACGATGATGATTTAGGGCCAGTGTGGTCAGAGGGATCAGACGTTTTAAAGCAAGAGTCATTTAGGTGCGCCCTTAGAGAAAAAAATAAAGTGCCTCTAAAGCAAACACAAATATTTCGCACACAATAATCAAAAACTGCGCGTCAAACCGATTTCGAGGAATAATTGTGTATCACGTGCTCCTCTCGCGGTTTAGCAGGAATGCAATCGACATCAACTTAAAGTACTACGTTTATTTATCGTGTGATCAAGAACGCCGTTTACTACAGGTACCTCCAGCTAGGGGACCTAAGCTATAAAGGTAGCTTTACGCTGCCGTGTGAATTGGGCATCACTCTCCGACGACGCCCGAAACTGCCATCCGGGAAAAACGTCTCATGCTACAAGGTGTTCATCTATGGCCATCCGAATAAAAGCTAAACACGATACCCATTTTTATCTAAAACACTTGCTTACTTTTAACTGGTATATAAAGCTTGCTATTAATTTAACCATAAAATAAACAGTATTTTTTAATCTTTTTCATTCTAAACTGTGTTTTTTTCTTCTTGTGGTTCATCGTATGGCTAGTGACGATTAAACATATCCCACAGTATTTTTACGCACTATTTTAACTTTTTCGCCCTAAGAATGTGGTGTCGCAAACAATAATTTACCACTTAAGATACGGAAAACCAACATTCAGTATGATATAATGTCTTTTGGGATTTTAAGCCAGAAGCGCCATTCTTCAAATATATTTTTATTCATACCATTTCCTCACATGCGTTGCTCTTCAAGTTTTCACTTTATGCGTGAAGACGTTTTAGCGTGTCAAATTTATAATAAGAAACCAGCGCACAAGTCAACAGTCACTCAAAAATCTAAACCCACAAAAAATACGCTCACACAGCGCTGAACTATCATCTCATAATCCGTACTTAATCAAATTTCCTCTTCTCTGGCCTCAAGGAATAGGATGCCAGCCCAACAACTAAGAGAGAGAAAAAGTGAAAGACAAGGGAAACGAAGTAAAGACAAAAGACAAGGAAGAGAAAAATATGAGACAAAGAAAATTTAAAAAAAATTATAATAATAATAGCACTGCAGAGTTCAAGAGCTTCAAAATTTGGCATTATTCTTTCAGGTGAGGCTAAATCTACTAAATATTGACGATCCCTACCTGGTTCGAAGTTCCTACAAGGTCTTCAGCTTTTTATAAGATCATCGCCATGAAGAGCTAAAGATAATTTCATTGATATCAAGGGCCTATATTATTTGTTATCCCAAGAACCTTTCCTTAAGTGAGTGGAAGACAGCATTGACACTTTTGGTGTCATACTGTTTTAGACTGTCCCAAATTCAGTTTCTGGACTTACTTAAAGGGGCACTGACAGGGTATTTATGCTCGCCGAAGTTTTTAGTTGTACATGACATGTGAGATCCCAACTACCCAGAACACAATTTGCGGCTCGAAATTCGGTTTCTTTCCGCCCGAAAACCGCCGATCAAGAACTGGCCGGTTTGAGTCTCGCTCACTCTCTTTTCCGTGGTCACGGGCCGTTTTCTAAGGTTTAAACACAACCACCAAATTTAATCGAAGTCATTAGTTATTGAAGGTGCATACTCAGTATTAAAAAAAGAAAAAAACATAAACCATTTCTTTGCGGCTTCTAAAAAGCTGCAAATAGGTTGATTGAAAAAAAAAAGTTGCACAGAGAACGAAGAATTTTGCGCGTTCACTGCGTGATTTTCAACATGGCTTCGTTTCGAGTATCGTTGGACTCGCGGGGACGGCGATGGCAGCGGGCGGCGTGTCAGCGAACGTGGGACCTTTACTTCAGAACTGTCGTTCACGGTACCGGCGAATTCTGTCTTCCTTTGAAAGAGAAATTTTGGACCGATCAAAAGAAATGGTATTCATCCCCTACGACACGCCCGACCATCAAGCCGATTTGCACGAAGACGTCGCGGAGCCGTCGCCCCCTTCTCGTGGCTGAAGACATCGCTCGCGTAAACGTCAAGCACGAAATGCGAACATGCGAACTTCGAGTTGAATATGCACGCGCACGATTTCTTCCCTAGGTGCGAATGGGGCCAATCCGTGGTGCTGCCCGACTTCGACCCAGGAGTGCTTTTACTGAAGGAAAATCGGCAGCAAACTTTCCAACCTACAGTTGACCGGCTGCATTATTTCTAACGAAAGAGTTTCCCCAGTAGCTGAGTTGAAAGATGCCCGCTTCACACGCGGCGGAACCATGTTCGATCCTAAATGTAAGCGTACCGGATTTTTTTAAAATTCTTTTGCGATATTTACGTTTCCTTTGTTACATTTATCACTGAAAAAAACAAATGTCCTCGACAAAACGTTGATGAACTAGATGGTGTGAAATTTCCTTTTTGACGCCTGCGAACTCAATGTAATCACTTTCCATCAAATGCAAGGACCATATAAATCGGGTAGCGTCCGCTTTTTGAGTTGCCCGTAAATGTTCTCCGGAAATTGCAGCCAGCCATTGGTTCCGATCCCGTTGATCTTTCGTAAACCTGTGAAAACTCTGCCGCACAATGCCACTTTTTTCGGACGCAGAACATGTGAGGCAGCTCTTCATGCAACATCGTGGGGGTATTCTTTTCGGAGCCGACCACGGAAGTTCACCACGGGCACTCACTACTCATCTCCAACTCCTGAATGTACAAAACAACTCATCTTGAAGTACAGAACAGCGAGCGGAACAAACATAACTGCAAAGGAATCGCACGGAAAACAGTTACCGCCACGCATGTCGTCTGCTGCGCTCAGAAAAAAAAATGCGCACGATCGGGTGTAGTCACGTCACTTCCGCCGCTCACTTTCTCCTCTCTACTTACTTCTCCGACCTCCGTGCGCGGGTTTCGGTTTCGGATTTGAGTAGTTCCGTTTTTTAGCTTTATTAAAAATAAACGTGACTCTGTTGCAAAATATTAATTCGGTAGTCTTCCGACAGAATAATACATCGCCTGGCAAAAAATGAAAAAATAAATGGAGGAGTGTCATGGTCCCTTGAAGATCAATCTGAAGTTCACCTGCGCTGCTTGGGATGGAAATGCGTATCTACTAAATACAGGATTATGTATAGGATTGTATTCCTCCACTGCTTAGTGACATTTTCCTTGCACATCACAACCGGATTCTACGATAGAGATTGAATACATCAAAAGTAGTTAGAGTATGTAGATACGTTGATGACCTTTTAATCTTCCTTGCTGCAGATGATACCAATTTCACAACAATGCTGGATGATGTTCTCTACAATTTTAAAAACTCTAAGAATCCTCTGAAACTCACCCAGGAACTGCCGGTAGAAAGAGCATTACGATTCCTTGATCTTCGACTCTATGTGCTACCCAGACTTGTAAGTAATCCGTTACAAGTAACCAAATTGCTTGTAATCCCTTACATTTATCGGTAATTTAGTAACGGAATAATTACACATTTTCTAGAGTAATTTTAAAGTAATTCCCTTACATCTTTTACGTAACGGATTCTTTGTAATCCGTTACATTTTTTTCAGGACCAGCCTCCTCCCCCCCCCCCCCCCCCCTTTTTCTAAAGAAAAGGTCGTTTTCATTTTGGTAAAGTTAAGCGCCGTGACACTGTCACGCGAATTGACCAGCGCAAAGGGAGGCTTGGCACTCTTCAGTTCCGCAAAGCCTTTTTTTTTTTTTGCAACAGCAAGCTCTTGAATTTATTTTTTAAACCCTAACAACAATGTCAACTGATCCAAATAAACATTTTGTTTTTGTTTTGCGATCGAAGGCGGGGAGAGGAAGACACCAAGTAATTGTATGGTAAGTGCACAGACAAGAATCTCGGTTATAGTGACTAGGACCATTTTCATAATGTCACAACACGAAACAACGCTCCGTCTACCCTAAAATCCACCAAAAAAAATGTGATAATATGTGAAGGTGTTATTGCCACAAAAATCCTCGTTTGTCGATGCACACTTATTATCTTCTCTTAGAAAACAGGATGTTTTTTTTTCTGCTTCTTTCACCTTATTTGTCCCTGTCTTAAAAGCTACTTACATTTTTTGTTGTCCAACTTCTAGGGTTGGCCCACTCTATTTGTGAATTCCAGCAAGGTTATTTGCATCTCAGTTACCCTTTTTGTGAGTCAGCTTTTGCGAGCACTTCGAAAACGGTAATAGTCTTCCTTTATTATTCTTCCCGTTTTTACCCCATCCGAACGCATCTTATATCAAGCTGATATTTTTAGAAATAAAACATAAAGTTGGCTGACGTAGACTTGATATTCTGGGCTTAAGGTGAGAGTAAAAATCGTGAGTGGGACCATAGCGCGGCTTACCTAGTTCTCTACCTTTCGCTGCCCGTGGCATCAGCGGACGTCTATCTGGAGAACACCGGAGTAAACTGCAGTCGGTCCGTGCTCTGTGCGTATTTGAACGGCGCCAAGAAAGGTACACATGGCAAACGTGTATTTACATTTTTTTTTTTTTTTTAACCAACGTTCTAATTAATCGTTAAGAGTGTCCTGTCTTTTTTCTCGATTACTTATATTTAAATATTGGAAGCTTTTTTCTCTTTCACCAACGTCTCAACCGAGGCTCCACCTGTTCAGAACCAAAAAAAGAAAAAAAAGAATAGCGAGCCAACCCTTATTTAATATTTAATTATCAGCTTACTGTTACCAACTCTACTAGAACTCTCGATTATCAGGCAACGGCTGCAGCGACGAAGCTTTTCTCCATCTTCGATCTAAATAGTCAGTGCTTAAAGTCTGGGGGGTCTCAGGGGGTCCGGGACCCCCTTTCCAGTTTTGGCGCGGGGTCCTCGGTCTTAGTCCTGTGCTTGGGAAACAGATATGACAAATCCTGGATAAATTGAAAGAATACAGAGCTCTAGAAATAAGCTGTAGAATTGTCGGTTTAATGTTCTCGAAGAAGCACAAATAGAGCCCCCCCCCCCCCCCCCCCTCCTTTTTCCGGGGCCTCTATTTGTGCTTAAGTTAGGAGAGACCCCCCCAGAGTGGAGGGAGACTGTAAATAGTACTTCCGTTGCTTCGCTGAAAAAGCTCAATGCAGAGCATAAAACATTCGCGAGGCACAACATTGCACTCCCATCCAGTGCCTCAGTTCAAATGGTGTCCAGCATTCCACATATTGAGTAAGAAATAACGCAAAATGTCTAAAGAGACTTTCGAGAGTCAGCTGTTGCTTAAAATACTCAAGGTCAATAAATGGGACAGGTCACAACAATAAGAACTTGAATAACCTTCTTCTCTTTGTTTCTTTATTGAGGAAAGTATTGTTGAAAGTAACGCCACGAAAGTAACGCATTACTTTTGGGGGTAACGGTCACTTACTTTTATGGGAGGGTAATTGTAATTGTAATAAAAAACAAATTAGCCTTGAGTAATTGTAAATGTAATTCCTTACTATTTTTCAGTAACGTGTACAAGTCTGGTGCTACCCCATTATAAATGTTAGTCATTTGAGCCCAGGGGAAAGAAACCTGTTCTGCCATTCAACTTTGCACGTTCCAAGTTAGTAAAGAGAGGTATAGTTAGGTAATGCCTTAAGAACTCCACTACCAAGCAATACTTATATTTAATGCAGACGAGCTTCGACGGAGTATCACCAAGGCTGAAGTCCGCTGGATATCCTCTTCCTGTATCGAGGTCGGTAACAGAGGTTCTCCTCAGAGAAATCACGTTAGGTAGTGGCGCAAAAATACCCAGAAACAAGACGAGACCGGTAGTTGTGCCATATAGGCACAATCTATGTCACGGTCTAAAAAAAATAGCAAACAGAGCAAAAGGGAATGTAGTTTTATCAGCACCACACTAACTTCCCAACCTCTGCAAAGAAGTAAACACCTCTCAATCAGCAGAGACGGCTGCACAAAGAAGCACCGATCTAACTTTGCCACCTGTATTGAAGGGGTGGGCTATTTATTTACCTTTCCCGTGGAAAAGACTGCATTGGACAGACTGGACGGTGTTTAAATGATCGCCTGTGTGAACACAACATCATTGCCAATGCCAACTCTGGCCACTTAGGCGTTTACTGTAGGAATTTTGGCTGTTCTAAGGGATTGAACAACTGTGCTGTGTTATGCAAGAGTAAAAACCAGCTCACTTGTGAAATTATAGAAGCGCAGAACATTCTACCACGGGATACCCGGTACGTCAGCACTCCGTCCTTAACCTTACCGGAAAAATAACTTGACTATTTAGACAAAAGGTTTTTTCGACAGTAAGTCAATACATCCCCTGTTGCTGTTTTTTTTTTGTGTTTGTGAGACTATTTTTATAACTAAATTTGTAACACCTGTAACTTCTGTTGTTTTTTTGTTTTTTTTTGTAACTCATAGACTATTTAGACCAAGAGTGTATTCGACAGTAGGCCATCATGTCTACTCGTTCATGTATTTTTGTGACAAATTTTTTGAATTATTTGTTGTAAATTTGGTAACTCCTGGATTCTGCAGCTTTATTATTATTATCCTTTCATTTCGTTGTCTTTGTCTTCTATTTTCCTTCTCCTAGCCTTCGCTCCTTTTCCTTGTCTTTTGCCTTTCCTGCGTTTCCCTTGTCTTTCGCCTGTCCTCCGTTTCCCTTGTCTTTTACTTTTCCTTTCTCTTGGTTGTTGGGCTGGCATCCTACTCCTTGGGGCCGAAGAAAGGAAGTACGACTAAATACAAATTATGAGTTGATAGCTCAATGCTGTATGAGTGTATTCTATTGCGTGTTTGGAATTTTGATTCACTGTCGACCTCTGTGCTGGTTCGTAATTATGCCTTACCAACTTGCCCAAACTGGAGCATTAACAGTGTCAAATTCTTTCTACTTAATATAATTTTCAGTTTTAAAAACTTGAAGACATTTTTACCTCACCATGTGCCTTTGTACATATCTAGTTTTTTGCTATTTTTTTTAATTGGTAAGGCACCGAAAATAAAATGGGCGACGGTTTCAACAATGCTTGCAAAATTGAATCGCTCTTGTCCAGCATTTGTTACACTGTGTGTAAATATAAAAAGTGCACTTGCGACGTCCAGGTGCGCTTGTCTTTCCTCCCACACTAGATATTTTTGTCATCGGTGTTCACCAGATTTCGGTGGAATGAAATAATACAATAGAATTTTAGCTGATACATTTTTAAACTCTATATTGACCCAGCATCAGTTCCGCATTCATTTTTACTGTTGCTGAGCTCTGAGACTCATTTATTCAAGCTTCAGGAAGCCACAAATTTTGTTTCAGCTATCACAAATCTGAATTATCAAAAATTCATCAAATATAACGTAAAATAAAATTATAATTTCATGTATAAATGGCTACACATACAAACGAAAAATTTGATGATTTCCTCTTTACAAACCTACTATTCATAAGCAGGTATGCCGCACTTAAAACATTTTTGAAATGTATTACATAACTTTATTCACCCCTTTAAAAATATTGTTTATTATGGACTGTTAGACAGCTCATGACACCTCAAAACAAAATTAAGTTTGTTCATCCAGCAAAAAAAGTTATCTATCGTGGACTATTAAGCAGGGGACACGTGAGCGATGAAAACGGGAGCCGCGTGGCAGTTCCCATGGCCACTTGCGTAAACGCTGTGACAATGAACCTAGCAATGCCGCCACGTCACAACGTCCCCGTTGCGGAAGGTGCCGCGTGGCGCCCGTTTTCACAGCTCATGTGCCCCTAGCCCCGTTCAGCGCTCTTCTTAAGGCCCTGTCACACTAAGGCAACGCGACGGCAACAGCAACACAACAGGTTGTCCAACAGTCGGGCAACTTGTTGCTCGCTCCCCGTGTTGTCCGACAAAGCTGTCACACCGCGGCAACAGCACGACAACATGAACGACAACTAAAATGTTGCTCCGGTATGACAGCTTTCGGCAACAAAAACAGCAGCAACTTGTGTTGGACAACGAGTGTTGCCCTGATCGCTGGCTGAGCGAATTTCGGGCCGGCAACACGACAACATAGATAGCTTCGATGGTAGAGCTAGTTCCCTATCAATAAAGCCTTACTCAAACAAAGGCTCGGAAAACGTTATTTAACAATAATTAGGGCTGGCGTGCAGCTAAAATATTTTCGATTAATGTTTTTTGCTGCGCAGTTACGGAAAGCGATTTTCGAAATGGTCACAGCTACGGTCGTGAACGTTCAGACTGGTTTTAAAATTAGACCTCCCGAGAGTCCAGCGCACATTACGGATAGTGAAATAAAATGGCATGCCTACTCACCCACTAATAAAGTATAATAAAAATAATCCAGAAAACCTAAGATTAAAAAGTCGAAGCATAAAACGACCACTCTGATCATGATTGTTGATGCTTGGAACTTGGAAACAGCCGCTACCAGACACCTGATTTGTTTTAAAAATACCCAGGACGTTTTGGGCGAATGAAGCGATCACGTAGCAGCGGTAGGCCAGGAGACAGCGTTGAAAAATATTTATTTCACCGATTGTTATAAAGGCCGATCGTGTCGGTGTAGCAGTTTTGAAGCACTGTCAGTTCAGCTCAACACCACGCTACTAAAGACGCTTTGGGGTACTGCCGGTGCTAACGCAATTTTACAGTAGAAATAGAAATTGCATGAAAGAACCGGACAGAATCACTTCATACGGTGGCGTAAATCCCGAACATACATCAGCGATGTCCCTTTCCTCGGTTAGGGCTATCTGCTTTGTCAGCGAATGAAGAACATTTCGATAAAATAAAGAGCGAAAAATACTCCCTGTGTCAAGTTTTCTAATCACAGTCACTAGTTGATGTCGTACCGTGGTAATTCCCGGCCCTTCGAACGCACTAGCACTTTGTAGAGTCACATTCCCAGCGATTCCGCGCCGCACACGAACGAAGGTAAACAATCAAGATGGCGGAGTGTTCCCCGTGTTGTCCTCGCCGTCAGCGCGGTGTGACAGGGTTGTCGGACAACAAATCGGGCAACACGGTTGCCGGGCGGCAGCAGCATGTTGCCCGACTGTTGTTGTTGCCTCGATGTGACAGGGTCGCCGGCAACACGACTTCCTCGTGTTGCCGGATAGAGTTGTCCAACTGTTGCCTCAGTGTGACAGGGCCTTTACCGACCACCAGTGCAATGCGGAAAAGCAACACTCGAAGAAGCGAGGTTCGCGGGCGTTGCTTGTCCGCAGCAGTGTTGCGGAGTTGCCACTCCGGAGTTGGAATGATTCTGGAATCATTCCGCATTTTCACGACCCCAGAATGGAATGGGAATGGAATGGCGGCAACGTTGAGGAGAATGGAATGGGAATGGAATTAGATGCCTTTTGCCCTGAACGGAATAGGAGTGGAATGGGCAAAATTCTTTTTTTTTTTTCTTTCTTAGGGTGTACGGTTAGCTAAATTGAGCCAATCAGCGAGTCGGTTGTTCAAAAATAAAATGAGCGGGAAACTGCAAGCCCGCGTGGAGCTATAACAGACGTATACGCAAAAAAGAAATGCAATACAAAAAACAAGCGTCGAAGCAAAGGCCAAAGGGGGAAAGGGGGTAACGGTGGCGCTTTTCACGGATGCGCAGGCCTCGGGCTTCGATGGCGTTGTACGAGAGCGAAACAAGAAACCAAGCATCAAGCAAAAGAAAAGGGAGCGGCAAACAAAGAAACCGCCATCCACAGCTCCTCATTGTCCTTCTTGTCATGCTTTTTTTTTTTTTTTTGGGACGGTTTCTTAAGTTTGTTTCATACTTAGCGTGCAACTCTGTCAAAGCTACTGGCGCGAACGCGTGGCTTCTTCTATGGTTTTGTTTGCGCGACAACGCGTGCAAATGATCAACGAGATCAAGCCCCGCGCTCGCGCCAGTGGCTTTGACAGCATTGTACGCCAAGTATGAAACAGAGTATAGAATGCAAGCGCGCGCACAGACTGAGATCTGGGAGCGGAAGCGACTCATAACTCGCAGAGCTCTGATAACTCGTTGACTCGGGCGCCGCCGAAAGATGATCAGGTATGGTTTTCTTATAGTTCGAGGAGCGTTGTTTCGCAGGCAGCCAACCCTGCTGCCTTCCACGTTAATTCGTGCGCACTCCTCTGAAGCGCGAAATGTCGGTTTGCTTCGGCATTAAAACAAAGCGAGATTCACTTCCTCTTCTCCTCTTGCGCTTTGCTCCGGGGCTTGTTTTTTTATACTGCATTTGTAGCGTAAGTCCTCCTTTTACTTGGTCTTTGTTCCGACGCTTGTTTTCTGTGTTATATGTTTTAGTGGGTTGGCGGTTACAAGCAAGCTAGCGGATTCCTGTTCTTCTCCTTTGACTTTAGTCTGCATAGTTTGTTTCAGCTTGCGGTGAACCGCTGTGGACGCTACGAGTCACCCCAGGCAATCCAGCACCGTGAGTGGGACTGCAGGGTCACGCGACACTCAGAAGGTACTGGATTGGCTTCGATGGCTCCCGTGCTGTCTGTTGAGCTCCATCGTAAGGTGAAGTAGACTATCGTCACCGCTCTTAGTGTGACCGAACTGACTAGACCTGCATGCCGAAAGACAGTCCCGCGCCAGACAAGGCGGGACCGTTGCTGTGAGGGCAACTGAGAAGGAGAGCTGGGTGCTAGCTGTCACTGAGGTTTTCGCGCGTCTCGGCTGTCCGGTCTGCATTCGTGCTCCTTGTCCTGGACCCTGTTAGAGGCGGTGAGAAGTCAGTTGGACGGTGGTGTTGAGGAAACACGGGGAATGTCAATTCGAACGGTGCGGTATTACCCCGTTAATTGTATCTTAATGTTAAACTAGCTTTGTCAACGCTGAATGCGCGACCCGTCGCCACAAAGCGAACAACCGACACCGAGGTAGAAGAATGAATTGGTTGGTACCGGCTGCTGCTTGAACCCGCCTCTCGATCAGCGCGAAAAGGACAGATCGAGTCTGGGAATCGTGGAAGACATTTTTCGACATTAGTCGCGAAGAAAATAAACAAGCTGCACGTTGAAAGTTGTGCAACGAAATTATACACGGTGCAGTCGGCGTATATCATCGAACTTTATTTGCCATCTGAAGAGGAAACACGGGAATGAGTATGCAAAGGGTGGAAAAAGGCAGGCGAACCAGCCAAAAATTGAATTGAATGGGATAAGAAATATCGAGATTCGTAAAGCATGCGTGAATTTATCCGTTTTAAAACAGGTTTCGTGAGCTATACGGTACTGATGCAAAACTATCGATAGTTTTTCCAAAACTATCAATAGCGTCGCAGAACTATCGATAGTCAACTATCAATAGTTTTTCGATACTCGATTATCGATAGTACTATTGATAGTTTTTTAATTAGCGGACTATCAATAGTTTTTCAGTAGTCGACTATCCATAATGCTATCGAGAGTTTTTTTATAGTCGACTATCGATAGTACTATCGATAGTTTTACACCACGGTCCCTCGTGCTGAGCCGCAGAAGTTGCATTTTGTCAGTGGATATGTTCTTGCCCCTGTGCATGGAGTCGCTTTCATCAATGTACTAGCCGTGTTGCAGTATTTGAAGAATACAATAATATAGCTTATTCCTGCGCCACGCACGAACCGTATATTTTTATGGTCTTATCAAACAAACACACTGGCCGCGTATGTCCTAAAAGTCAAATGCAAAAAGTTAAAAAGGAAAAAAAATGAGTGGTTTTAAGTTTTGCTGTTGCGAGCCACGTGGTCGCGAGACCGATGCCTTCAACAAGCATCGACATATCAAGGGGCTTTCTCGCTGCTTGCAGTACATTGTAAATAAACAGTTTGTGCCACCAGCGGCCCGCTTAGTAAAATCAGTGCTTTTTTAAGGAATTTATCCTTTTTTTTTTTTTGCAATTGTCTTCGCATTTGATTATGTCAGCTTTATGCTGCTTATGCCGGCAACACAATGTAGCTGTAAAGTGCCAATTTTCACGTTTAGGAATTAGAGGAATGGAATGGAACGATTCAGCCATTCCAGAAGTGCGAATGGGCCCAGTGTCTCCATTCCTAGGAATTGAAAGGAATTGAATTATTGAAAAATATGATTCGCCGGAAAGGAATTAGAATGGAATGGGGGTGCCCTTTCCGCAACACTGTTCTAGAATGCACGCGCGCGCACAGACTGAGATCTGGGAGCGGAAGCGACTCATAACTCGCAGAGCTCTGATGACTCGTTGGCTCGGGCGCCGCCGAAAGATGATCAGGTATTGTTTTCTTATAGTTCGAGGAGCCTTGTTTAGCAGGCAGCCAACCCTGCTCCCTTCCGCGTTAATTCGTGCGCACTCCTCTGAAGCGCGAAAGGTCGGTTTGCTTCGGCATTAGAACTAAAGCGAGATTCCCTTCCCTCTTCTCCTCTTGCGCTTTGCTCCAGGGCTTGTTTTTTTATACTGCATTTGTAGCGTAAGTCCGCCTTTTACTTTGTCTTTGTTCCGGTGCTTGTTTCTGTGTTATATGTTTTAGTGGGTTGGGGCTACAAGCAAGCTAGCGGATTCCCGCTCTTCTCCTTTGACTTTTGTCTCTTCATACTTCGTTTCACCTTGTGGTGGACCGCTGCGGACGCTACGAGTCACTCCAGGCAATCCAGCACCGTGAGCGGGACTGCAGGGTCACGCGACACTCAGAAGGTACTGGATTGGCTTCAATGGCTCTCACGCTGTCTGTTGAAGTCCATCGTAAGGTGAAGCAGACTATCGTAACCGCTCTTGGCGTGACCGAACTGACTAGACCTGCATGCCGAAAGACAGTCCCGCGCCAGACAAGGCGGGACCGTTGCTGTGAGGGCAACTGAGAAGGAGAGCTGGGTGCTAGCTGCCACTGAGGTTTTCGCGCGTCTCGGCTGTCCGGTCTGCATTCGTGCTCCTTGTCCTGGACCCTGTTTGAGGCGGTGAGAAGTCAGTTGGACGGTGGTGCTGAGGAAACACGGGGAATGTCAATTCCAACGGCGCGGTATTACCCCGTTAATTGTATCTTGATGTTAAGCAAGCTTTGTCGACGCTGACTGCGCGACCCGTCGCCACAACGCGAACAACCGACACCGAGGTAGAAGAATGAATTGGTTGGTGCCGCCTGCTGCTTGTACCCGCCTCTCGATCAGCGCGAAGAGGACAGATCGAGTCTGGGAATCGTGGAAGACATTTTTCGACATTAGTCGCGAAGAAAATAAACAAGCTGCACGTTGAAAGTTGTGCAACGAAACTATACACGGTGCAGTCGGCGTATATCATCGAACTTTATTCGCCATCTGAAGAGGAAACACGAGAATGAGTATGCAAAGGGTGGAAAAAGGCAGGCGAACCAGCCAAAAATTGAATTGAATGGGATAAGAAATATCGAGATTCGTAAAGCAAGCGTGAACTTATGCGTTTTAGAACAGGTTTCGTGAGCTATACGGTAGTGATGCAAAACTATCGATAGTTTTTCCGGAACTATCAATAGCGTCGCAGAACTATCGATAGTCAACTATCAATAGTTTTTCGATAGTCGATTATCGATAGGGCTATCGATAGTTTTTCGATAGTCGATTATCGATAGTACTATCGATAGTTTTACACCACTACTATACGGTCCCTCGTGCTGAGCCGCCGAGGTTGCATTTTGTCAGTGGATGTGTTCTTGCCGCTGTGCATGGAGTCGCTCTCAGCAGTGTACTATACTTCGTCTCACCCTACGATGGACTAAAGGCAAAAGCTACGGACCGCCAGATCGAATCACGAGCCACTCAGTGGCTCGTGAGTGGCTCGTGATTGGTGCCCGCGTCTCGGATCACTGATAAGGGGACGGGTGGACAGTGGTTCGAATCGAAGAGCACTGAGTGACTAAACAATATTACATCGCAAAGAAAGCCACGACATATATAGGCTCTTTGCAGCGTCAAAGCTATAGAAATGATGGAGCGCTTTTCGATTCGAGCATTATTCGTCCACCCCTAATGAATCTTAAGCATGTCATAGTATAGCGCGGAACGTATTTGGACCTGGCGGCCCGTGGCTTTGGCGTTTAGTCCATCGTAGGATGAGACGAAGTATAGCCGTGTTGCAGTATTTAAAGAATACAGTAATATAGCTTATTCCTGCGCCACGCCCGAACCGTATATTTTTATGGTCATCAAGCAAACACGCTGGCCGCGTATGTCCTAAAAGTCAAATGCAAAAAAGTTAAAAAAGGAGAAAAAAATAAGTGGTTTTAAGTTTTGCTGTTGCGAGCCACATGGTCGCGAGACCGATGTCTTCAACAAGCATCGACATATCAAAGGGCTTTCTCGATGCTTGCTGTACATTGTAAATAAACACTTTGTGCCACCAGCGGCCCGCTTAGTAAAATCAGTGCTTTTTTAAGAAATTTATCTTTTTTTCTTTTTTTTTTTGCAATTGTCTTTGCATTTGATTATGTCAGCTTTATGCTGCTTATGCCGGCAACACAATGTAGCTGTAAAGTGCCAATTTTCACGTTTAGGAATTAGAGGAATGGAATGGAACGATTCAGCCATTCCAGGAGTGGGAATGGGCCCAGTGTCTCCATTCCTAAGAATTGAAAGGAATTGAATTATCGAAAACTCTAAATCCCCGGAATAGATTGGAATGGAATGGGGGGGGGGCGCCCATTCCGCAACACTGGTTCGCAGTGCCGATGCTCGGAAAGAAGCGCGCTCAACGGGGCCGCGATAACAAAAAGTATTAATTACACGAAGACGCCGTTTGAATTAAGAGGCTTATAAATAAACATAGCGGGACAACCCAAACTTTTGCAACTTGATTGAATAATAACCTAAAGTACGAAATATTCGAGTTTCAATAATCTCGAGCCTTCCGTATGTAGACACGAAAGCTTTGTTGTCTGGGAAATATTCTTATCGCGCTATTATTCCATAGTAATATCTTATATTTGAGATTCCCCAAAGGTATCCGCGAAAAGAACAGCATCTTACAACATTGTAAAACCTAAGAGAAAAAAAATAAAAATCAAGCAAAACACCTAAAATACTTTTTCATATATATTGATTAGTCTCTTGATTTCTTAAATTTATCAAAAATTAACTAACTGTTTGTCTACACAGAAGACGCACCAGTGGTCATTTCTATCTCAAATAATATATATCTTCTTTTTTTTTTTGTTTTAGCGGATTGTTCATACGAGTCTGCACCACTATCTTAACAAACTTAGTAGAGTTATGTTATTCCAAATAGCAGCAGAAGCTACTTATCTTTACGGCTGATAAATAAGAACCTGTAAATAATCCCCCTGAAAAGTCTCAAAATGGCACCCGACGTTTAACGAAGAAAGGGCTTCCACGGGGACCTGGAGAGCTCATTCGCAGGCGGTGTTTGTGGTCATATATATGCGTTTCTGAAGGTTGCTTTTCGGAAACACTCATATGTTAGTGCCAAAGGTGCTGTTTTTTTTGTTGTTTTTTTTCTTGTTTGCGAATACTGCTAGGAAGGTGGGAGGTGGAGTATACCCCACATAGCCATGTATACAGGGTGTATCTGTGAAGGCTTTCAAAAATCCCTAAAGATAGGATTGTTGGCAAGAAAATTAACTCTTCCCGCAAACAAACTTTCAGACACAATACACATCAGAAATTGCAACAAAAAAAAGAAACACATACTTATTTGTTAAATATTAACTAAAGTGTACTAATTATATTTCTATCTATCCGAAAATATACATATGACTACAATGAGAAATCTCTCTATGCATCATTGCAAAGACTAAGTGCGCAGGCGAGCTGGTGGTAACTAATCATGCTAACACCTTACACTGCGGTGCAGAATGGAAAAAAAATTTAGTCGTAGAAAAAGACACGGAAGGAAACGTCTCAAAGTCAGCTATAGCTGGTTTTGTTTCTCAAGTATCCTATATATACCCACACAGCCACTCTCAACCGCCTTCTACGCAGAGATCTGCTTTGCTGTAAGCATTTTCAAATGCAAAGTCAATACGCATTGACACGAGAACAAACGGTCCAAAGCATAATACCATTATTGTCAACCACCTTCTATGCAAAAATTTATTTTGTTGAAAGCATTTTTAAGAACAGATAACATATACACTTACAAGAGACTACGCGGTCAAACCCCAATACAATGAACTTATCATCGAGGACGACGGGAGAGGGTTCCGGGGCCTACATCTGGGTTACCTCAGGAACACGGCGACTGGTGGGTAGATATAGGGTGCTTGAGAAATAAACCAGTTAGCTGAGATCGAGACGTTCCCTTCTGTGTCTGTTCTTTTGACTAAAAAGTCTTTTTTTTTTCTGCACCACAGCCTCAGGTGTTACAGGACATAATTATTATCGAAAACAACAAAATTTTAAAAAAATTGAGGGAGATATAAGGCAGGCGCCGCATTTTACAACGTTCCAAAAAAAAAAAAAAAAAAACGCTCAATTCGGACGCAATTTCTGGTTTCGGCTTCCTATCCGAGTTCATCTTTGAACCAGTGGTCTTGCTCCCCGGTGGCCGAGATGCCTAACGCACGTGCGCGATACTTCATTCCATTTTACAAGACAGGCGAGGCCGTGGCTCGCGTATCGGCCACCGCGGAGCAGGGCCGCTGGCGCAAGGACGCGCTCCATACCTCTTGTCTGTTCAACCTCTCTAGCATCCTCAGTTCTGAGAGGCATCTAAGGAAATTCACAATTCACATTCACATTTGATCTGTAGCTGGAGCGGGTGTAGATTCTTGACGCCGATACATCGTGAAACGTCGAATGCGTCCAAATCCAAGATCCACTTGCTGACAGTGTTCGCCCGGTAGAAGGAGAACGTGAGCTTCTGTCCGTGCTCGACGGAATATTTGATTCTCCTCTGTGTCTTCTTAAGGTCCTCTTTATTCAATTGTGCAAGTCATAATTTTTAAGCGCCGGAATTTCCGGTCCAAATATTTAATTTTATCGCTTACTCAGGACCAATTCTTTCCCGTTGCGCAAATGAATTATATAAGTCTTGCTATTGTCTTTTCATTCATTGGGACATCAAATCTCTCCCGGCAAGCATTCCTAACGTGTTATTCATCCACCCCCCAGTAGCATAACAAACCGAGATACTATCACGAATGACAATTGATGAGACAAGGAAAACTGAAGCAAACTAGACGTTTAATAGGGTGAACGTGTGCCCAAAACAAAATAGACCAAACTAGCGTCGTACGAAGATGTGACGCTAGCCGTTGTCCTGGGTCTCCGCACGAAAGTCAAGAGGGGTAACCACTCGGCCACGCACACCTTTCCTCGCCGACGCGAGTGGTAAAGCACAAGCACTACGTCGCGCGTGAAGGAGGATGCCAAAGGAAAATGTTAATTCTAAACTAATCAAGATTGTATCAATCTAAATATAAAAACGAGAATCAAATTGCTCGAGTTAAGTTGATTTTAGCCTTTCCGACAAGCAGATGAAAGGTGGTAGCAGGTTATGTTCTAACGCTGTCTCATATTTCAAGGGGAAAGTCCGCGCAATATAATCGTCCCCAGATCACCAGTGCTACTATGAGCAACCTACATTTAGAAGAAAAAAAGACGTGCCGTCAGAAAGTAGATCTCCAAGTTAATCAATGAAAAATTAGTCGGGTCGAAATTGTCCAGCTGCTCTTGCATCTATAGTAGGAATGGTTGTGCATATAGTTACTTAAAACAATTAACACGTCACTGCTTGAAAGTGCACACAAAGCTCTCTTCCCGTACCCTTCATAACATCTAGACAATAATGTGTGTGATTCGATGAATATTTCAAATATGTTAGCTAACCAATGAGCTACGCTAGCCTGACTATAGTCAACGATAGCTTAACGAACGCGGGGCTTGGCGCGTCTCGAGCATCTTGCTGTCGCTCCTCAGCCAATGAGATGGCGGCATTAGCCGGTAACGACGGTGAATAACCAATCACAAAGCAAGACACGTGAACATAACAGGCCACGCCCTGCCTTTCTTAGGCTGCCAATATTTATTGCCTTCAGTCCGACGATTCACACTCTAAAAAAAGCCCGTGAGTCTGCTTTCCCGCACAACACTCGGAGAGCCAATCGCCGCAACTTACGGAGGCAGCTCAGCGAATGACAATGCCGAAACATACGTTTAGACCAAAAAAACGCAGTCGGTGTTGTGACATTAAGCAGTGCAAGCGTGACGTTTTGCATTGCTTAATGTCACAACTCAGACTGCGTTTTTTGGTCTAAACATATGTTTCGGCATTGTCATTCGCTGAGCTGCTTCCGTAAGTTGCGGTGATTGACTCTCTGAGTGTTGTCCGTGAAAGTAGACGCACAAACTTTTTTTAGAGTGCACTGAATATTAAGTTGGGGCGTTGACTTATCTGCTTTTTTTTTTTATACATTTAGTACATCTGCTGGGCTGAACACAATGGTAAAGCCATAAGTGATAATCTGAATAAAGTTGGGTTGGCGTTATCTACTTGAAATATAGGATCCTCGTCAAAATGTTTTAATTGCGTACTATTTCATTTTAAAACTATAATGCCCTTCTTGGTTGTATTGATATCCCTCGTATGCGATGGTCCGTATATCCCTTGGCTCCAATTACGATACGCAACACCAGCCCAAACCTTTTCTTTTTCTCCATTCTCAGTAACACTCTAAGCGCTTTGTGACATTGCGGGGGGGGGGGGGGGTAGTCAGGATAAATTTTAGAGTGCAGTGTACTCTGCACCTTAAAAAAGCCAGTGCGTCTAGCTTCCCACACAACACTCAAAAAACCAACCACCGCAACTTACGAAGGCAGCTTAGCGAATGGCGATGCCGAAACATATGTTTAGACCAAAAACGCACCCTGAGTTGTGACATTAAGCAATTCAAAACGTCACACTTGCACCGCTTAATGTCACGCTTTTTGTCTAAACATATGTTTCGGCATCTTCATTCGCTCAGCTGCCTCCATAAGTTGCGGCAATGGGCGGCTCTCCGAGTGTTGTGCGGGAAAGTAGACGCACTGGCCTTTTTTACAGTGCGTACTATAGGGTCCTGACAACTTTCAACAGCAACTCTTTAAAGCGTATACGCTTCAATAAACCACGAAGGCAAACTCTGTGACTGCTTAAGAAATGCTGTGTTGTGTTGTCTGCTTGTCCATAACAGAAGCGTTCTGCAAGTAAACTGTGTGCCCCACTGTTTCTGGTTTCTCAGATATTTTTGCGCGAAAGCGTAGGTGTTCTGAATGTGTTTCATTATTTTTGTTACCACACTTTAAATCTGAAGAAGGGTTGGGAAGTGTTTATCTTTTTGAAGCACAAAAGGATGCTTGGTCCCAGAAGAACGGCGCAAATCCCGTTGTTGGAAGTGTTGACAGGAAGATATTCATCTCGGTATGCTAAACAATTGCTCTTTTTAGGCACGAATACCGGTCGCGGGATTGAGTTTAGCTAGCTGGTGCATGATACTATGATAGGGCCAGCTTATACTGCGTAGACAAAGATGTAAAAAAAAAAAACAGCGGTATCGTTATTTATTTTTCTATCCGTTTTTTTTTTTTTTCACGTTTTCTTTTTCTAACTTTTAGTTGGAGCAATGATAGTAGTAGGGTTGTGGCATTTAACAGGCTTTCTTTCCTGTACGGCCGGCGCCACATGGCAGGTCCCTTTTGAAATAATATCACAGATGCACGCGTGTGCCGCAAAATGCTCTTTCAGATTTCGCCCTACTATGTTTGGGCGGTGTTTTCGGAGATGCCTACGATGTAAAGATGACAATAGGGAGCTGCCGCCGTTCATCTATTAGAGCTGAAAAACGTACCACAGATTACAATGCCCTTGCTCTATGCTCTCATTCAGTGACAAATTAATTCCATCTATTGAGTTCGGAAAACTTATGCTCCCAAGTCATTGCGACGTAAAAACGCTATTGAGTTGTCTGAAAACGCAGGAGGCTTATTCAAAAACAGGTAGTACGTAATTTCACTGGTTTATTCTAAATCTAGATAAACTCGACAGATTTCGTTCCATTTCTATTGCCTAAGAATATGAAAACTAAGCAAAAAATAGAACATGGGCAAACATGTCCTCGTCTCTCCTTCGTGGTTAGTCTTCTTATTCTTAGAAGCAATGTCAACATGCTCATCGAACTCTTCTATATTAACGAAGCACAAAAAGGTTCCAACATGGAGTGTACGAGGGGCAGTCATAACGTTCGTTATAGGGGAGCGAGGTATTGATGCATTTTACGAGGTTCCTCCCACAATGATCAATTATTTGAACAAACACAATATCTTGCACAACAAGAACGTTGCCGCTTACTGGGTTTCACGATTAGTCGCACCTACACAAAAAGTGCATCGAAAGAAATCTGCAACGGAAAGGATGCTGCCTTGCCAAGCCGGCCCTGACGATATCTTTGATCGCCTTGTCTGCATAGATGAATGTTGGGTGTTATTCAGACCTGGAGACGAAATAACAATGGAAGCAAGCGAATTCACAGCCGCCGAAAAGGGCGAAGACGCAGCCGTCATTAAGGAAGGTGATGGTGAGCTTTCTTGGAGACTGTTATGACGAGCTCCTGACGTATTAGGGCCAATAGGCCAAGTCGTCGCAGGAAAATACTACCGGTACGTTCATATGAGGTCATGGGAGGTCATCAAGGACCAGGCGGTCTGACCAAGGGAGTCTTTTTGCTGTCTCCCCCTCCCCCCCTCCCCCCGCTTCACTTCACCCAATGACTTCTTTCAATTTCCTCCCATAAAGACCTCACTTCTAGGCAGGCGTCTCCAGAACCATGACGAGGAGATTGTCGAGCTGAAATAAGTGCAAAAACCAGGAATTCTACAAACAAGGCACCCGGTAGCTTATCTAACGATTTTAGAAGTGCATTCTATTTTCTGGGGTGCATATATGGAGAAGGAGTAACCCCACAACCTACGACCGTGACCGCACTTCTCTTTCTTCGTGTTAATAACACAAAGTTTAACCAACCTTGGTGTTTGTTTCCACTGAAAACAATTTTCAATAAAGATAACTGATCAAGATCAAAAAGTATATTCCTACGGAACAGTGTTGTCGCAGTGGGGGTCATAATGGCGCGATTGTAACATGATCAATGGCGAAGTGAAAAACTCAATACTAACTGTTTACATGCTAACGTACCAACTAGTACATCCCAATTAGAAATGTTTAGTTCATCGTTAATATAGGCGATTTATAGTCACTGATAGCATATAAAGCGCGGGGCGTGGTGAGTTTTATGCGACCAATTATCGTCCCGCACTTTGTTTTTAAAGATTGCAGAATTGTTCGACAGGAACACCGACCAGTAAATTACGGCGCGAGACGCATAAATATGCTAAGCCTCGCCCCATTTTATAAGCTCTCACTAACTACAGTCGCTGACGGCTCATGAAACGCAGCGTGTGGCTTCGTATGTTAACGCTTCTGTATTCGTGGTTCATTCTTCGGCTTTATTATCGGCTAGTACCGCAATACCGTAGGATGCGTCGCGTTAATTAGGTGCTCACGACTCATCACGCCTCGAGTTTCTTAAAGGTGTGGGGGGGGGGGGGGGGGGGGGGATTCTCTTGAGCATGTTTTTATATTTATTCAAACACCCCTCTCGAATACACTTCACAAATGTATTTCTTTCTGCTGTTTATAAATCTGCAATAAAATTCTTCTTGCGCACATAAATCTTCGGAAGATCTCACGTAAAATAGCTGTCAATAAAGCCTTTTAAAAAGAAACTGCATGTAGCGCGTTTTGGACGAATGTGTCCATGCAAGCAGGGAAAACAAGAAAATGCAATCTTATAATCGGTAAAAAAAAAACGCATACGAAGAAAAGAAAAAAAAAATACTTACGTTTTGGAGAATTTTTCGCCCTGGCAACGTTGCCGGCTACTCAACCCCAAGAAATTGTTCTGTACCTCGGCGCTTGACAAATAACGTAAATATAACTTTTCCGCGTAGCTTTTGATTCGGTACTTATTTCTCTTTTCCTGTTCAGTTTTGCGCCCTCACATTTCCTCGCATAAATTTCAGTGGTCCGCTTATTTAAACCGCAAATATAAAATTTCGTTTTTCTAAGACAGCGTGAGGAATAGAAAATAGTTTCAAACCTTTGTACGTCGAATATAAACCACTCTTGGAAATCCTTAAAATATGCTGCTTTAAAAAAAAAAATGTATTCTTTATTTAAAGATTACCCCGCATTGCCCGGAGGCGTTATTGCAGAGGGGTGACAGTTTAAAAAAAAAAAAAAAAATCTTCATTTGTAGAGCGCACTTGGTCTTCAGAGAGCCTATTCCACTTTGCAATGGTTTTAACAACAACAAAAAAAAAGAATTTGCATACATGTTTGTCCTGGCGTGGTACTCTCGGATTTTGAAAGCATGTTCAGTCCGCCTTGAAACATAATGTGGGTGTTTTAAATATACTTCTCTGTTAATGCCGGTTTTATTATTATATATGAGAAATAAAAACTTCAGTCTCAACTTTCCTCGTCGAGAAGAAAGCAGTTCCCAATTCAATTCATTTTTCATTTTAGTGCAGCTCTCTCTCCGCCCATAACGGCCCAGTACAAACCGAGCAGGTTTATTTTGAATTCTTTCCAATTTATCAACCAAGGTTATGTGCGGAGGGTAACAGACGGCGCGGGCATATTCTAAAAAATTCACGTTGTGAACATTTCAAATTCCGTTTAATAAAATTAAGCACCCTGCCAGCTTTTAGGATGACATTATCAACTTGAGCATTCCAAGAACAGTCGGACGACAGTGTGATACCAAGGTACTTGTAGGTAGTTTCGTTCTTTATTAGGGCGTTATCTGTCTGATAAGTGCTTTCAATTTTTTTCTTTCTCTTGGTAAAACTCAGGTGTACACACTTCTTTGGATTGAAACTCATCTGCCACTTGGAACACCAAGTATTAATACAATCCAAGTCTCGTTGCAGCGTAGCAGCGTCTTGTTCGTCCTTAATTTTTCTATACACAACTCAGTCGTCAGCAAACAACCGTGTACAGGAGGAAATTCCCACGGAAATATCGTTTACATAAATCAAAAACAAAAGTGGTCCCAGGACCGAGCTTTCTGGGACTCCTGATGTTAAGTTAACATACTCCGAACTTTTTCCGTTCAAGACAACACATTGGCGACGTTGGAATAAATCATTTTCGATCCATCAGACACTTGAGTCTAAGTTTAACGACTCTAGTTTACTAAGAACGAGCGGATGCGACACAGTGTCGAACGCCTTACGGGTCTAGAAAAACACAATCCGTTTGCCCTCCATCGTCAACATTGGACGCCAGTTCATGGTAAAATTCTACGAGCTGTGTCGTGCTAGATAGGCCTTTACGAAACCCGTGTTGTTGATTAATTAGTATGCTGTTGTTCGTTATATGTTTCATTATTCCTGTATATAAAACATGTTCAATGATTTTACATGAGATGGCTGTTAGTGATATTGGCCTGCAGTTTGAAACCTTTTTTTTTGAACCACCTTTATGAATAGGGACAACATGGACGACTTTCTAATCGTCTGGTAGGATACCAGTGGAGAGTGACTTTTCGTAGATTACATAAAGACACAACGAAATAGGTCCGGCACAACGCTTTAGTATGCGTGGAGAAATACCATCAGGGTCATTTGCCTTAGTTTCGTCAATGTTTCTTAAAAGCAACTCGATGCCCCTCACGCTTAGTTCAACTGGCTCCATTAACGGCATGGCACTTGCATGTGCTGGAGGACAGCTGCTACCTTTAGGTAGGAAGATAGATCGAAAGTATTCATTCAAGCACGTAGCCTTTTCAGTATCGTCTAAGAGGACATGATGGTTGTGCACAATTTTCTTTTATTCCTAAGACATCTGATCCACAGCCTTTTATAAACTGCCAAAAACGTTTAGGGCTAGTTTTCATCCTGGCGTTAAGTCTTTTAAAATATCCTTCTTTCGCAATTTTTATGGATAATTTATACTCCTGCGCTACTTCAGATAACCTCTTCAAGTGATTGTTACCCCTAGTTTTCTTATACTTGAGAAATGCTCTCCTTTTTTTAGTTATCCTTAGAATACGTGAAGTCACCCAGGTTTCTTTTATTTATTTTTTTCTGGTAGAATCTATGCTTGGAACATAACGGTTCATAAGTTCGAGCAGCTTGTTCTTATATTCACACCATAATTTGTGGACGTCGTAATCCTCAGCGAGGCATTCAAAGACCGGCAAGTGGTCAAGCAGCTGCTGAGATATACTAGTATAGTCGCCTTTCTCGAAGAAAAAAAACTTTCCTTGATGCGCATGTCGTCGGTCGGATAATTCCTGATTTGACGCTTGCAATGACGGCCTTATGATTACTTATTCCTGGTATAATGGTGACGGAATCTATAAGGTTGGGTGAACTGCAAAACAAAAGGTCTAGTTTACAGGGGTGGCCAGGCTGATCCACCCTAAGAGCCGCAAACAAAACCACGAAACTTCAAAGAGCCGCGGGAAGGGGGGGTGGGGGGAGGGGGGGGCAACCTTTTTTTAGAGCAGTAAGCGAAACTCGAACTACTTTCAATCTATCCGAGTCAAAAGCAGTCCAACTGTACGTAAGGTACCAGTAGCACAAGACTGTCTACCAAACCGCAACCATGTCTTTCTATCCTTTAAAGTGATCCGGAAGGGGAGTGGGGGGGGGGGGGGGGGGGGGGGGGGGGGGGCGGGGGTAGGGCAGGGATTTGCGAGCCGCACTTCAACGCGCGAAGAGACGCATACGGCTCGCGAGCCGCAGCTTGGCCACCCCTGGTCTAGTACATATGTTATTATTCCGAGTTGGATCCTTTACATATTGTAACAGTCCATAAGTATCTACGATTTTCTTCATTTATAGGTTAATGCGACTACTAACTTTGCATGAACAAGTGCCATCATTCCATTTCAATTCTGGCAGGTTAAAGTCACCTGCAAGTAAAATAGGGTGCCGAGAGGCCTCTGAAACGATTTCACACAACGACTGTAACGTCTTTAAATCTGAATTCGGTGGCCGATAAAACGTTCCGACAGCGCACGACGATTTGTCAGATAAAGTAACTGAGCACCGAATTGACTCGACATCGTCATGATCAATATCTAGCCTAGGTGATTTTACAGAGGAATGAACTAGCAAAAAAACGCCTCCCCCGAGGCTGGGCCTATCCTTCCTATAAACAATAAATTCGTTTGGAAACATTTCCCTATCTGTGATAATCGGGTTCAGCCACGATTCTGTACCAAATACGATATCAGCTTTCACAGACTCGAGTAGGGCAGTGAACTCATCAACTTTGTTTATTACACTTTTGCAGTTTATTACGACAGCAACCAGGTCGCGGCAGACGTTTTTCTTATTCTTACTGGGGCGTCATTGTTTCAAGAGTGGAACGACCTCTTCTTTTTCTGTGTCCCATGTGAAAGTCTTTGCGTTAATAACAAGCTTATCATAAGTTAGCTTTACCTTGTTATTACTATCTGCTTTTTAACCTTCGCGTATTCCCATAGTCGCTTTCGAATATCTCGGGTCTCAGGGGAATAATCATTATCAACGCTGTAGGACGACCCCTTGAACTTCTTAGCGTTTAACAAGACGTCCTGTTGTTCCTTATACGATGCGAAATTTACAATGATTGGCCTTTTAAACTTTTCATTGTATCGACCAACACGGTGTGCTCTTTGAACCGTCTTTAGTTCGATCCTCAAATTGGCCTTGCAAATACTTTTAACCAAGCTTTCCGACTGGTTCCACGTTTCCGAGTAGTTGTCGTCATCTATTCCATAAAAGACAAGATTTTGTCTGCGACTTCTGTTTTCGATGTCAACATTTTTGATTCTCAGATGAGCTACTTGTTGTGCAAGGTCTCTTATTACGTTTGCTTGTTCAGACACCAGTTTATTAACCGCTTCGACGTGCCCCTCGGTTACACGGAGCCTTTTGTTTACTTCCGTCAACATAGCTTCCTGCTTGGCTAACCTAATGTCGATAGTATCTAGCTTGCTTATGATTATTGCCTGGCCACTTTGAAGACCTCTAAGCAGATCCATTTCTTCTGCAGTAATAGGTCGAGGATTGAGTTCAACATCGCCGGAAAGCAACAGGAGAAGAATCAAGTACAGCACTCGATTCGCAAAAAGGCGAAACTTTCTACGCACTTGTCATGGGCGGAGCCGGCAACGTATACAACAGTTTATGCACTTGAATAGGGTAGTATGAACTAACCTGCATAACCAACAGTGTCATTAGGTGCATGTCTGCAAGCGTGCCGGCTCCAAATCAAATCCCACGAAGCCGAAGTGCTGCGCGCTTAAGTAGGCTCGGTTGATGTCACGTGGCCGTCGATGCTCGAAGCAGACTGGTGGACCGTTGCTGGCGAGGGCATTATCAAGACGATGCTTGAAGTCGGTGATGACCGGCAATCCGCTGTTGTTGTTGTTTGTCGGTACCTGCCTTCCGAATGCGGTGGTCGAAAATGGTCCTGGCGATAGCGGGAACACTGCCCGCTCGCCAGCCACGCCGAGCAAGAACGCCGGTCTGATAAGGTTGAGCACCTGCATAACCAACAGTGTCGTTAGGTGTATGTCTGCGAGCGTGCCTGCTCCAAATCCCCATATGCTTATTTATTATTTATTTATAATATTTATTTATAATATTTATATTAATATTTATTACCGCGAAAATGGTGGACGGTGGTTAACACAACGTCAATGTCATTCTCGAGTAAAAAACGTCTGGAAAATGCTACTTTTCTATGGTGTAATACGCCAAAAAAAAAAAGCGGACAAAAACGAATAAAGAACTGAACAGGACGCGGCGTAACTTCCAACTGAATGGTTTATTTAGATTAGATAATTTTAAAAATATAAAAACCTGCACACTTGGCAGAACACAAAGATTTGGTCTGAAAACACAGCCCCTCAAATACAAGCGTCAATGGTTCTTCAGATAGTAGAATTATTTATCGGACAAGGACAAAGAGGATGCACTTACACAAGAGTTTTCGTGGTGGGACTTTATCAGGAAGGCTGCGTGAATTTCTCTGGGCGTTTTTGTTTCGTCATGGCCCTTGAGACAGGTCTCACCAAAAATGGGCTGCACTTCTTAGAGTTGGAACTGCATTAGCAACTGTCACAGTGCACCACTAGGTGGCCAGGCGGGTACTGCCTGATGGCCAACGCATGCTGCCCAGTTCTCCCTTCGTTTTCGTCCATGTTTTTGGCGTATTACACTATGATACAAAACCAACTAGCCCAACTAGCCATCCTTATCCAATATTTTTGTAAACAAGGGTTTAGCACTTCGAGACACTAGCGATGTATATTAGCGCTAATTTACTTTCTTCATTTGATTATATGATTATATTGTTTCTATACAAGAACGTGAGTGCGTAGTGAGTCCAGTTGTTAGGTTTCAGTTTTATGTGGAAGCGTGAAGTGCACACTGTAGATACTGGCGTCAGCTTCGAATGCAGGTCTTACATTTTGAGCTACTAAGGGTTCAGCGCGCGTAGTTAACATTTTTGCTGACTATGCCATCTCCTCTTTTATGCCTAACCAAAATAATCGGTTTCTCATTTCACTTAACGCAAACACTGCACACCTATGAAAAGTACACCATAACAAGGGAAAACTTTGAATACAAAGTTTTCCCTTGTTAGAGAAAATGTCATGCCATGAAAGCAGGCCAGCTTGTAGAACCATTCCGTGCACAGTTCCATTACTGTTTCTTCCGAACTTAACAGACACATTTACTTTTCATTAGTTAACAAAGATGTGCATTTTTGTCAACTGATGGTCAAATAGTGTATCAGACAAACGAGGTATTCGCCCTACGGTGAAATATTTTGAGCTGACGCGTGTTGTCTACATGCAAAGCTAATAGTCACAATTCTTGTCCTTTATAAATAATCTATATATGCACATGAATTTATTATATTGGAATATTTATGACATTTCCTGATTTTAGGATTATTTTTTCTTTCTTCCACCTATGCATCATTGCCAAACAGTACTTAAGTTTTTTTTCGGTGGTCAATCCGTGCGAATTCCTTGCCAACTGCTGCATAGTAGGTCATGGTTTTATGTCTGTAATAAAAAAAATGTTTTTGTACGGGTTTTAGAACCCTTATTTAGATTAATCCCTTAGGATCATTCAATGTCCCATTTTTAATTCCTTGTGTTATTAAAATCTGCAGCAGTATTGTTTTTTTGTTTTTTTTAACAGATCGTTTTGAAGGGTAAGATGTTGAATGAAAAACAGCGTGATTGATGAACACGTTGGCTGCTGACCGTTTTCTTAAGAACGTAGTTCGAGCTCCCGAAGCCACAGAATACTTCAGGTGACAGAACGTGGACGTCTGGAAATTTTATAATGGCTTTCTTCATAAATTAAACGTTTTTCAGCCTCCGTAAAAAAGCACTGTCATTACCGTTCTCTCAATGTTGCATGTAATACACCAACCCTGAAAAAATACGACATAAGTGCTAATAAAACCTTGCCTTGGGAAGTTTTAAGACGTCGTGTTGTGGACTGTAGTATGACTCTAATATATTCCCATATTCTATTTTTATTTTATGTAATTGTTTCATGCCTAGTCTGATTATATTCAAACGTTAAACTGGGAATATTTACCAACGATAAGTGTAAAGTATTCTCTTTTTTTTGTATTTTTCTTCTGAAAATATAGATCACAGGGGCACGAATAGATTGAAAAAGAAACAGCATTTGCTTCGAGCAGATCATGTTTGGACCGTTCACGAGCATTCCTCAATGATATAAGAAGCGTCCACTAGCTTCACTCACTCATATACACTTTAAAAAGAGCCCGCGCGTCAGCTTTCTCGCACAACACTCAAAGAGCCAATCCCCGCAACTTACGAAGGCAGCTTAGCGAATGACAATGCCGAAACATATGTTTAGACCGAAAAACGCAGACTGAGTTGTGACATCAAGCAATGCAAGCGTGACGTTTTGCATTGCTTAATGTCACAACTCAGACTGCGTTTTTTGGTCTAAACACATGTTTCGGCAGTGTCATTCGCTGAGCTGCCTCCGTAAGTTGCGATGATTGGCTTTGCGAGTGTTGTGCGTCAAAGTAGACGCACAAACATTTTTAAGAGTGTATAGCCAGAGCCTTAAGTGCGGTGGCTGAGGTAGGCTGACATAAAAATAGAAAAGTTATCCGTTCAGAATTTTTATTGTTGTCATTTTTATTGGTATTCCTATATATGGAGTTTTAACTGGACGCTATATTTGTGGGTGCTGTTTGTAGCACATGCTCAGAACGAGCTCAGCTTAATAGGTTGCTAAGATCGGCAATCTTGATGGTGTGGAATGCCCATTGCAAAAGAACTGTGGAAACTCGCACCTCTGTTTGTGATCAAAAATGTTTTATTAAGGGCCTTGTCACTGATGAACTTAATATTTTTGGTTCCTCAATCGACTACTGAAGTTGCCTCTTTTTACTGCGTTGCATTCTTTTCGAGATGAGTTTTTCGGAAGGCAGTGACCATGGTGGCTTCCGACTTGTCCAGCGTAGAACACATGGGCAAGGTGTAGCCTTGGCCGGCGGCTTGGAACGATCCTATGAACCTTGGAACACCCTTCAGTTACGAAATGCCAATTGCATTTTGTTGCAACATAAAACTGCAAAAAATGTTCCGCTCCCCTTCCATTTTTAAATTTTCAAAGAGCAACGATGTCAATACGACGCTCAATACAAATGAACCATTCTTCCGATCTCACAAGGAAAAACAGACGTCCTTTTTTTTTCTTAATTTTTTTTTAGGGTTGGCGTTTACAAAATTAAAACTTCGTCTAACGCTTCACGCGCTTCGGTACATTGACCATTGTGTGGAGTGTTCTTCTAGGTCGACCGAGGCTCTCCCTCTGTTTTTATATCGCAATAAACAATTAATCGATATAACTAAACGCTTTCTACGCTTGGTTAATTGCATTAGAGAGCGGCAACGCACTCACAGAAAAATTACAAAGGCAGTGACGTGGTGCTTCACCACTGTTTGACTGGCTCCATCGGCTCCTAGAGTCGGCTAAGCTGTGATGTATGGTAAAATAAAAATTAAAAAACAACATTAAGGGGGAGAAAACACTTAAATCTGCACGCCTGAGGAGACATCGGATTAGAGCGCGATGTTCAACGACCACATGACCCTTATATAGCACGACGCTGTAAGATTAGCTCAGAATAACTCACTACCGGCGTCCGTGGCGAACGCTGACGTCACTTCCAGGTGGCTGTTCTGTCACTCTTTTGGTTCTTATGGAGAATTGGGGTGTTCGCCTCTCTCCTCTGACCTTTATTCAACGAATCACTCCCTCCTCGCCGCCAGAGATACTCGAGATCCTTTTCAGTCGATCACAACTGCTAGGTTTAGAGCGCTCTGACATTCTCGGACCAGTCACGGAAGTAAAACGCCTTGACAATGGCAATGTATAAAAAAATATTTTACAGCGTACAATAGACGATTGAGCAAACTTTACGCTCGCAACGTGATGAAATAACGGCTGTAACGAACTATACGCTGTACTACGCATCAGCACGTAAAAAAAAAAAAAAAAAATCAGCAGCGTTTGAATGGATTTTTGCAAAACGGAACTAAAGCCAATGTTTAGAAACAGTTGTCAACTCATCGCGTTTTCGACAGTGAACGCGCTGCGACAGCTGTTATAAGTACGGCAGAACAGGCATATATCAAATGGTTAATAAACCGTACTTTTTCCACAGCGGAATATCCTGCACGCATCCCCCACAGGAGAGAGCACGTATAGCAACGTGACATAAGTCAAAGTGCATTACAGTCGGCTCTCCCTTTGTTTTACAACAAAAACCTTTGAGCGCACTTTTATCTAATTTAAAAATGTATTGAAGCGTCCGCAAAACCCGGTAAAACAGCGGCTAGCTCTGCGAGCTGTTTCTTCATCGGATAGGCTTAGCGGGTGCACCCCTATGAGATGAACGATCTCGTAAAATTACTGGGAATATTTCCCACGTCGAGTTTTCCTGTCACGGTCACAAGCGCATGCCGTCCCGTACGTTGTAATCCTCGCACTGTCGAACGCACAAGCACTTTGCATGATCAGATATCCACCTCCGTCATGTCGGACACCGCAGACTACCACGGACTACTACCAGCCATCGTAAACAAAACCACGAGATGCCCGTCCAAGTACCAAGTGACACCTGCGCCGCTCCGCTCTCCGATACCTAGAGACGGAGCGTTAAGGCCCGTTCACACTCTTGCGACCTCTTAAACCTAGGTTCCTTAAAACTTCTTCAACCAGAGAACACACTGGCACCATCTATTGGGAAGCAGTGTAAACTCGGCGGTCCGGCATATTTTTTTTATTTCTCGCGCATTATCCTTTCTTTCTTGGCTCGAAAAACTTTTGTCAATGTTATAAACGAGCCTTTCTATGGTTATTACGCACATTTGACCTCGGAAATCCCGCAAAACCTTCGCTCTTGTGAAATGCAGTTCCAGGGTCACCGCATAGATGGCGCCACAATACCAGTGTGTTCCCTCATTCTAAAAACATTTAAGAAGTTTTAAGAGATCCTCGTCTCTCTCAGTCGTACTCGGTCGTACTCGGTCGCAAGAGTGTGAACGGGCCTTTAGGGAGCGGCTCTGAGAGGGAGGGGCGCCCTCGGAATAAACCAGCTGATCAGGCCACCGCACTCCCTTCGCGCCACCAGATCTCATCGCGCTCTGGAAAGAGCGCTCGAGAGAACGCAGAAATAGCCACGCGAATTCGCATATAGTATCGGTTTTGCTGTCTCCTCTAGGCTTAAATTCGTTAGAAAATAATGCTCCGCAGAATTTAGTTTTGGGAATTCTAACAGCTATTCCACATTATGACGACAGGGAAAAAATCGCAAATGGGGATTTCAAACTGCCAGGAAAGACGATTATTTCAGAATTCAGTTAAGCTGAAGGCAATTAATTCGGTAATGAACACTTTAATGGGTGATTGATAACGTTATCTCTAAGGAATCATCTGTTTATTTCATATACCCTTCTTTTAATTCCCGTCACCGCTAATCCTTTTTTTTTTTTTTTCGTATTATTCGAAAATTTCTTGCACTGCAACAGGCAAGCTCGAGCATTTGGCACAAGCGTTAAGTCTGCTGGAATTAAATCGAAGGAATCTAGGCAACTTTCTTGACCGCTTAGTAGAAATGCGCTAGCAAAATTCCTTCGTAATCATGTAAATTTATCTTTTGTTCCATCGGTTACTGAAATTTCAAACAGCGATTTCTGCATGCAACAACGCGACTGTAATATTTAAAAAGACTATGGTTAAAAATAATATCACTCTTTCGAGAGTGAACGCTTATAGAGGATTATAAACTGCTATTGAGCAACGTTCCTTAGGCTCATTCTAGAAAAACGAAATTCGCTGGTATGATCCTGAAACACCCCTGTTATTAGTTACTTCTCCTCGCTTATAGACAACCTAATATATTTATCCTGATTATTCGCGTCTCCAGCAAACTATAGGGGGTGCGCTGGTCAGGCGAAATGGCGGACGAAAGGAGGTCGTTTTCATCGCTCAGCACGATGACCACAATAAACGCCTTCGGCTGAAGCGTAAAATCGGTGTTGCATATGAAAGCAAAGCAATTTTTCGACAGTAGAAACCTTCTTCTATTCTGCGTAGGAATAACATGGCGAAAACATTAAGATAATTACTGGAAACGATGTTTGTTTCTATGCTCCTTATGAGAACCAAGCATTGATAGCAGGCGACAGAGTCGAAGCGACCTCCACTCTTGAGCTTCTCGGCGGTGCCGCTACGCGGCGTCGATTTCACTGGAATCGCCAATACCGCCATGTTTCCTGAGCTTGTCGCTTTCGAGAACTATAACTGTCCTGTGTTATCAAAAAACTTAGAACAGTCACGTCTAACTTCTTGCATTGAGATTATCGTCACTCGGTTTCTCCACTATCAACGATCATTCGTCTATTCGCGCCATGGGACATTCCTTGACGTGCTGGCGGCTTGTGGGTGCCACCATTTTCTTGTCTGGAGCACTACTTTTTTGTGTTTTAGGTGCGTTGGCAAGACGCTCTGGTAAATTTGGATATTATTTCCCACAGACGTTTCTAGCAAGCGGGAGGACAAAAAGCTCTTCCCGCTATCTTTTTGTTTGTTTTGTGTTATCAGGCACGTTGGCGAAGCCGGCGAAAACAAGCAACGTTGCTCCTACTCATCACAATGGTGGGATGAACGTTACTCTAAATCGATGCTTATTTCGTTGATTTCCTTAGAGTCTGTGATCCTTCGCTTTTAAGTTTCGCTACGGTAGCGTAGCTCCATTTAGGAACGAGGTTATTTGGCCGAGAGATAATATATCTTCGTTTGCGAGCTTCTTAGGTCAGACAGAGTTTATTCCAGCCTCCAGGAAGCCAACGGCTACTCAATTTTCGATAGCACTTCAATCCTAGTGAACCTAATGAGGGTATTCTATTTTTGTGTCTGTTTTGATATATGAGTGCGATGTCCAGTTTGTAGACCCAATTTGTTCCGAGTATCGAAGCAAGGCAATTATATATATGATTCTGTTGCGGGAAAAATATTTCTTCTATGCAGGTCTTATTACGGTCAAATTTAATTTTCCCTGCGGAAACAAGCGGCTCCCCCTGTTTAACTGAAGGAATTTTGAAAAACTGTTTTCTGTTTCCTGCCGACGAGAGCGATGTACACTCGGTATTTTTAAACCTCAAAAACCTTTTTAACCTCAATATTGACCTTTTTTTTTCAAGGGCTTAAAGAAAGTTATTCATTTCAGGATTAATATTTTTTTGTGAAAAAGTATGCTACTTACGGAATTTCAGTAAGGTTTTCAAAAAGGTCGCTTTGCTGAACTGGCTCTTATACATCAAAAAGAAATTATCTTAAACAATATCGAAAACAAGTGTCTAACTTTAGGAATATTTATTGATTTTTCTAAAGCCTTTGACCGGCTAAGCCATAAAGGTTTGTTAGAAAAACTATATTGTTGTGCAATTCGAAAGCATTCCCTGCCTCTAATAGAAAGCTACTTCAGCTTCCGGTGGCAAAAAGTTGAAATAAACGGATATTCTTCTATGTTGAAAGCAGTTCGGACAGGAGTACCTCAAGGTAGTGTCTCGGGGCCATTGCTGTTTAACCTATTTATAAATGATGTAGTTACTATCACAAGTAATGCCTCATTCGTCATTTATGCAGATGATACCAGGCAGATAATACCAGTATTTTTTTTCAGAAAAATGCGTGGATAGTTTAATTGCAATGCAAACTTATGCTTAGAAAAACTTAGTTGGTGGACTGTTTCCAATTCCCTAAGAATAAATGAAAGTAAAACAAATGAAATAATCTTCAAACCGAAAGGTGCAATGTGTAATGCCACCACAAAATTAATGACGAATTCCTCGGAGTTTGAATTTGTAGCTAGTGTTAAAACATCAAGCATGATTTTTCACGAACATATGTTATGGGACCCGCATGTTCAAAATCTTACTCTCAAACACTCGAGTATCATAGGTGTTTTATATAAGCATCGCTACATATTGCCAGTTCGTGTAAAACTTTTAATTTATGATACATTATTTATTTCTCGTAAATCATACTGGCATCTAGTTTGGGAAAGTATGACAAGTACTAACTTTAATAAATTGTTTTTGCTACCGAAAAAAAGCAATTCGCATCGTAGCTAATGAGTCGTATTACGTTGGTAATGAACCTCTTTTCTGTAAACATAACGTAATGAAGATCAAAGTTTATTTTAATATAAGCTCGCAACAATGTACGTGGCATTACTTAAATTTCCTAATTATCCATTACGGCATATTCCAAATTAACTAACAAAAATATTGCAGGCGATATGCACAGCGCCGGATCCTTGAGAGTACCACGTCTACGAACTAATAACGGGCTTCGGATGATTCAGCACACACTTCCAACAGTATTATAATTTTCAAAGAACAGGGTGCCCGGTGTCTGCATTCAAAATTTAAATTTGAATACATTGCGTGTAATATTCCCTCCTAATAACGCCTTTCGCGGTGTGGTGCAAAGATGTCCTTTTTCTGTTTCAAATAATGTAATTATATCCCGCTAACCGATCTGCCCGAAGGGGACAGGGGCTTTGTCAAGCTGCGCTTCGGCAGCTTTTTCTCCTGCCTCCGTCGTGAGAGTAAATAAAATGAATTTAATTTAATATAGTTCGATTTGCAATAAATAAGCCTTGCATTATTATATCTGCTCGTGCAGTAAAAATGCTCGTTCTGCGTCCAAAGAATCGCCGCACGATCGAAATATTTCAAACAGGGAGAAGCCAGAAAACAGATGCCTCATAAAAACGGCGCGGTGTAGGAAATAATAAAGAATATACAACATTCATAGCCTACATACTTTATTCTTTACGTTTTGAATGTTTTTTAACAGTTCGTAAATATGCACGACGAGGTCATTTTCATATATGGCACAGTGCTGGCATATTAGCAATATATAACAGGTTCACCGCAATGCTGGTTAACCTTAAACGCACTCTACATTCATTTCGACTGTTATTTTGCTTAGATTCGTCGCTCTTCTTCACACACCTTCTGTGGAACACAGAGTCGGGCCTGAAATATAGCGCAGTTTAACATCGTTCACTGACAAAGAAAAATGCTGTAACTAAAGCAAGTACACTTTTACAATTTAAGAAATATACACACTATTTTGTACGACCCAAATGACAAAAATTATTCATGTTATTGCCCGGCGAAGAGACAAAATGCATGAACGTTTTCCCAGAGGAATGCACAGGAACACCGCAAAAGCAGACGGGTTGCTGACTGCTTCAATTTCCGTCCCGGAAGTCGCATAGACGCTAGCGCGAGGTAAACCTCCAGCGTACGTTATAATAGCTCTATGGTTGACAGCTGTTTGGCAGCCTCACCATCGGTGGCCTCGGCACCAGGGTATTGAACCGAACCCGAACCGTGAACCGAGAACCGGAAAAAAACGTTATTTTCGCGCGAAACGGAGTTGGCTCGGAACGAAATAATTTTTCTCGCTCCGGAGCGGAACCGATATGTTTTCCATGCGGTTTTCGGTTCATACCAGGGTGTAAGATAGACAGGTGGGGAAACGAGAGCTGAATGAGCGACCGGATTGTGTCCCCCTCGGTTTTCTCTTTTTCTGTGGCGCCATCTATGTAGAGCACCACGAACTCTCACTCCGGGTGGGCGACCGGTGACGACCGGCTAAACTGACGGAGATGGTTTCTCGTGGATTTTCAATGGAGGACTGTCGTGCTCTCGGTTTATTTTGCGCACTCTCCCATAAAGTTCCACGCAAATTCGATTTCAATTTTTTTCTTCTCGCCGCAGCGCCATCTGTCGCAAATCGGGGGTACCCGCAAGCAGACGAGTACACAATCCGGTCACGGCGCAGCGGTAGGCTTCTATGGGCCGTTTCCCCATCTGTCTATCTTACACCCTGGTTCATACACAAACTCAGGTTGCGTGAAAAGTGCGTGGCGAAAAACACAGTAACCTGAAAAGTAAACCAACAAATAAAAGAAAAAATATTTTCTGGCAAACCGGAGTTGAATTGGACCGAAATAAGTGTCTTCTTTTTTTCGTTCCTGGGCAAAGCTGATCAATTCTTTTTGCGGTGTTTTGCTCATGTGGGAAGTCAAAAAGCGCAAGAAATTGGTAGCGAAAAGTTCTGTAACGTTCCATTATCAGGTTTTCACATAACGCTCGTCTTCATAATTTATTAAGTTCGTCTCGAAAACTCAAACGAAATGAGCACGGTAACCATAAATTCTACTGGTTTTCTGGTCTTATATATTTCTTTAACTAATGCCCACACTCGTTCCAACCTTTTCTCGGGGACCGGAAATGACTTATCAAAGAAAATAGAACACTAGGACATACCCATTTCGTACGTCAGCAAAGGTGACCAATTATTCAGTCTGCTGTCGGTGAGTTGGGCTAGTTCGCTTTTCATCTCGAACTAAATGAAAAAAAAAAAAAAAAGGTACGAAGAGAGATATGGACACCACGCCTAGTGTTGTCTATATCTCTCTTTGTTCTTGTTTCTTCTTTATTTTTTTGGCATTTAGTTTACGCTCTGTTTGGTGTTTCTCGTCTTCAATTTTTTAAAGCTGTGTGCAATTTACTTAAAACGCTTTGATTTCCTTGTACAACTGATAGGATATTAAAAGTAATACAAAGGCCGATGGATATTTTAGAACCTGCACTAGTTGCCATACTGGGGCGCATCTAATCTGCTTTTAAAATAACTGAGCGGATTTTATAAACTGACCGAAATTAAAGCCTAGCACCGGGAAGGGGAGGGGGGACCCAATCAGCAGCTACAGCTACAGAAAACAGAAAAACAGCTTCGATCTCTGGTAGCAAAGGCTGCAAGGACCAAAACGTTTTCTCCTCAGAAACACAAACATCAAGGCGCACAGCTCTTCTGAGCATTGCTAGACAAGGAGCCGCGGCTTTCAAGGGACGCTAACGTGTTACAGTTTTGGGAGGAGAGAAGGGAACGCCATCCAGAACTCTACCCATTGGCGCAAGTAGCCCTGGGAGTGCCTGCGACCCAGGTCATCGTGGCGCGAGCATTTTCTGCACTGAAGTTCATTCTAACGTCTAAGAGGTGCCGTCTTTCCCCGGATATGCATTCTTCGCTCAGCTGCCTGACATTGAACTGCGCTTTCACCCACGTCCCATGGTGTTCCAGCACTAGCTCGTTCGATTCACACGGTAATGTGAGACTTTGCTATCTATATGTAACACTTTTATAAAATATGCATAGTTTATCTTTTGCTGTCGTCAATTCTTTTTGTAGCATATGAGTACGAACCGGTTCAAACCGGTTTGAACCTTTATTCTTTCACTCCGGAGTTGAACCGGAGCTGAACCGTTTTCCCTGAACCGGAACGAAAACTGGAACGAAAAACATTTCGGTTCGACACCCTGCTCGGCACGACGCCTTGTAGAAAGAGACGCGCCGCCCGCTCCGACCTCATTCAATGCGACAGCAGCGTGTCGGCCGGGTTTGCGCTTTTTCCGCGGACCGTGTATCTCGATCTTGCTGAAAAGTAAATATTTCCCACCTTCGCATTCAAAACCTACCGGCGTCCAGCGTTTATCCGTTTGTGCTCTCACGCGGTTCGACCCGCATGAATGGCTTGGAACCCTGGTTCAATCGTGTGTCCCGCAGTTACAAGCGGCAACGACGGCAACACTCCGCCATATTTTTCGAAAATGAACTCAGAGCGGGTTGGTAAAGATGATTTAAAAGACGCGAACGACTAAAACATGTTCGAACGAAAACAGAAAGAACAAATTTTTTTAACTTTTATGGTTCTTTTACGCCCCTGTGTTGTTGTTGTTGTTTTTATCTTTTTGTTTACGGGGCTCTTCTTCCTCCCAGGTGTCTTCTTTCCTCCAAAGTATTTTTATCTTTTCCTGAGGTTTTTCAGTCAGGGAAGTGTAGGGCTCACACATTGAGGGTGGCATCAGTAAATGGCGGTTGTTAGTTGACAGAACTGCACTGTCTGTCTTCGACCCTATAGCCCAGGGATCCTGTGTTCAATCCCAACACCCAGCCGTTTCGATCTGGATGAGCGTCGTACCGGCGTGCGGTCGTGTATCACTCATGTCCAATACACACTCGGAGTACACGCCTAAAATATTTCGGCCTCAAATATTTGGCGCACCGGCAACTAGGAAAAGCGCACGTCTGTAAGCGACATATACGTCACCGCCGTCGAATTCAAAGGATGCGCGTCGAAAAGAACATAATTTCTGCGCTCTATATGACAAATCGAGTTATTGCCGTATCTCAAAAGAGCGCATTTCATAACTATATTAGTTTACTACGTGTCGTTAGACATCATACTGACACTCGGTTGCACTTTAGAGCATTATCAGGCTGCTTCGATAAGCCCACAGTTTTGTTTAAATTTATTGTGCAGTCGGACACGCAGAAACCACCACGATCTCTGTGTTCGTGTTGACTTCGCTGTTGAACTCTCACTGAAAAAATATTGCGAACACTTTTTTCGTGGAGGGTAAGAACGGTCTAAACTTTGATAGTGTCTCACCTTTTTCTACTTCCAAACTCTAGACTAACCAAGAATGGACATGTCCGAAAGACTAACAGGAAGACAGGGAGGCGACGTTCGGGTCCCTCTTGAATATCATTCGGGTGGCCGACATTCGTCAGCTCTTCTAGTATGTTTCAGCCTCTAATCTTCCCCATCACCCCCATTCTCTGACTTGAGATCAAGGAGGTGAAGAAAATCAATATTGAACGTCTGAAACAAAGAAACCAACAATCTGGTGTTTTTTGCAGCTATAGCCGTGCCAAACGAGAGTAAATAAATAGCAGTGCAAAGGAAAGGAGGCGTGTGTTCCTCGGGTATCTGGCCCAAATATCTAATCCACAACTATGACAAAAGGCAATCCCATAGAAGGCGACAATTGACGTTCTTGCTGTCGCTTCTTTTCGGTTGCGATATTGAAGGCCGTTTGCAAACGATGGCACGGCTTCGCAGTTGAGCTCTGAATCAAAAAGAATTCCTTGCTTATATGACCATGCGATGCCCTTCAATATCATATTGGCGCTCAACCTCTAGCACTGGTTTTCGTTCAACATTTTGTTAATTAGCAGTCTTCAAAACGGGAATTCATTTAGAGACTAAAAAGGTAATGTTGCTCGACTTTCATGCATTATCGTTATTCTTACTGCATTTCTTAAGCAGTGTTTGAATTAGGGCTGGGCGTCGATTAAAAATGTTATCCCGATTAATCGCCACCCTTTAATCGATTAATTAATCGATTAATGGGTTGCGTCGATTTTTATAAATAATATATTAAAATTGAATGCAACAACTCGTCCTGCATTTGAAGACTTATTTTGATCTCTGTTACACGGCGCAAAGGACATTTAGAATTCAGGATACATATAGTTCAACGATTCAAAGATTCAAATATTTTTGCTCCAGCTCCGAGGGCAAAGAAGTTTCTCCGCACTTTCCGACAGGAAGACAAGAAGTCAGGGCTTGGGCGATGCTTTCTTCTTTTTTCAGAGAAAGGGGCCTCGATGAGAAGGCGTTGATTGTTGTCTGCGTTTTGGCGGATGGTCCTTGCTGCAGCGGAGTACATGGGTGGTTTGCTCGTAGGTGACACTGTACGAAAACGACTTTTTGCAGATGTTGCAATGGACTTCCTTTGAGTTAAAAACTTCACCCCTGGAGTTTACTTTAAACCCAAACTTTCCAGTGAGATTGCCTTTCACACTCGTGAACTCATACATTTTTGCGGGCCGAATACTGGAAGAAATAACCATGGCGTTGTTAGCTTCCCAGCTTGTGTTTCTGCTTGTTTGTCTTGCCTGGGCAGGATGTGTAATAGATCCTCAACACGTGAAGTTTCGCGGTCGCGCGGGGATCAATAGCGGGCCCGGCTTTTTCTTCTGGCCTCGGCAGAACTGTAATGTATATCCTCGAACACGTGATGCTTTTCGAGCGCGAGAATTGAACCTTGCTCATAGCACCTTGCTGGGAACGGAAAATTGCTCGGGACAGAACGAACGGATCCACGCCACGCAGCGTGTTCCTTAAGGGGGGAGGGGGGGGGGGGGGGGCATGAGTCACTCCTAGTTCGGGCAGGTCGTCCAGGATAGAGCCACGCGTGCGTCCAGTTCTTTTTGAGTGCCGATTGAAAAACCGATTAACCGGTTAAAAAGTTTGATCGCGATTAAAGCCTTAATCGATTAAACGGAAGGTTAATCGATCAGTTGCCCAGCCCTAGTTTGAATCTGACTCAGTTTTTTTACAGTATGTTAGATTCATACAATGTGTGAGAAATGCAAAACCTGATTCATAGCTCTCCATTTAACATTGCACGAATACAGAGGAAACTACCTTGGTCACGGCGCAATACACGAAAAGGGTTAAGAAGCGGTGATCACGAGTCGTGGTTAAAGCGTCAGAACTTTTTGTAGTCCCATCTGCTCAGAGAACGTTTCTCTCTTCCAAAATTACACTGACAAGAACACCGAACCACCAACAAGAACATCAAACTGTCACTCCACCAGTGCGACAGTCCTTGGCACAAACAAATTGCATTTGCGAAACTTGGGGGCAAGAATTGTTCGACGAAGAAGTGTCGGCCTCGTTGTCAACTGGACCAGTCCACGTCGGGCGTCTGGAGGGCAGGAGTCCCAAGACACATCAAAAAGCGCGGGAACGAGACGAGGCCAAGAACGAAGACACAAGGATGTTGAAAGAGTAGCGGCAGTCATGTCCGACCGGCGCCGAAACAAAGCGGCACTCGAGTGCAACCAAATTCTTCCCAGCGTTGAGTTGCGTCAGACTTGGGTAAACATTTTTTCTCGCGTAAGCAAAAACGGTGAGTTTGGCAGGGCGTTTGTGTTTTTCAGGATTGCGTTTGCGGCGTGGCGTGTCTGCCATGTGTTGGACGTTTGAGCAGAGCCCTGGCCTTGTTCCCATGTGGGAGAGGGAGGAGCTAAAGAACTGCAAAAAAAAACAACACCGAGTTTTGTGTTTAACTGCGGGAAACAAGGCGAGCTCTCGCGTCTTCGCAAAGTCCTTCTGTCGTCGAAAAACAGCATCCGGCTGTTTCTGGGCGTTGTCTGCCTACAGTTTTAATGTAAGACCGATGATGTTAACTAAGTAAGAACGTAAGACGCAAAAGCGAGATCCGAAAACGAGACACGAAAGCGTTGCCACCGAAAGAACAATATATAGCGTCACCAAATACTCTACAAATGGAACACATTTAAATTTGAAAAAAAATCCAGCGGACTTGACTTTGAACAGGCTTTGGGCTGTTGGAACGGCAGGATGCGCCGCAGCCTCGGGAGTTTTCCCTTTAACTCGAGAAAGGTAGCTCACGCCATCAATAATCGTGGGGCATCTCTAGCGCCAGTCGAGACAGCCGTCTTTGCTTTCTTGGCAAACTTGTTATCCCAGTGCGCAGGTGGTGGCTCTCTAACCGCTCATTCACACTGGAAGCGGATCCGCGTTCGCAAAGCGGTTGCGAACGCGGATCCGCTGCCAGTGTCAATGAGCGGTTAGTCGGCACTGTACGACCGCGCGAGAGCGTGGATAGCACCACGTGCATGCGTTTTCTCGAACGCGAGCTACCCGCACCGGTAGGGGAGTATTTCGCGCTCTATTTGTGCTGTCTAATGGAAGTTAGCGGAGTGTAATGTATTCTCCCTAGCAAAGAATTTGGTGTCACCGCCATAACGCTGTCTCCTTCGCAGGTGGCCCCCTCCACTCCCATTGGCTGCTGTAAGCGATTGTGTGACCAAGGCGACAACCAATGGCGTTCTCGTTGGAAGCCCCGGTACACTCTAAAAATAGCCCGTGCGTCTGCTTTCCCGCACAACACTTGGAGAGCCAATCACCGCAATTTACAGAAGCAGCTCAGCGAATGACAATGCCGAAACATATGTTTAGACCAAAAAACGCAGTCTGAGCTGTGACATTAAGCAATGCAAGCGTGACGTTTTGCATTGATTAATGTCACAACTCAGACCGCGTTTTTCGGTCTAAACATATGTTTCGGCATTGTCATTCGCTGAGCTGCGTCCGTAAGTTGCGGTGATTGGTTCACCGAGTGTTGTGCGTGAAAGTAGACGCACAAACTTTTTTTAGAGTGTATGAGCGACAACACATTAGACAGCTTACGCTCTAAACAAAGCCCGTGAGTCTGCCTCCCGCACAACACTCGGAGAGCCAATCACCGCAACTTTCAGAGGCAGCTCAGTGAATGACAATGCCGAAACATATGTTTAGACCAAAAAACGCAGTCTGAGCTGTGACATTAGGCAATGCAAGCGTGCCGTTTTGCATTGATTAATGTTACAACTCAGACTACGTTTTTTGGTTTAAACATATGCTTCGGCATTGTCATTCGCTGAGCTGCGTCCGTAAGTTGGGGTGATTGGTTCACCGAGTGTGGTGCGTGAATGTAGACGCACAAACTTTTTTTAGAGTATATGAGCGACAACACATTAGACAGCTCACGCTCTAAAAAAAGCCCGTGAGTCTGCCTCCCGCACAACACTCGGAGAGCCAATCACCGCAACTTTTAGAGGCAGCTCAGCGAATAACAATGCCGAAACATATGTTTAGACCAAAAAAACGCAGTCTGAGCTGTTACATTAAGCAATGCAAGCGTGACGTTTTGCATTGATTAATGTCACAACTCAGACTGCGTTTTTTGGTCTAAACATGTGTTTCGGCATTGTCATTCGCTGAGCTGCGTCCGTAAGTTGCGGTGATTGGTTCACCGAGTGTTGTGCGTGAAAGTAGACGCAAAAACTTTTTTTAGAGTGTATGAGCGACAACACGTTAGGCAACTTACGCTCTAAAAAAAGCCCGTGAGTCGGCCTCCCGCACAACACTCGGAGAGCCAATCACCGCAACTTTCAGAGGCAGCTCAGCGAATGACAATGCCGAAACATATGTTTAGACCAAAAAACGCAGTCTGAGCTGTGACATTAGGAAATACAAGCGTGACGTTTTGCATTGATTAATGTCACAACTCAGACTGCGTTTTTTGGTCTAAACACATGTTTCGGCATTTTCATTCGCTGAGCTGCGTCCGTAGGTTGCGGTGATTGGCTGCCCGAGCGTTGTGCGGGAAAGTGGACGCACAAACTTTTTTTAGAGTGTATGAGCGACAACACATTAGACAGCTTACACTCTAGAAAAAGCCCGTTTGTCTGCCTCCCGCACAACACTCGGAGAGCCAATCACCGCAACTTACGGAGACAGCTCAGCGAATGACGATGCGGAAACGTATGTTTAGACCAAAAAACGCAGTCTGAGTTGTGACACTGAGCAATGCAAAACGTCAAGCTTACATTTCAACCCCGGCCGCACAGGCTAAAATAACTGAGTGGTTCTTCCGCTTTAAAGATAAATAAAGGTAATGGCTTGTACAAACTGGAAGCAGATGCGTTTTGTAAATTTTTGCTCGAGACCGGTGCTTGGATGTTTATGACGAACAATGCCTAGAATAAAAGTGTCTAATAATGCCGTGGTTGTTGAAGGCTTTCCGCATAGATAATAAACCGCTCTCTTTCTGGCGGATGCTGTTCGTGATTCAGCAAAATTGTATCAGCGCTTTAAGGAACTCACAAGAAAACCGGCAGACATTTTGTTTGAACGGTGTTCCACAAAGAATGAGTATCCAACTGGTATGCCAAATGTGAATTGCCAAGTATAGATACCCCGCAATAAAAGGGATGTAACAGGTAAGCGTCTGGAGTTTACTCGAGCTTGCAAATAATTTTTAGTCAGTATTTTATTCGTGTTTTCGTTTTTTCGTTCGCAGGGACGTAGCAATTGCGAAGCAGCTCTAGATATACTCGTTCTTATTTATTACAACGCATCATAATCCCAACAACCAAAACAGTAGACTGAAAAGGGTTTTAGGTTCTTCGATAAAATGAAACTTCGACAACATTATACAGAAATAACTTTATAGGTGTGTGTGTCCGTGTTACAAAATTTAAAACTGAAGTACAATGTGTTTTCGAAAAAAAAATATACAAATGTTTTTTTTTGTTTTTTTAATTCAAAGTAAACTCCAGATTGCCGAACACTCAGTCTTGGTTCAAATATAGCGGTATACTTCGTCTCATTCTACGATGGACTAAAGGCCAAAGCCACCGGCCGCCACGTCCAATCACGTTCCACGCTAAACTATGACACGCTTAGCATTGATCCGGTTTGAACAAATAATGCTCCGAATCCAAAAACGCTGTGTCATTTTTAAAGCTTTGGCACCACAAAGAGCCATTACGTCGTGGCTTTCTTGGCAATAAAAAATTGTTGAGTCACTCATAGCTCAATACGAAGCACTGTCCACCCATTTACATCAGTGATCCGAGACCAGGGCACCAATACGTGCATTGAAGTAAAATACCACGTAATGTCTAATTGGCTCGTGATTGGATCTGGATCCATCCATCTATCCATCGGTCTATCGTTCCACCCGGAATCTCAAAGCCTCGCCGTTAGAAGTTCACACGTCGACGGAGAAATGTGATCCAAACAAACATCCCTTCCTCAAAAACAACAAACCTCCGCGCAGACATTGACCCTGAAGCTCGAACCCTGCCTTCCCGTCCTGGTGAAAAGCTCTCGCCAACGCAAACGCCACCCTTTGGAACTAAAAGCGGCGATTCCGGCGGAGACTCCCCGAGGAGGGACCCAAATATTTTCTAGGACTTGAAAAGAAACCTTCGGCAACGACAGGAGGAGGGGGAGGAAGATGCCACCGGGGGAGGTTTGGCGGCTTTTTAAAGACTTCTGGACGAACTCCAGGACTGACGGGAAACCAAGCTAAAAGATTACGAAAGGAAGAGGAAAAGAAATAAACGAAGAGTCATGAGCCGCCGCCATTTCGCTTCATCCTTCCCGTCAACCTCCTCCGTCCTCCGCCCCCTCCGCCGACCCGGCAGTGAGACAAACTCGCCCCTTCGCAAAAACGCTAGGCTTCCCGGATCGTTTGGGTGGTGCGAGACCCGAAATTACCTTTCATCCAAAACCATAGCTGGTTTTTAGTACCCCCCTGCGCAAGTACTGAGCATGCCTCTAACGAGGAATTCGCTTCCAGTGTGCAGCTTGGTCATCGTCGGATAAGCACCTCTGTCCGCGCTGAAGGTCGCTGTAACTGCTACGTCCAGGTGCAGTGTTTTGCGTAAGCGATTCGAACGACTCTCAACGGTGAAGATTTGTGCGCCTCAACCGTCCAGAAAGAACCCCCTCACGATAACCGCTTCAAATAGTGCCGCTACTCCGCTCTCTTGTTTGTGAGTGCACAGCTGTATTGTGATTCCGGTGCAGCCATGGAGGTCTTGATGCAGGTACGTTCGGTTAATCTTTACCTCTGACGCCCTTTGCCGACGCTACCGCTATGAATCGATCGTCGGGTCATCGAACTCTTCGTCGATGCCCCACGTCGATTTCATTGAAAGAGTGGCTGCGCTAGAAAGACCATGGATGGCATACTCACGGGTAGATAGCATCTCAAGTATGGCTTCGCTCAATCTAGCGCCTCGTTCGCCGTCGCGATCGCGCTGCCACCTATAATTGGAAAGGCGGCTGGGTAACGAGGCTGACTCGGCCTGTTTCGGCCTTCGGAAGCTTAGCGGCTTAGCCGCCGTACGCCGATCGCGATGGACATGGTCGCTATATTGGACGCCTGGAGCAGGGAAGGAGCTGTTTGTCTCTTCTTTTTTTTTTTATTTCAGGCTTGACTCTTTTAGAAGAATGGAAAGAAGGCTGAACTGGGGTTGCCGTTCAAGGTCGCTGAATGTGTGCAGCAGGAAATTATCTGTGCGGTTGTGAAAAGAGCCGGCTATAAACAAAACGAAAAATATATACCGTGAAAACTTCATCGGTAGTATCAAAAAGATTTTTTTAGCCTAACTGATCGCTTACGCTGATTAACGCTGGTTGTTCGACACAGAGAACTTTCACCGAAGCTTCCTCATTTTGTGTGCGGTATTTAACTAATCCATCTTTTTCTTCTCCGCGTTTATTCGGTGCTGTTTGTTTGTTTGTTTGTTTGTTTGTTTGTTTGTTTGTTTTGTTTTTTAATATGAACCAACTGGCCCAAATTACCACCTCGCTGTTTAAAGAAGTTCATTAAACAAATAACTATGATTAGTATTAAAACCGTTTTTTTCTCTCGAAGCTATAGCATGCAGGAAATATACACTGGGATAATTAAGCTAAGAGCAATAAGAAATTAGTTATTAATTATTATCGTATTTTCAGAAATTGTTTTGCAAAAGCGTTTTCATTTTGATTAGAAAAGGCCTCTTTGAGGCAATTTTACCGCAGGTTGAGTAATTAATGGTTCAATCGAATAGCGCTGCTTCATTTATAGCTTTCACATTTGAAATTGAAGTCGCAACACACTGGCAGCTTCGTTTGCAACGTGCAAGCTAAGAATGTCGCTACGCTTTTCGATTCGAAGCAATTTTCGCGCAGACACAATATATAGTTCAAGTAATGTAACTGAAAACCAGTGGAGAGAAGGGGTTGTTACAAGGAGGAGAAGGAAGAATGTTGTGGCCGATTTCCCGAAGTGACTTCCAGTTACTAATCAATATGATAAAAATTTTATTCCATACTTCCAATACAAAACTGCTTTATTTGTAAATGTTTAATGCATATTTTTTTCCTTCGTCACTCTAAAAAATGTCTTTAAATCTACTTTCACGCACAAAACTCGGAGAGCCAATCACCGCAACTTACGGAGGCAGATCAGCGAATGACGATGCGGAAACATATGTTTAGACCAAAAACCGCAGTCTGAGTTGTGACATTAAGCAATGCAAAACGTCACGCTTGCATTGCTTAATGTCACAACTCAGACTGCGTTTTTTGGTCTAAACAGATGTTTCGGCATCGTCATTCGCTGAGCTGTCTTCGTAAGTTACGCTGATTGGCTCTCCGAGTGTTGTGCGTGGAAGTAGACGCACAGACTTTTTTTAGGGTGTTCTTGGGATACCCTAGTCCGCGCACCGGACAGACCTAGATTCATGAGTTCTCTACTGCCAAACTGAAGTTACTGCTCCAGAGTTTACACAATTTACAAGAAGAACTCTTTGTGGAGTTCTTTCAGTTTGTATATATTAAATATTAATTGTTGACACCAATGAGTACAAAAAGTGTTTCATTTTAACTCGAACAAATTTTTTTAAGGGGGTAAGAAACGAGTACCGGTCTTGACCATGTATTCATCAGGCTTCGACATACATTAGATGAGGCAATAATCGTCCTGGTGCGTTGGTTAATTAACTAAAATACGTTCAATTTCTAACCACCGGTTTTAGGGGTCAGGTTTCAACTGCAGTATTCACGGCAAATTACTATTAGAGGCCAGACTAATTAAAATGATTTTCAAACATTGTTTAAAAATGTTACTGATAATTTTTGGGTTTTTTTAGTCCCATTTATAAATTGCGCACAAAAAGAGCGCCGCATGCCCTGCCCACGAGTACACTTGGGAGAGTGACGTATTCGTTTTATTCATCTTGGCATTATCTCGGCTGCATGTCCTTGATGGGTTCGCCGACGATAGAAGTGGCAACATGACTGAAAGGTCTACGTCACTCTTCTTAGCGTGATTGTGGGCAGGGCTTGCGCCTTTCCTCTTGCCCGCAAAAGTAAATCAGTTTTAAAAACGTAAAAAATGTATCACTTTATATATCTAAATCATTACATTTTCGCCAAATTTTTTTAAATTGTCTGGTCTGTGAGAGTAGTGACCGTCAATCCTGAAATTGCAGCACGACACATAAAATCAATAATTGAAAAGGTAAGTAACATACTTTAGTTAATTAGTCAACTTATCATGCCGATTATGTTCTCTTCTAATATCCACCGTGAAGACAGCACCTGCCTCTCACCCACTTAGAAAAGGAAAGACGTTTACAAATCTCTGTAACGTGAAATGAGAGCGGAGCTCTTGAGGAGGAAGACGAGTGGAGGGTACGGAGGGAAATGTATGCCCCTCCTTTTCCTCCGTATCCTCTCCCCCTCCCATCCTTCTTCCCTCCTCTTCCTTCCTCCTCCAATTCAGTTTCTCCGCTAAAATAAGTGAGGAAAATGACGTCACATGACTTGGTGTCACGTCACCTAAGAACAAATTCAGCATCGCCGCTCGATTTAGCGGACAAATTACGTTTCTCCACTGGATTTAGCGGGAAAACTGACGTCACGTGACGTATACGCCAATTCAAATCCCCGCTAAAATTAGCGGGGATATGAATTGGTGTTGAGATTAGGTGACATTAATTTTCCAGCTAAATCAGGAGGAAAAACTGATTTTTCCGCTAGATTTAGCGGAAAATTGAACTGGTGTCGGGATTACTCGACGTCAATCTTCCTGCTAAATTCAGAGCTAATACGCCGATGCTGGCGCTGCGAAACACGGAAACGGGCGCCTAAGAGGTGTACTTTAAAAAAATATAGGTTGGAATTAAAAGCAAACACTATGTATAGTTCCCATCCCTACTAGGACTACTCAACTGCAACTGGGTGATTTCAGATAACATCGCCCAAAGAGTGGCTGGTCGACACTTTTAAATCAACTGAATTTTTTATGTGCCATGGTGTAGTGTCTCGTATAAACGAATCCACAAAAAAAAAATTTTTGAACAGAAAGAATTGTAAGCCATGAAGAGGTGGACAGCTGCATTAACGCGCACTGATGGAAGGGGCACGTTTGAAAGTGAATAACTAAAGGAATAAAATTAGGATACTTTTATTAATTTTTAGAAACAAACTACGGCTACTGTTTGCTTGTAATATATAATAATTATATTTATTTCTTTTATATTTCGTTTTCTAAAAATTTCCAAACATGCCTGCTCGAACGACAAATGGCAAAATGTTGAGGCCTGTTTCTCATGAAATAATTTAATCATTATCATATATTTTCAGATAGCATTCTACTTATATGTGGATAATATTTATAAAAATGTATGAGGTATCTGAGTGATACGATAGTCGGGATATATTTTGGGCAAACACAGGGAAAACATCAAACAACGAAAAATTCAGACGCGAAAAAAAAAACAAAAAAACACCACCTTCGATTCTTTTAAATTTGGGTACCCTGTTATACTCTATTTCGGCATTTATTTCTTTTAAAATTATGTTGCATAATCTGATTGAGAAAGAAGACACAACTCCCCAAAGAAATGTCCTTTTTCAAAGCCTAAACTTAGTAGTGCCCTACGCGAGAAGTTACTCTGAGTTTCAGTTTCATAAAACTAACACAATTTTTTTATTTTTTTTTTATTCAGATGAGGCCATTTATAATTATAGCCATCGTTCACACAGTAAAATTGTGGAGAAAGTATATACAGCATTCTACATACAGCGTACAAAGAGGTATCGTATTAGAGATTAGTGATTCGAGAAAAAAATGATACAGTGTGAAGTTCTGCTTTCCGGTATATCTTATATTTAAATTAAAATAAATATAAACTTACACACACAAAAATAACGATAGAATACTAAAATTGTTTAGGTTAGCTATTTATTTCTGGGGGCAGATCATTCCAGGTGAGGGCTGCGACCGCACCGGTGTGTAAGAGCTTCGATCGATACTCTTGGTGTACGAATGGATCGTGGCTAGCCGAGATATTTGATTCTGATCTAATATAACGTTTCGTGATTCTTTTATGGTGATCACATAAAGATTATAAGCCAACACCAAGTAAAACAGTAGGTGAAATACCTTGCGAAGAAAACTGTGATAAATAAGATGTCCCTGCATTCAAAATGAGGAATCCTTGGGGAATCAAATTCAGCACCTTACGCTAAGGATTTCCTTGCTGTACCCATTTAATAAAGTTTCTTCTAACCAAATCCGACTGTCCGTGCTACATATATGTCACAGGTGCCTTCTGTTGATGATTTCCACAGCCGCCGCGCGTGCCAAATTTGAATGCCAGGAAAGGCGCGCACAATCAACCACACTTCTTTTTTTTTTTTTTTTCTTTCTTTTTTGTTGACGATACCGAACAACCTCATTTTCGTCCACATACACAAGATGCACGCCTTTCAGTTTCTCAGATAGAACGCTCACAATTGTCCTGGCCGTCCGAATTGTGTTTATTGAACGTTGTCTCAGGTTGTTCAGAGTGGCCTGGCGCTTCACGAGTCCGCCAACTGCGTCGCATGCATTTTCCCATGTCCAGATGCAGAACAAAACCTCTGGGCTTGCGGGCAATCGTTTTGTGCAAACTGGTGAAGCTGGTAGCGATTCTTAATATGACTGGCGGCCCCGTCACTTTCATACGTCACGTGCGAGTATACCGCAACGTTGTCTTCAACCCACTCTCAGTTTTTCTAGAGCCAAGCGCGTTCAGCGGCGGCGTCACACAGGTCGTCACTGATGATAGCAAAGCAATTTGTAGATTTTTTTTTTTTTGTAAATATCGTAACTTATTTTTTCAGTGTTATGCTTGAACTTTGTCAGGGAGCACGATGGTTCAGTTTTCAGCAAAGTCAAAATGAAAGACAATGCTTCCGCGTTACATGCACTGCTTTTAATCGTAGATCGCTTTATCTTGCATTTGTCGGATATGGTTGTGAAATGTCCAACTTTCAACCGTTACCTGAACGACTTCTAGGAACATCTCAGGATCCAATATTTTTTTCACAAGGTCGCCGGACTCCCACGTTGTAAGCACAATCTCTTCATCCTCTGGGATATGAAGTTCCTCGAGTGTAAGACTCCGACCTTCTAGGCAGTGCCCACAGTCTCCTTAAAGACACACTTCGTAGTGGGTCGCACAAAAATGCTGAGTTTATTTCACCATGTTGACTGTTGAGCCTGTAACGTTCTTTGCAGCGTCAATACAAAGGTAATAATTGGCGCAGCGCACACAACGCCAACTTCCTGGTGAGGAATACATTTGACCCATCTAGGGCGCAAGGAATCAAATTTGGTTAGCCCAACACCGGAATCAGGATGCTTGCCTTTGTATACACCAAAGGCCTCTCGGATTGGGCGTGTCAGGAAGCGCTTTGGCACGAACGTTCTCTCCCCGTCGAGCATGACAGAGATCACGTCCTTCTGGTTGGGACCTTGGCGCGAATATTGTAGCTCGTTTTTCGTGAAGGGCAGCAGACACGTTCTCAGGGCTCACCTTGCACCTCGTGTAAGGATCCGGCTCATACCACACGCCATGCTTTTATTTACCTAGAGCGTAAACACTGTCGCCATGTTAACCTTTCCTGGATTAATATGGCGACAGTGCTTACGCTTCTATTCTATTTAGGTGGGCTTCGAGTATCTGGGGGTTCTGCTGTCTGTTGGTGTGCCTCTTTGTGCCTGATATTATTGCCCTTAACGCCAGCGAGTGGGACGGCGACAGGCACGACTGCTCAGTAAACAGGCATCGGCGGCCATACTTTGTTTGTTGAAGCGAACCCCCTCATCCTTGACAGCGAGCGGGGAAATGCGAAAAAAGATTGTATCCGCCGTTTTGCCAGAACTAGCGACGAGTATCGTCGACTACTTCCGTCAACAATCGCGCCATAATTGTGATCTTCGCGCGGAAAGGATTCTTGCAAGCCACAGAACACTATCACGCAGAAAGGGAATGCTTGAATATATTTTTATTATAGATATAAATCAGGGATATAAATAAAAGAGAGAGAGAGAGAGGGGGAGAGAGGAGCGTATAGTGTCGTAGGAAAATAAAGTAAACATAGTTCCCAGTGGCCGATGGCTGCTGGATCTTTTCTCGGATCACTAGTTCGTAATATGATAGCTTTTTGTACACAGTAGTTTCTCCTCAATATTAGTGTGTGAACGATTGCTATCGTTATCAATGGCCTCCTCTGAATAAAAATATATAAAAGATTTGTGTTAGTTTCATAAAACTGGAACTTAGAGTCACTTCTCGTATAGGGCACTGCTAAGTGTAGGCTTTGAAAAAGGACCCTACTTTGGGGAGTTGTGTCTTCTTTCTCAATCAAATAATGCAACATCTTTTTAATATAAATGAATGCCGAAATAGAGTATAACAGGGTATCCAAATTTTATAAAAATCAAAGGTGGTGTTTTTTTTTGTTTTTTTTTTTTTATTCGCATCAAAATTTTTTGTTGTTTGATTTTTTTTCTGATGTTTGCCTAAATATATACCGATTATCATATTACACACATACCTTATATATTTTTTTAAATATTAATCATATATAAATAGAATATAATATTTCAAAATTATATGATCATGATTAAATTATTGCATAAGATACAGGCCTCCGAATTTTGCCATTTGTCGTTCGAGCAGGCATGTTTGGCAATTTTTAGAAAATGAAATAAAATAAAAATAAATATAATTGCTACATATTACAAGCAAGCTGTACCCATAGTTTATGTATAAAAAGTATTGGAGTTATCCTTATTATTTTGTTTTAGTTATTCATTTTCAAACCCGCCCCCTCTATCAGTGCGCGTTAATGCAACTGTCCACCTCTTACGATTTTTCCTGTCCCCAATATTTTTTTTGGACAATACTAAGTTTGGATTCGTATATATCAGACACTATACAAGAGAACATAAAAACATCAGTTGATTTAAAAATGTCGACCAGCCACCCTTTGGTTGATAGTTCTATTTAAGTAAACATTTTTTCATACACTACTGCTTGCTCAATTATTTATGGTAGTATTTTTACGACATAAGTGGCGTTAGCAAATGAGGCTTTTAAACGCCAGAAAACAATCGTCAATTCTGCTTAAATATAGTCGCCTGATGTTTTAGCAAATAGATATTCAATAACAGTTTAGAACAAGTATGGCACTTAATGGTTTTAGCGCTACTGATCTGGAATGATGGCTTCACTCGGGTAATTTTCTTGGCATTAACAAGCGCTACAGTGTAAAATTTACATATGAAGAACGCCAAACTTGACATGAGGGTAAATAGGTGAAAAAATATAAGAAGAAAACATAACGTGCACTTCGTTTGAGATCAGATAAAAGTGCATACTTAATAAAATAAAACGTTTCAGATAACATTTACGACGCAGCGAAAGAAGAGGGCATGATAAGTTAGGTCTTGTTGTCAACACACTTGCTGAATATGGTAACTAACTACGTACTAATACTTTTCGTCGAACGGTTTCTCATGGAGTCACAAGTGCGACTCATTTTCCCAACATCAGTAATGATGATGCATTTGTGTCGTTGAACAAACTTTAAAAAAAAAAACAATCACTAAATGTGAGACCACCATAAAATCGTTTTACATGAAGGCATACTGTAAGGGCACAAGATCATATATGAGTAAATAAATTTCCTAATACTTGGACATTTACACTATAAATATCTAAGAATCCTATGCACGAGTATAATCATTCATAAACAAGGAAGGTAATATACGCGTAATAACTATACTATAAATGATGACGCTAGCCTGTGACATCACCTCATCAACCTCGCCACGTAATGGCGCCAATATCGTGAAATTAACACAACATTCCAAGCCGATCAATCTAATCGAGGAACGTCGTTCCTCGATATAAATAGAAGCAGAAAGCCTCGTTCGCTTATCAGGAACGCATGCCTGGAGAACATCATATCATTATTAGGCTTTTGACCTTACTCCTAGACGCTGTAACTTCAGGTCTCGCATCGTTTGGAACAAGTTGCAGGTAACGTTTAATAAGCGTTCGATATATTAGATGTGGCGTGTTTGGCTGAGAACACGGCCTATGGAGCGCGAGTTCGTCTTTTTCTTTTTGGAAGGGTTGTGGTGAGGTCAGAACGCCGAGCTCTGGTTGACTCTATGTTGAAGGAAAGGAGGTAGATCTCAAAGCGAGCTGCCTCGAGGTCTACACCCTATGCTTCAATCAGAGCCAGTCAGTGCTCTGCCTTCTGACGTCACCAAAACCCCTGCAAAAAAAGCAGCAAAACTTGCGCTCCACATTGATTTTTGACATCATAGAAAAGGTTAGTTAAAAAATAAACAACGGCTAATATAACCTCTCTAACCTGTGCTATTGTAGCAATTACAGCGACAAGCGACTTCAAACCGTTTATATGATTATCACTAAATTCAAATTTAATTTGAACCGCCTCAAATGGTTTTGCGTACAGGTATACAGTCAACCCTAAGACGTATAAGGCTCGTTTAGTATATTTACACCTCCTGCACCAGCTGCTATCGGTACATACTGCCCTATTTAAGTTACGAGCGTAAACTATCTTAACACACGTGCCAAAAGTCGAGTGTCCTGCTGTTTTCTGCATCGGTGTAGGCTGATGTAAATAGATCGAACAAGCCCCTTATATAATACAGTGGAATCTCGTCAATTCAAACTCTCTTAATTACAACTTACGGATAATTCAAACTAACATGCAGGTCCCATCCTATGTGTCTCTATGGTACGAAACTCCCGGTAATTGAGACTGCTTTATTTAAACAAATTTTCGGTCCCCATCGAGTTTGAATTAACGAGCTTGACTGTAGTAGCCTTCATAGACCGATGTGAAGGAAGCCAGCTGGCGCTTCCTAACTGTTTTTCGTGCACTCTGCATAACGCATCTCTGAAATATTGATAGCAGTTTTCTACTTCGATATCGCGACTTACAAGTTTCTATACCTGGCAGACTCGACTCGGCCGTTTGTGAATCATTTGTGAAGCACGTGTTGGGCATGGTCGAGCACAAGGAGACTGTGCAAGTTTTTATTAGTCTTGTTTTCTCAAAAATCGCACCTTTAACCACGTTAGTTCCGGTTTTACTTGTGCAGTTATTGCGACTTGGACGAAGTGTTACGACTGCATAAACGCCGCGATTTTCCACGGATGCTTCTGGAGCATCGCTTTATGTGCCTGTTATTCATATGTATATTCACTTTGTGTGAGATACGTTAACCAACGGTCATATTCGCTTTCCAAAGAGTGCAACCCAGAAAAATTAAAACAACCCAAACACTGGTTCGTAAAACTATACAAGTTTAGAAGGAGCTTACGAAAAGAATTTGAAATTGGTATTTTCAATTCGCTCGTTTCTTCCTAGACCGAAACACAACAATCCTTGCATAATCTTGAACCCGTAAATTTACGTCTGTCATGCGGCGTTTTCGTATATCATGTACCTATTTTTTGACGAATTGTTCTTACCAGATGAAAATGCGTGCAGTCTTCACTAACAATCTCGTCTGTTTAAGATAGATTTTCGAATGACCAGACTTCTGTCATCACAGGTTTTACTTTCTTTAACTCACAAACTTTCTATTACTACCATCTTTCGTTTATGTTTAACGTTAAGATAAACTTGAATAGCATTAGAGACTTCAATACACAGACATTTCGAAAAGAGTATTTTTTTCAAGTCTGTACAAACGTTCGTACACACTTAAAGAAGGAAATACTTTTTTCGAAACGTCTTTGTATGAAAGATTCTATTGTTATTCAAAATTCTCTTAACGTTTTTAATTTCTTTATGAAATATATTTTAGTGCATTCGGTTTATTTTTCAAGAAACAGGGTATAAGACATCGTTCGAGGCATCAGTTATAGATCTATCAATCGAGACGCCGAATGTTTGACTCTTAGAGATAAACCTAACAAAGCAATAAAAAATAATATCAATAGCTGAACTACAGATTCAATTTAAAATGTATGTCTTTTGATGTCTACGTGTTTGCCTTTTCTTGAATTTTTAAGTCACAATAGAAGAATTAGGAAAACTCACTAAGCCTATAATAATCACTGGAGAAAGAGAACAAGGGCGACAAAGGACAAACACAAATCTCCAAACACAGCTGGGTGACTGGTGCGCGACCAAGCAAATCCGCCTGGTCCTGGTACCGAACCAGATAACTCTCCATTTCCAGTGGAGCGCTCTACCAACTTAGCTAACCAGGGGTTAGACGTCAGTAGAGCAAACGGGTTTCATCAGCTGCCACCAGTCTGACACCAACAAGAGTTAAATGACCTGCATCTTTTAAGGTTACGATGATAATCCAATCAATGCAAAGGTGCAAGCAGGACAAGAGTCATGATAATAATCCCCGGAGAGGGGGACCGAGGGGGACAAAGGACAAAACACAAATCTCCAAACACAGCTTGGTGGCTGGTGCGCGACCGAAAAAATCCGACTGGTCCTATTATCGAACCAAAGACCTCTCTCCCTCTCCAGTGGAGCGCTGTCCAACTGAGGTCCCCGGTTCGATACCAGGACCAGGCGGACTTCTTCGTTCGCGCGCCAGTCATCTAGCTGTGTTTGGAGATTTGTGTTTGTCCTCTGTCCCCCTTGTTCCCCTTCTCCAGAGAATATTACCGTCATGCTTGTCCAGCTGGCTTGCACCTTTGCATTAATTCCATTATTATCACTCACTGTGCAATTTGCTTTTCAATATAAATCCACCAGGAGCCAGTTTTGAGATCTGAAGTGGAAATTCAAGTTTATCTATAATGTAATTGACTTAAATCTGCATCTCCGTTATGTTGACAAATAAATACAACAGGGCCCAAATACGTACGCAACAAATGGTTGCCGTTAAACGGACATGTTTATTGCAAATTCTAGAAACTACAGCAATTAAATTTCAAAACTTTTACTCCTCCACGTGTCACTTCTTTATTTACAAAAGAGATGGCTTTTTGTTGCTGTAAACATTTCAGACTTGAGAACACAAAACATATGCCAGTTATCCCTCAACTTAAATATGTAGAGGCCTATAATCCAGTATTAGGTTGCTTGGTAAAAGCGGATTGTTAATGAAGAACACAACATTCCTTGCAGTGTTCATGAAGGTACTGGTAAAACCAGGGAATAAAAATACCAAATTATAAGGCTGCTTTATTCTACTTTAATATTACTTATTTTGCTACGATAAAAAATTCAACCGAATATGGTAATAACCTCATGTGACAGGCGGTCGTGCTTAAAAAGTCCACACGAATTAGGAAGGATATGAAACGTTCCCAAAATATTTGAATGGACACAACCGAAAAAAAAAAAAACTTGTGCACGCAAATTTTGTATGGCGGCGAAATAATAAAACATCTTGGAACATATTAAGTGCTATCGAAGTGTTGATTAGTTTCAATATCATGGCGACTGCACACCGTATAACAGCTTTAATGTCAAAATACCGTTCACTTAACAAAACAGTATTGCGAACTCCGTACGGTTAAAGGCTCGAATTTATTAAATACCTCTATATCATGTGCACCTAGACCAAACGGCTGGCTCAAGTGCATGAAAGATATTTTCGAACTATTTAGTCGTATACCGTTTTTTAAACACAACCTCAATCTAAACAAAAACTCCGACGAAATTCTGCAGAAGGCTAGAAAAAGAATCCGTAATCAAATATATTGAGGAATACAAACAAGTCTGAATAAAGACCACGTGTGCGTTAGGCGCACAATCACTTGCATTAAGATTTTATAGTGAATCAATTAAAGTTATACTAACTCTTGTGATCGGCTTGCTTTGCTGCTAACCGGACCTGTAGGAATTACAAGGAGTCAGCGGTTTCAAGAGCGAGCAACTGAATTTTGATTAGACGTAGACAAATACAAGTCGATAAACATATTTATGTAACTGTGTCTCTTGGCTCTCTGCCGCCGGGTCTCTGCGTGTTGTCTCTTGTGCCTCACCAAAAGGCGGTGCGCGCGAGGTGTGCGCGGCATAGCGCTTTTGACCACCGCGCTGACAGGACATGGCCGAATGGTCCGGCATCAGTCAAACGGGCCGACCAAGAACGAGGAAGCCGCCAGTATGCCCACAGCATTTATTTCATAAGGTTTGATAATGGAAGTTTTGCAACGGGTAAAAATGGTTTAAGTTAAGACGTATAAATCAAGCATCTGAAAAATGCAAGCACTCATTACACCTGTCCTGAAAATCAAAGGGTCAATTCATCAGCGGTCATACTCAAACTCAAGCGTGGAAAACGATGGCGGCGGCTGTTCGCAAACTATACATCACTGGCATGAACTGTTGCATAACTCAGGGTCACACTAAAGATGAGTCTCCCAAAAATGGACCTAACAGCATATCAAAACCTGTTTATATCTAAAGAAACAAACAATTACAGTAAAAGTATAATTACATAAATAATGAAATAATGCTCCAGCCAGCTTTTCGAGCGAGGTTGCATTTTAATATACATCGTTTGATTCAAATCGTTTTGGTATGCATCGATTCGTAGTTGGATTTGGCAGCTTCCCGCTTCACGGGGAGTTCCTGAAGTAACGTATTTTACAAACTACTTTACATGTGATCAAACCGGTTGCTATGTTCCTAACAACGAGCAGTCAGTCAGTCTCAGGGTGTTTCTTTGTGATTTGTTAGTCGGACAGTCTATATAGTACGACAAGATGTTGATAATGAATAGCAGATTAATTTCAATGATAGAAAAATGAAAGTTGCTTAAACTTCTAGCCATTCTTCATAGAATTTATTTCGCTCGTTGAAGAGCTTTGCGAATATGTCTAACTATGTAGCTGCCTCAAAGTCATTAAATCATCGCATTTATTATATGTATAGTCACTATTTTTAAGCACTCGGTTTTTTAAGGGGTAATTCGTTGTAACTCACCAACAGGCACCATAATTAATGACACATAAAAAGTTGTTCATTCGAAAATAGAGTACTCATATGTAATTTAGAATCCAGTGAAACTGCTTAAACTCGATATAAGAAATAATCCTATAAAAGCTCGAATTATAAATGATGGCTCCTTTCCGTGAAGTTTTATGCCTTATATTTAAGATGAAAGTTTGGGCTTGTCTTATTTGCCACAAGCCAGAACCTTCCTTTATAAGTACTCCGTAAACTGTACTTCGGCAACTTTTACTTTAAACTTACAATTTTTAAGAATATGAGCGCTCACACACTGATAGGTTTAAAAATAGCTATGCAGTAGGCAATTCGGACACGATTCAGGACCCAAACTTTCATGGTGAAAATTTCAGGCATGGCAGTGTATCAGTGTACATGTGGTTATTCTGATTATTACACCTCGCGCTGCATACAAAACTTGGCAAAGTCTTGTCAGTTCTTTTCCGCACTATTGTGAAGGCAACATTTTATTAATGCATAAAAACGTTTGGTGTATATTACGATCACAGTTTCCTTTGCCATAGCTAGATGTACTGGTCATGAATTAACTTTAATTGCGTCACTTATTTGTATACTCTTACTAAGTGCAGAAACTCGGTATATGCTGTCTAGTATTTCTATAATATAGTTTTGTAATTTGCAGTTATATAGCAGCATTTCTCTTAGAGTGGTGGTTCAGTTGATAAGCTTTAGGGAAACATAGCTGAACAGGCGCAATATTTAGTTCTATCAACTCATTCTGTAAACTTTTATTGTAATAAAGGCCTAAAACAGCCCTGCATAAAATATAATACTGGCACAACTATTAAGGTAATTCATTTCAGCGAGTCACTCCCTGATTTAAGCTGAAACCTTAACGCAACTGCTTCAAAAAAATGTCATTTTAGAGACAAATCAGCAAGCGACAGCACTGGAAATAAAATAATTTGATGTCTTAATCGTGCAAATCTTTTAATAACATGTAAGCATGGCGTGTGGCGGAGTGCGCCAACTTTGTTCTTTGTTTTTGTTCTCTTACGCAGGGAAGCATCTACGAGGAACGAATTCACGAGTTTTCGAAGAAGATAGGTCGGCGGATACAAGTCTTCAGCACTGGAGGAGGAATGTTTTCATCGTTTAATAAGTGAGAGCAGTAACGGACTATATATCTCTCTACGCGTAGCATGCGACATTCAAACTGAATCGTAACAAATGGAGACGAGAGGCAAAACATTAAGAAAGCCCTGGCAAGAACAGTAATTTAACATTAGAGTAAAGTCCTGCTTTTTTGTATTATTAACCTTGTTGGCATCTACTGCACATCACTTTTTTTGAATACCCATAAACAGAAACTAAGTGTCTGGGGAATTATATACCTCACATGGCTATTATACTGTACATGTTAGGGATCTGTACATGGTGCTTGACAACAGACCTTGCTACTCAGCTCTTTAACAAATACTTGGTCATGTAAATTAAAGACAATATTAGAACTTGAAGAACGTTAGACGTATTTATTTGTATATTTAGAATCTCCTAACATATAACTGCGTTAAAATAGAGTTCATATCCAGGCTACCAAAAACGTGTCTCGCCAATATACTATTCGTGTGCTTTAAAACAGTAAGACTTCCTCCATGAAGCATTGGGGTAATAATAAAAGTCAGCTAAAAGCTTCAATTAGATCATTATTGTCGTAATTTGTGATAATTTTGAAACCAACATGTTTGAGACATCCTTCAGACGCGAACACAGCAAACATGAAACGTGCCATAAATCTGCCATAAAAATTTAACTGGCACAACTATTAGTTTACTTCTTGATTTGCCACAAAACAAAACATATGCACTGATTAAGCTTTTATTTACTAAGTTATGTTGATTTTTTGCTAATGAGGTACCAACCATGCTCACATGCTGCAAGCAGACAACCCGAGCTGTGTGTGTCAAGTGCATGCTGAAGGAAGTACGTTTTCGGAAGCAAAGATGGTTATTAGCAATATCGGTGTCAAAATCGTGTTCAGATTTTAATTGCGGTCTGACGCCAGCAAAATCCGCATAATATATCTAGCTCTCGGTATACGTTTGTTTCTTTGGTACTTTAAACTTCCTAAACAAATAGCAAAACAAGCACGCAAACTGTGCGGATGTGGGGTTAGTTCGGTATGCAGCTTGGAGCGTGAGGCAAAGTGTTTTTTTTTTTATATGTTGGACGATATGCACAAGTTGTGTCGCCCAAATTTGACAGGGCATCATTACTAACATTAAGCGTAACATCTGTTGTCTGTATTGCATTGTTTCCAGAAAAATGTAAAACATAACAACTAGAACACTTCTCGTGTATATAAACGACCAGAATGCTCAATTAGTGACCATAGTCGAGGTAATAACAGCTTGTTAAAGAGAAAGAAATGTTCGTGTATATTTAAATAATATTCAGCAAAAACCGAGATGACATTGCATGTACTTAGTACATAGTAATAGTTACTCATGGCACAAGATTGCTTCCAGTGCTTGTGCTTGCGTGTTTTTTTTTTGTTTTTTTTTTTTGCGGTGGGGTGTGCGTGAGCCTGTTTGTCAGTCCGATCTTGGTGCGTTTGCGTGCGCGTGCTGCCAGCATATGTCTCTGCATGTCAGTACCCTGCAGTCTCCCGCAATATAAAAAAAACCCCGTTTGCCAAGGCACTTAATGCGGCTGCTAACCACACCTTGGCCGGAGACACTTTATGTATTTTTAGATATAAAATAGAAGAAAGCTTCGCGTATTTCATCACCTCAATCAGTGTGGGCCTGTCCCAAGCGAGGCCAGAAAAGTAGCCTGAAACTGCTCTGCCGGATGTGTCTTTAATATTGATGGAGGCTGTACGTCTGTGGGTGTGGGTGTTTATTCGTATTGTCACCGTGAGTGCGCAGGGCCGGACTATAAGGTCGGGAAGGGATAGGCAAAAAGGGAGGGGGGGGGGGGGGGGAAGGAAGGGGGGGGCCCGCCGACCGTTTTTTTTTTAAGTTTTTAAGAGCAACATTTTGAATAAAAAACAAAACGACATACGTAAGCTTTGTTTAAGGAAGATATGTTTAAATTTTGTTGAAATAGTAATATATTAAGTAAAAAAGATAGCTCTGGGCAACGCCTCACCCGTGACGTAACATGCGTCCGTGACATATCTCTCGCAGACCTCCCCCTCCCCCCACCAGCCTGACCATTAAATCACCCCTGTGAGTGTGCGTATGTCTTTTTGTATCTGGGCGTGTGTCAGTACCTTTGAGAGCATATGTGTGTGCTTGCGCGTTTGCCTGTGCATGCGCCTGTATATGTGCACGTCTGCTGCTTGTATATGTGCGAGAGTTTGTGTATAGTGATGTGTGTGAGTGTGTTCGTCATTCAACGGATGTCCGACAGTCAACGAATGTTGAGCGGTAGATACCATAACTCAAAAGAAACGTCTCTGTTGTTGCGTAATTTCAAGGAGAATAGCGAGCGTTTTTCTTTCAATCTTTTCTTCGCAAAAACTTGATGACGTAGCTTGGAGGTCGCAGTGTCGGCGTAGTCTCCCAGTGACGATATTTGAATGCGGCTCGTAGATTGAACCAGGACATTGCGTGAGCGCTCAATTTGAGCTCGTGATAATCAATAGCTCGAGAAGCATTCGGGTCGTGGCTCGTGTCTTATCGCTGTAATGACGACAATGGTCGAATCATAATAATGTCTGGAAGTTGGAACTCAGCACGTATTTTGTGCTTAGACAACTCCAGCGCGTGGCTATGATAAACATTTACGGCATATAATCGCCTCCAGATCATGTGGTCGCGTGTTCTGGCCGCGATTTGGGGGGGGGGGGGGGGGGGGGGGGGGGTTAGGGTTAAAGAATAAAGGGAAAAGCTGTTTTTTTTTTGTTTTTTTGTGACCATCATTACATGTGGAATAATAATAACGCGCTTTTCGTGGTGTATAAACATCACGGACTTTTTCCTAAGCTGTATTTGCTCTAAGTACAAAAATCTTTTCACCGCCTTTTTTAAATTTCGAATCACAATCTCTTTTTCCAATGATTGTAGATTTACTTACACAGATCTGATGCGACATTGCAATACCATGAGTGCTAAAATAATTCTGTTCTTCAGTTCCCCTTTTGCGGAGACCTTTTGCGGAGAAGTGTGCTGGCGCGAATGGACTCTTCCAAGTTTTTATAATAGCTGAGCTTTTTCTAGATTAAAGTATACTTAAAAAGCCTTTGGCCTGGTGAGACAACATTACAATGAAAGCATTGTTTCTCTCTCCGCAAGCATCCGTGAGCCATCGACTCTCTAGAGTGTCTCGCTTCTACTGCGAGAGGGAGTCGCTCTCAAAATAAACCAACTGAGTGCGCCCCCCTTTCGCGCTTTGCTGGAGCCTAGCATTCCTTCTTCTAGCCAGCTGACGCGGCGCCGTGTGCGGTGTGCACAGTACCTCCGCCCGTGACTGACTGATTTCGTAAAAGCGTGACGCCCCCGTGAGCCGACAGCCGCGAGGTGTGCACGCGAGCAATAGAAGTCTGCGAAAGACCCTCTCCCTAGTCGAGCGTTTTTTGTTGTTCCTTTTTCGCCCGCCTTTCTTTGCTTTTTTTGGGTGTCCATTGTTTTCACTATAGTAGCGACGGAGCCGCTGGAGCATGAATACAATGACCGATCACTGTCCGCCGCCGCGCGTTTTTTGTGTATCGGTCACGCGCGCACTTTCACCTCATTGAAAGCCACCGTACGCGAAATGTATTTCCGGGTGCCCGTCTGCTGCACTCAGCACTGTCACTGGTAATCGGGTATAGGAAGTATTCTCCGGCGGCCATAGCTGTGTGCGCGAATTCTGAGCGCGTGCTGATGGCGAACTTTTACCGTTTTTTTTGCAACGTGCATTCCGCACCCTCAAGAGTGCCGGTCTTCGCAGCCTATTCATGTGAGCTCGTTCTGAGCATGTGCTTTAAACAGCACCCAGAAATATGGCGTCCAGTTAAAACTTCCTATAGAAAGCGATGTCAGCTTATCTAACTCCGAGAGTGCTATTTTTGACTCCAGAACAGCTGCGACAAAGTTATATAGACCTTTTTTATACGAACGACATCTTGAATGTCGTCGCATCTGGTATGCGGTAAAACATCGTTTTGATCTCTCACGCCGCTGGAGGGTGTTTACGAAAAATACGTGATTGTCAAATATTATTTTTTTGGGCTCACCTATACCTTCTCGCATATTCCAAAATAAAATGTTCTTTTCGTCTTTTTTTTTTTTTTTGTCGCATATTAGATTTGGAACCCACGTGACTGGGAAGGACAGAAAACAGAAAACGTCTATAACCTTCCTTAACCGATCCGTCATTGATTCGGAATATGAACGCTTGCTTGCAATTCGCCGACGAGCAGAGCGCAAAGTGAGGCAGACAAAAGATCCAAATGACCTACGAGCAGCTCGAGAGGTCCAAAGACACACAGGGCAGCACGCGCAGAAACTTGGTTGGCAATTGCTCGAAATCCTGTTCGTGCTTCAATTTATTCCAAAAAGCCCTTTATACATATCTCGAGGATTGCACGTGGATTGAAACTCCACCACAACAATTACGTCCATTTGAGGATCTAGCTCTGCACAAAGAGTGTTCTGAAAAATATATCGCTGAAGATTTTTGTTCAATGCTCACTAGCTCATTATCTAACTTACAACATGGGTCCAGAAACGGTGTTGCGATTCCTCCCAGAACGGATGAAAAAATAAATGTCTCGTTCAGTATGCAAGAAATGGAAGCTACACTCGTCTTGTCAAATTCGAAATCGTCACCCTGCCCTGACAGTGTAAAGTATTCAGACAAAATTCACTTAGGATCCGAGGCGACGAAGACGAGGCTCTTAGCGCTGTTCAACATCTCACGGGAAACCAGTCTTGTACTTGCCAAATGGAAAAAGAGCAGGATAACTCCTCTACTTAACCCAGACAAGTCAATGCTCGATATATAGTTTTACCGCCCCATTGCTCTTGCAAGCTGTATAGGTAAACTGGCGGAGAAAATGAAACTCTTTCGCATCGAATGGTATCTAGATCGAAAGTGGTATTACTCAAATATGATGTCCGCATCTTGACCTGGTCGAAACTCCGTCTGCACTGTGATTAATCTCGTGACCTCCATAGAGCAATACAGGAGGGACGTATATGTGCCGCGGTATTTCTAGATATTGCGAGCACATTCGATTTCATCACTCATAGTGCCATTTTCGAATCTGTAAGAGAACTTGGACTGGGTGGTCATATTTATCGATGGCTAACGAGCTACCTTGATCACAAATTCATTTACACTTCCTAATACACCTTGTACTTCGCTGTATGCAGGCGACATTTGTATGTGGACATCACGAATAACGCGTTTGCATGTAGTACAAGCAAGACTTCAGCGAACATGGGATATTTTGCATCAGAACATAATACACTCTAAACTACATGTTTCAACATCGAGGTCTGCTGCAATCGTCTATACTTGTCGAAACATGGATAATTACCCAATGGAAATTTGTAGAGAAGAAATTCCGTACGTAAAAAAAACATCTCTTCTTGTGCGGCGGCGTTGATCGAGGCCTCGCATAAACACCACACGTCCAGCATCTTAAAAAAAAAAAAATACCTAGCATCCTTTGTTTTATTAACCCGGTTCATCACGGGAACTACATGGGGAGCGAGGGTTCCTGCTCTGCCGTGCTTTTACCAAGCCATTTTTGTGGTAATACTGTGCTACAGCCTCCCGGTATTCAGCGGCAAATGCAAGACAAACATGAAGATGCATCAAAGCCTGCGTGCTCGAAGGCTCTTTGTTACTGCCTTGTTCTCCCTCGATTAACGTCGACGTTAGGCACGATAACAGAATCCAAGCACTTACCCGTGACTCTTCTTCAAATTCTGAACACCTTGACAACACATATGCGACACCTAACCTGGCATATAAAAGAATCACCTTGCCGATTGACAAGTGCCGATTGACAAGGGCCGATATTCTCCAAACTTTTGTCGGGTGATATTACACAATTAGGAAGAGTTTCCGAAAAAATTAATAACAGCAAAAATTACAGCTACCCTACTTGGGTCACACCCGTTAATTACTTTTGACATCCCCGGGATATAAAGGTGAACCCAATACTCCTCAGGTGGTGCTGTATCAGAACACAATGACCGCCATATATATGGACACCATGAATCTCCTATACATGCCGATGGTTCCACATGTGAAACGAGCTCAACTTCTGCAGTCATGTTTCCTACCAGACATTTCATTATGAAGGTAAAACTTAGTCACAAGACATCTTCAACCGCACTGAAATTGATTGCCATCCGGGAAGTGGTGAAATACATCGGGGGTCAACAACCGCTGTCATGGGCAATATTCACTGATTCCAAAGTGACCTTAAGAAACCTCCAGTCGGCTATGGCACGTGGCGTTTACGAAGAACTTGACTTGAACATTATGTTACTTTTAAACAGCTGCAGACAAAAAATATATGATGTCCACCTCAGCGGATTTCAAGCCATTGTGGTATTTCTGGAAACAAGGCAGCGGATGCAGCGGCGAAATAGGCCTCTCAAAATGAGGGCACTTCGAAAGTTTCTTTATTTCGAATCGGATGCCAACTCAGCAGTGCGGAGTGTAGCCAAGCTCATGGCATCCCAGATGTGGGCTGATCCTGAGTATCACCACGCCCCATTCCACGCCCTGAATTCACATATGACATTTAAGTATCCATCATGACTTCCAGGCAAGTCGCAGGCAATGCTACACAGACTCCGATTAGAAGTGGCGTTTAGTCGACACTTCCTGCACCATATAAAAGAAAGAAACAGCCCCCATTGCCCAGTTTGCGATGTCTCAGAAACCGAACGTCCTCCCATCTGTGACTGTGTCATCCATGCCGTGAAACGAGAAGACCTTTGAGGGACAGTCCAGAGCCTCGACAACAAACCTTCATCCTGTGTCAACATGTTGGGTTCATAGCGATGCACAGTACATTCAGTGAGAGCCACGAAAGCGCTCGTTCCATTCCTTCAGGACACCCGACTAATGCAATCCTTGGGTTGCCAAAGGCATGGTAACGCTTTTTTAGACGAGGACAAAAGAAAGAAAGACAAGACAGACACGAGCGCTGTCTTTCTTTCTTTTGTCCTCGTCCAAAAAAGCGCTACCATTCCTTTGGCAACCCAAGACCAATACCAACTAGCCTAGCATTCAGCTTTGATAATGCAATCCCTATAGGCAAAGTACCTCTCAACCCTTTATCGGGTGATCGATGGCCGAGTGGGCTAGAGCACACGAGCTCGGAGCACGTGGAGCGAAAGCTCGCGCTGCAGAACCCAGGATCCCAGGATATCAGGTTCATCTAGTTTGAAACGGGCAGGGGTGGGGATTGAGCTTAGGATTCCTGCGATTGAACCCAGGGATCCTGGGTTCAATCCCCACCCCTGCCCGGTTCGATCTGGATAAGCATCGTACTCGTACCGGCATACGGTCGTGTATCACTACTGCGTGGTGCGCGTTAAAGACCCCAGGTTAGCGGTTGTACCGCCCTTCAAGCACCATTATTAAAAAAATAAAAGAAATTGAAGGATGGTGAACTCACGGCGACTGACAGTAGCGACCGATGCTTTTGACTTATGGTTGTCGTCGATTAAGATCGTGTCGATCGACTCGGATAGGATCGGTCTAGTGAACGTAAAGCACAGCTGTGCAGGCTAGTGCTACCAAAAGGCAGCTACACCTGTACGTCAAATATTATTTTTATAGCTCAGTTGTCCCGATGTCATGCCATTTGGTGTTAATCTTGATATTTAGTTTTACTTGGACTGCCAGTCCTAAAGGACTTCTATCCATCTAGACGACGTTCTTGATAGCGCTGACTTTCTGGTATTGTTCAACGGGAGAGGTTCGAGGAACCCAACGGAGAAACTTGATTCCTTATATTTTGTACAGTGCCCGGCTGTGCTAGCATTTGGACGCCGCAAGTTCGCTCGACACCTACAATAACCAAAGCCTGCGAATAGCTTGCTCAATCTCCAAGTACATCGTCGCAGTCAAATCGCGTAAACTCCGCAATTAGGCTCGATCCTGACGCCGTTCGTCCTTTTACGCATTTACTGGACACAACGCCCAGCCGAACACTAACGTAGCACTCGTGTTCAATCTCACTGTGATGGCGTTGCGCAGGCTTTGAATACTGAAGGTGGTGATGGTTGGTTTCACACGTGATTTTCTCGTTCAATGGATATGTTGGAGTTAATAAAATCTTTACCAATAAATTATAGTTTTAACTTAATTAAATAAATGTCACTATAATGCTTCGAATTCACCCAGAGATAAGTGCAACGAACCGAAACGGGTGACCTGATCCAAGGTGTTAGTTTTGTGTCGGAGCGCATTACCAACCAGGTAATGCGATAGAGTTCCACAGACAAAAAGAAATTCAATGCGCGACATACAGAGTCGGCGGCCGCTTCAGTATAGAGAGAGCAATGCAGAGCAAACAAGCGATCAGCATTTTTTTGCCGTTAATACCTTAGCGCTAAAAGGATGCCATTAAAGTCATAGTGCGGTGTAATGTGGTTATAACAAGCGTCATTAAAATTCAGCTTTGTAATCTTGGAGCGCCGGGAGGAACGGAGCAAACACTAAGCATAAAGCTCGCGTTTTCTGTTCGTTCCGTTCCTCTTCATGCTTCAGTGTTACAGTGCCTGTATTAAACAACCTCGACGGTGTACTTTCCTCTATACCAAAGTAGGTAGTAAAAGTCCTGTCCCGAGAATTAACGTATGTGAGTAAAATGCTAGAAGTGTTATGGTCGTGCTCACGCCCGTGTTCACATGCTACCGTTATAACCCATAAACAGGGATGGGCAGTATTCCAAATACAAGTATTTGAAATACGTATTTCAAATACTTTGTGTATTTTGCATTTGTATTTAATTACAAATTGAATAATGTATTTGACGTGTGTATTTAAATACTAAAACGTCGGTATTTCAAATACAATTGTAATTAAGTACAATTTTGTGGGCGAAAATACATCCCTCAAATTTATTGTCACTGTCCAGAGCAGGAAGAAAACTACGTTCTGCACCGAATGCAGTGTCTCTCAATCAAGCACAAGCGTTCAGTTACTTTTTGATTACGGTGCTAGTCCAGGGCAAGAATAGTGACGAAATCGGCGTTCACAGGCAGACTGGCTAAATAAGTGCCTGTGACAACTTGTGATGCTTTCCAGCCCGATTTTCATCCATATTTTTGCCTGGAACATTCTAAATGCGCGGGTCGCCCAGATTTTCGTAACTGGTGCGAGTTGCGGCAATAAAAAATTCTCTAGCTAGTGCTGCGCGTCTTGGTCGTCTGGGTTCTTTGTTGGTCTATACCGAAATGTAATTGGCAAAAAAAGCTGCTTGAAGCACTGTACTTTTTTCACCTATTACGTCCAAGCTGATTACATTGTTTTGTGATTATATTTCTATTCCGTTACTAGAGCCTCGCACACTAACTCCCGAGTGTGCGATGCAAAATTAAAATAAGATACCCAGAAACCCGTTGTAGGTGCCCTGAAATCGCTGAAGCAAATTTTGAGGAATGTATTTGGAAAAGTATTTGGAGGAGAACAAATACATATGGTTGTATTTGTATCTTGTACTTAAATTCTTGTTTGGAAATGTAATTAGATTAGTAAGTAAATACTTTTTTGACGAAGTATTTTGTATTTGTATTTCGATACATATTTGCATGTATTTTGCCCATCCCTGGCCCATAAATATACTCCTTCGAACTATACGGGAACTTATTTCGAAATAGTCAGGCAGTAGACGACGGCCAATTAAGTTGAGAAGATTGCGTCCAAGTCTTGGGAGTCTTTGAAAATTCTTCCCTTAGTGTTAACACGCTTAAATCATATTAGTTAGTTTCTGTTTTGGCCATGTGGGGTTGTTACCTCGTGTTACTAGTGATTTTAAAGAACCGCCTTGCCTCCTTAGGATATATACATTTATTGCGGCTTCAAAACTCGAGTTCGGTTTCATTGTCTGAATATTGGAATCTAGAACTTTGTCACAGGTGATTAGCACGCATTGTGTACGACTGGTTATAGTCACCGGGAATTTCTTACCTATGACTCAATTCAGATCAGAACAAATTATCAGACAGTTGCAGCTCCCTGTTCTCTTCATGGTTCTCTTTTATTGTACAAGATGCCTACACAAAAAAAAAACTGCACGCAGTTTGATTATCTTGTTTGTTTCTATAATTCGCCCAAGTTATTTGTGGCTCCAGAACGCTTGACTTAAATGTATTACGCCATTTTCTTTATTTTAATGCAGACAGAACAGTTTCAACGCATGCAATGCTGCCGAGAGAGAGAGAGAATAAACTTTATTCAAATCGGCCCAGCAGTTTTGCTTGAATGCTGCAGTTGATATTTTTTATTGTGGTCGCGTGATTTCAATAAGTCCCTGTGCATCCAGCTTTGCTATTGTTCGTGTTTTGAATGTTGTTTGTGTTTTTGTTTACGTATGCCAATAACTTCGGCAACGGCTGTGCCTCACTCAACACACCAAAATGAATAAACAGAAACTTTTTTTTTTTTTTGTGGTGCGAAGTATAACTATTTTAGACTCTAACTCGTATACTAGCCTTTCTTCTTCTTTGACAAAGCAGTTTTTTTTTTTTTTTTTATACTAGTCATAAAGATTTTTTTAAGCCTATTTCGCCTTAGTTGACCTGTTTGTGACGTTGGCTTAGATTTCTGTCACTACTTGCGGATGTTATCCTACGGCTTGAGGCACCCATGGAAAAAAGAAGTTGCTCGGAATGAGGCCCTCTTTCTCGCTCCCTCTCCCTCGCTCTCTCCCTCTCTGTCCCGGTCCTGTGTGCAAAGGCAGCGTCGTGCCGCGGAAACGAGAAAGCGGCGGCCCCGTTGTACGTTATGTCATCAGCAGCGTGAATCACGACTATAGAAAAGGAATGAGTGACACTAAAGAGAGACGTTTAGCCCAGACGCAAAAATAAATGCTCCGGAGGAAGTTGGCATACGTGCCCGAGATGCACCGGCGCAAAAATAGTGTCTCGGCGACCTTGTTCGCTCGTGGAATCTCTCATAGGCTCCAGAGCTCGTCTCCGGCAACTCCGAGACGGACGGAGGCTGCAGTGCCTCCCGTTGCGTGACTGGCATACCTCGGGCACCGGGCGGCCTTCCAAGGACACATGCGCTAGCTAGCGCTTGGCGCGCGAAAGTCGCCAGAGTGCACTGCTGTCCAACTGTCTAGTATCTGTCGCCTTCACCCACTCCGTCTCACAGAATTCGTATGCCTTGTCGGCGGTCGCGTGTACCAACTTAGTAGCCACCCGGAATTCGAGAAATCTAAACAATGATGTACTCTCTTCTTAACCCCGTTTCTATTTTGCCTCCCGTTGTTTTGTGATTGGATTGCCCCGTGTTCTAGTCTATCGTGCCCTAATTGGCGACGTGCGCAACTAGAAGCATGGCTGCGGTGGGTCTTTCGCAATTTGCGAAGAGTTCACTATGCAGGGGGGGCTAAGCAAGTCGGCGGAACGAGGCGGGACGAAGAAACCGGAAACCGGGAAGCGCTGCGATTGGTCAGCGGCGTGGCGCTGACCAATCGCAGCAGGTGGCGCTGTTCCGGTCCCTTTGTCCCGCCGTGTTGCACAGCCCCCCAGGCCGCCTTTAGTAGGACTTATCCTTATTTTATTGACGAGGACTACAAACTTTCAACCGAGCTTTTTACCCACAACATCAAAACTTGCCCTTTTTAACTGATGGTAAGACGGATGATCATTAATTATTAACACAAATAATACTCCTGACGTCATGGGCAGCAACCAATAAGAAGGTTTCAAAAAACATACTCACGCCAATGAATTTTAGTACTAAAAATAATAAAAAATAATGGCCGTACCAACTTAAACTGCGTACAACTTTAAAAAAAAAAAAAAGTTCACTATAGGGTATTATTTAGTTGGCCGCTTTTTACCGATTCATATCTCCATGCTTGCGTTCATTATTGCGTCCCAGACTTGCAGAAATTCCTGCGTGTACATTAACTCGTAATAAGCTGAAGAATTAATCACTGATTTTTGCTTAATCAGTTTAATAAGTAGGGGGAGGCAGCAGTATCGTGTTTCAATGGCCATGCGGCCTTGGTCGAAAAAGGGAGGAAACCTTTTTGCCCCCTTGCCTACAAATGCAGACAGTTTAATGAGTGCTGTACGGTGTGCAAGTTACTTTTTGCGCACCTCGTGCCTTATTTTTAACCTCCGAACGCAACCACGTACTCTTGTTTCCCGCGAGCTTCGACTAACAACGGCGCGCGCTTGGCTGTCTTATCGTACTGCGTTCCCTGCGTTTTGTTTATATGGTGCTCTTTGATTGGCGGTCTCCCCCCATGCGTTCCGACGCGCCATATACGCTTTTAGAGCGAAGCTGTATATGACTCGGCGGTCGGACATATTCCTGTCGACGTCCTCACGGAAAAAATACCTTCAGCGAATGAAGCGAAAAGTGCATGCATCCCGCATACAACATAAAGCACCACCTGTGGCGTACCAACTTGTTATTGAGTTAGGGGAGCAAAACAGACCCCCCCCCCCCCCCCCGGGCTAGGGGGCGGTGCCCTCGGTATCCATGTGGCGCCGCTGGCCAGTGTTTGCCCTGCCCAGTAGCGGCTGTTTGGGGGTGGGGGGCGGGGGGGGGGGGGGGGGGAGGGCATGAGCCCCTCCACCACCTGGTTGGTACCCCCAGGAGCACAACATTCGTTCCAATAAAGAACAAGCACAAAACAAGCATTCGAACCAGATAGTTGATAATAAGGCGCTCCTGATAACGATACGAAGCACGTAGCGCTCACCGCATAAGTTTCTCAGTTAAGATTACTATTACACAAGCTGCCACGGCGGCGGCAGCTCGCGACGTGGGGAGTGACATCACAAGGCTTTCACATATAAAAGAATAACCCGCCAAAAGCAACTGATTTCAGTGTTGTTCCAGCCATAGGCGTAGACTACGGGGGGGAGGGTCATGGCGTCGGGGCTCATGCCCCTCCTGGTGAGATACGGAAGGCAGAGCCACCCCCCCCCCCTCCCGGGACACGACCCTTACCGAGATGCTGCTTATGTGCCATGTAATGAGCTTCTAGTATTGGCATGTAAACAAAATAACACACACAGCGACGGACACATGGCGATATACATACGCTGTAAAATGTACCCCCTAAAATAAGCTACTGATAATTGCCGGTGTAAAAAAAAAATTGCCCGCAAAAGCACCTCCCCCCGGGAAAATGGAAAGTCTACGCCGCTGGTTGCAGCACCGCTATGGGTAGGTCATGGCCTACCCATAGCGGTGCTATGGGAAGGCCATGGCGATGAGTTCATCAACTCAAAAGTTCTGGTGATGGCCTCATCAACTCAAAACTACTCAAATATATAGAACATGGGTCATCTCGGTTTTTAAGCAATATTTTTTGTGAATCCCTTTCGTCTGGTAACGCCTCTCATGACCTGAAAAAAAAGCCGTGTCATCCCCATATATAAGTCCGGAAACCGAAATTCACCTTTAAATTACCGTCCTATATCACTGACCAGCATTCCTTCAGAAATCTTGGAACATAACAAATGTTATAATGCTATTACATATATCGAATTTAATAACCTTCCAACCGTAAAGAAACACGCATAGTTAAGACTCCTGAGGAACAGCGTGATTACAAGAACCGGCAAAGAGAAAAGAAACGGAGATACGACCAGCGGCGGCATCTGGTAAAGTGCAGAGGGCAATCGTTGCAGGTGATACCACAGCTTCGCTGGCCAACCCCCTTCACAGCATAGATTGGAGCCCCAACTTTTTTTTTAACACTTGAGCTCCGTATTTCTAGCATACATTCCGGATCGGTAGAGATGTAATCATTTCCGAGAGTGTACAAACCGGCTCGAGATTTCCCTTGTATTGCAGACCCGGACCCTTACGGTTGAAAATCAAAGGATTGTATTACTACACTCCAAAAAGCACTTCGACGTAAAACGAAGCCCTTCGATACGACTTTGATAATGACATCATGACATAAAACGCCATGCTATGTTTCAAGTCTGTTTTACGTAGTGCACTTTTTCATAGCATTTTGCAGCTGCGACGTTGAGTATACCGGATATTCCACTATATTTTTTTTTTCACAGAAGAGGTGTTACAATTGCGAAATCGCATGCAAGCAAAATCACATCATATGAATCACACATTTCACTTATCTCCTTTAAGATGACGCTTTACGCGGCTGTGTTATTCACCGAGCTCACTTCATAAATCACTGCCACTGTAGATTTTAAAATAAGAGGCGTATTCGAGTGATCTGAAAGAAACTAGACGCGTGAGAATTTGTTTTGTTTATGTGCAATAGTTTCGCGAGTTTGTGGTCACTCAGGGCTTAAGAAATGCAAGACGGGGGGGGGGGGGGGGGGGGTTCCAAACTTATCATTATCACTCCGCAGCCAGTGAGAGTGCAGTGTCAACCAATAAGAACGCCATAGAATGAACCTTGAATCAAAATGCGCGAAAGTAAGAAGCCTCGCCTTGCTTTTCTTTGAGCTGCCAGTGACTTAGGGTGAACCTATTGTTAAACAAGGCGTGCGTGTCTATGTTCGTGCAGAGCATGCGGAAAGTCCATTAGTACCATTTACAGTTGTGGTCAAGTAAAGTAAAAAATAGGGGTCCGGGGGCATTTACCATGTATGAAAAAATTGGCAAAGGGCGCATATAGAGCTAAATAACTAGACAAATGAAAATGGCTGGGTTAACTGCAATGCTGAAGATGGCAAAATATCACGATATGAAACGAAGTGAAAGGTACTACACAACTAAAATACAAAATGACAATAGGTACTATACAGTCTGCCACAAATAAAAAAATATACAAAATACAATAAAAACACGCTACAAGGGATGTGATCAAAAACAACAATTTGAGCGAGCAAACGTATGCTGAAAGGAAAGAGAAAACAAAAGAAAAAGGCCGGAGCTAAGCATATGCAAGTAAAGTCCCTTATGCGACACGACTGACAAAAGACGGCTAAATCAGTCGAGCAGATGGTTTGCCTCGGACTTCTGCCTATCTCAAATACTCTACTCAAGATACTGTATTTCAAATACTTTTTGAAGTATCTTGGTATCTTGCAAACACTTTTGATCGAGATTATTTGATACTCTATTTTAATTACATTTCTGAGTATCTTGTACTCGTTATCTCAAATACATTTTTGACATTCCACCCTTTTCCCAGTTTTTTGGTATGAAATGGCGTCGGCGTCGCACGAGGAAGCGTAAACATCCTTTTGAGCAACCAAATCGTCTTGCTAGCTCCGATTAGCTACGGAGACTTTAACTAAATCAATAAAAACATCGTTTTTTTTTTTTTTCTTTTTGTGGATTGTGATTCAAATTGCAGCCCAAACTTCGTACAATGAAGGTTTTTCCCTCGCCTTCCCAAAGGCGCCTTTTGTTTTCTAGGGTTTCACCAAAAAATCCTCGAACAAAGGGGATGGTTTTACAAAAGTAAAGATTGCCACCCTACGACAACAATGCAGGCCTGAGTTTCAAGAAAATAATAAATAGAAGAAAATGAGACGTGGAAAAACACAAAAAAAAAACTTTTTTGTTTTGCTTTTTTGTATATTTGAGCTTACTACGGCAAAACGTCCAGGTTTTCTTGTGATTCTGTTCTTTTTGTCGTCAGTCCTTCACCTATTGCTCTCACGAGCACTGTCTTGAGTGAAAACGATGAAAAGGACATGCTAGATCACGAGAAAAACGAAAAAGCTGAAGGAGGAGAGCGAAGTGTGCAACGAGATTGCCTTAACGAACAGAACGACGCAATGCATACCGAACGCCTCAACGGATCACAACGTCTCTCACCAATGTAAATATTGTACATAAACCTTTTTATTCCTCCTTTTAACGCTATTTAACAAAATCATGGTGCCAAAACCCGGGAGCTAATCGACAAGAAAAAACGTTCAACGGAAGCCACATCGACCTCGGGCAACCCAACCAACCGAACAACGTGAACGACAGCGGCTGCTATGGAGAAGCTCAAGAAGCCAGGAGTCGTCCAATCCGCGATTAAAAGACTCATCAACGAGATGACAACAGCCATGAACCAACTTCCCGCGCAGCAAGGTGAGCTTGAAGATAAGATCACTCTTTTACGTTAAAAGAAAAATCACTTCGGGAGCTCGACACGTTGATAGCGGACCTTATGGATGAGAACAACATAGAAGAGGAAATGGAAGCTAGCTTCGCTTATGAAGACTCCATCAGCATAGCCAGGTCAAGAGCTTTGAGGGAATTACAAAAGCTACGGCCACAGAACAACGAAATGACCTCTTCGGCTTCTAACACCGCGTCACGTCCAGAGGGACACGAAGGAGCGGTCCGACTGTCCCGAACGTGAAATTACCGAAGTTGGAGCTGCCGAAATTCAACGGAGATTTCCTGGAAAGGCAGACATTCTGGGACCACTTTCAATCGTCTATCGACCAGAACCCCGCCTTTTCTCCCGTGGATAAGCTGAAGTACCTCAAGGTGCACCTGGTCGGCCGAGCTGAGGCAGTGATCAAAGGAATTCCTGTAACTGGTGACAACTACGTCACGGCCATAGAGCTGCTCAGAAAGAGATTTGGTCAACCTTCTGTCATCGTGAACGACTACCTCACACACCTCTTGAACACAAAGTCAATCGCAACGTCAGACGCAGTAGATTGACTCCGGAGACTCTATGGCGATGTGTTGACCCGGATGAGGAGTCTAAAAAGCCTAGGAGTTGACTCGGACTCGTATGGGGTACCACTGCATACAGTACTACAGAAGTCTCTCCCTTCAGAGCTCATTCTCAGATACAATCGCAGCTTGATTGTCGAAAAACAGCAACAAAGCGAAGACAAAAATGAACTCAATAAACTTAACGAGTTCATTGACATCGAGGTGGAAACCAGAGAGAAGTGCAGCCATCTCACACCCCACACATCACAACGACCCATACCCGATCCACATCGCCTAGAACGCCACTCCGAGAGGGGAGGATCAGCGGCAGCATTGACCAGTGCCACGAAACCTGAACTAAGGTACTGCGTGTTCTGCAGATCTAAGGAACATAACTTGGAGAACTGCACGTCACCTCTGACGATCAAAAAAAGAAAAAAAAGGACAAGCTGAAAGTGGAAAACAGGTGCTTTCGGTGCACAAAACAATTCCATCGCTCCAGAGAGTACAGATCCGCGCACAAACTTTCATGTGCAAAGTGCCCCGGGAAACACCTGACCGTAATATGTGACCCCGAGTGGGCGGCGACAAGGCAGCCTACTAACACCAACTAGACTCCTCCTCAGTTTATCGGCATCTCGAGCTCCAGTACAACAGCTGACAATCAAGTACCACTTCAGACGGCCAGAATACGAGCGAGTGGTCAGACCGAAACATCCCTACGAGCACTGATCGACGGAGGGAATCAACGAACCTTCATTTGTCGAGACACCTCTGAGAGGCTTGGATGTCGACCGGTCGGAGAGGAGGATCTAACGATATTCGCTTTTGGTGACTCAGGATCTGGAACAAAAAGAAACTGTCCTCGTGTGGAACTTGTACTCCGAAGCCATCACGGGCCCGCTGAGATCGTAGTCGAGTCTTTGGAGGTTCCGGAAATCTGCGGAGATCCTTACTCTCACTGATGGCGACATCGTCAGAAACCTGCAAAGACAAGGGATCACACTCGCTGATCTATCTTTGGGGGACTGCCAAGGGGAGCGTGGAGTGAGCATTCTAATAGGGGCAGACTACTATTGGAGAGTCTCCACCGGAAACGTAAGTCGCGTCAACCTTTCATTAACCGCAGTGGAGACCATTTTCGGATGGTCTCTACAGGGACCCATCAAAGTAAGCAACGCTGCCAACGTATGCCTGACAAGTTTTAATTGCCTGACAACAACCGTTTCCAAGATCGACGTTGACGAGAACCCAATTCACGTCGATACTGAGTTGCGCGTCTTCTGGGAGCTTGAGAGCCCCGGATTAAAGGACTCTCCACCAAGTAAAGAGTGCAGCGACCGATCGACAGACTTCGTTACCGCCTTTAACTCATCCGTGAGAATGACCGAAGGCAGATACGAGACCCACCAGTGGCCTACCTTAGGACAGAAATCGTAAGAAACGTAACGATCGCACTTCTGATGTCTAAATCAAGAGTTGCTCCTCTGAAGAAGCTGACCCTTCCAAGGCTGGAACTGATGGGAGCCTTGATAGCGGCAAGGTTGCATCGTTACCTCATGAACGCGCTCAATACATCTATACAAGCCGCATACCTATGGACTGATTCAAACATCGCCATGCACTGGACCAAGGGGTCTGCTCTGAGATGGAAGCCCTTCGTGGCAAACCGCGAAGCGACAATTCAGCAACTCACGAACCCTGTACAACGGGGGCACTGTCCGAGCGGCGAAAACCCTGCAGACCTGTTGACCAGAGGAGTGGCGCCTCCTACGTTAGTCGCTGGCAAACTTTGGTGGAACGGACCGGACGGGTTACTGAACTCTCAAGGGGAATGGCCACAACAAATTGCGAGGGAACGATAGGACGAAAACGACGTTCACCGACAGGAACAACGGAAAATGATTCCATGTGTCACGCTCGTGGTAATGGAACCTCTAATTCCAATGCAACACTACAGCAACCTAAATCACCTCCTGCGTGTGACAGCGTGGATCCTACGTTTTGTGCAGAACTGTCAGCGCAAAAAGAAGCAGGGATCACTAACAGCAACAGAGATGAACAACGCAGAGGATGTCCTAGTGCGACAAACGCAACGTGATGAATTCAAGGAGGAACTGGCAACAATACGAAACTGGAGGACGTGCGGCACAGGAACTCCGCTGGGATCCTTGGGAGCCCACCTCGACTCTAACGACATCCTACGAGAGGGGGGAGGTTGCAGAAGACGCAACGCCGGCTGCAGGAGACACATCCGATTATGCCGCCTCCCAAGCATCTTTTTACCGAGCTACTCATACGCGCTACCAACGAACGCTTGCTCCATACAGGCCTTCAGGACACAGTGGCGTAACTACGAGAGAAGTATTGGATTATAAATGCTAGACAGGCGACGAAGAGGATGCTTAAAGGATGCGTGACCTGTGATCGGCTTCACTGCAAGCCGGCTAGTGAACCCACAGCACCCCTGACGGGACTGAGAGTCAATCCAGCAGATCCCTTCGAAGTCTCATGCATGGACTTCGCGGGTCCTCTTTTCGCTAAAGATTGTGGGGTGGTGAAAAAATTCTACATTCTCGTGATCACGTGTGCGGTTACCAGGGCTGAGCACCTCGAGCTGGTGAGTGACCTGACAACAAAGAAGTTCATCCCAGCCTTCACACGATTCATCTCTCGATGAGGATTGTGTCGAGTGGTTCTGACTGACAATGCTCAGACCTTTCACAGGGCTGACAAGAAGCTACGTGAACTTTGGGACAGCGTACATTGCGAACAGGTTTCTGCTGTGTTCGCGTCTCTACGTGTACAGTGGAAGTTTATTGTGGAGAGAACTGCTTGGTGGGGCGGATTTTGGGAGCGAATGGTTCGAGGGGTAAAAACAACCGTAAAAACGATATTGGGTCACGGTTACCTGAAATTCGAGGAGCTAAACACAGTTCTAACGGAAGTCGAAGCAGGTTTAAATTCCAGACCCTTAACGTTTTTGTACTCCGAGACACCCGAACTAACCCCACTCACAGCTCCGCATTTTCTCGTCGGGAAACGGCTTAAGTCCCTCCCTTCATGCGAACGACACCTCTCGTTTGAATCCGACGCCACCGATATCCAAAGACGTTGAAAACACAGGCAAGCAATGACTAACCACTTCTGGAGGAGATGGCGAAAGGTGTACTTAAATGAACTACGCTCAGTTCACTACTCCCGAGTCCCGACCCATCAAATCCAGTGGACTCGACGAAGGTGATTTCGTCATAGTGTACGAACATCTATAGCCACGTCAGAGCTGGAAAACAGGACGCATAGTTCAAACGTTCCCCGGACGCGACGAACTTGTACGGTCATGCGCGGTAAAACTTCCCCATGGTAAGGCTACCAAACGACCGGTGCAGCTTTTGTACCCCCCTGGAGTCCCTCAACAAATGAGCAGGTCAATGCTCATTGCGGGGGAGTGCTTGTAAAATAATTTAATTAGGACTTTATTCCTGAGTGAAAACGATGAAAAAGACATGCTAGATAACGAGAAAAATGAAAGAGCAGAAGGAGGACAACGAACTGTGGAAGGAGATCGCCTTAACGAATACAGAACGACGCAATGCATACCGAACGCCTCAACGGATCACAACGTCTCTCACCAATGTAAATATTGTACCTAAACCTTTTTATTCCTCCTCTTAACGCTATTTAACAACCTACTTGAAGAAGGTGCGACCAGTGCCGTGGCTATTATGTGGGCTTTTTTTGTTATCCAGTCACTCATATCTGTATCCCAAGTCCGTCTATAGTGCACTTCCCATATAGGGAATATGGAATGCAGTTAAACGATGCGTCTAAGGTGCGCCGCAGGACGTGATATTCAGCGATGTCACTATTGGGGAGGCGCTCTGACCCGTTTGTTGCCCCCACATCTCGGTGTTTATCCAACACAAGGCCTGTGCACATGCCCACAGGCCTTGTGGGAATGTTCATGTGATCTTTTTTAATAGAGCACGGGGTGCAGTATAATGTAAAAATACTAACAAGTAACGAAGTGACGTTAAGTGCCGCATCTCCCCCGAAAGCAGTCGTCAGAGGATGCGAGGTTGACCCACTTGGGCTTTTGTGCTGAGCTGGGCACCGTGCATGCTGCATTGTTCATGCAGGCCCGAGTGGAAACAAAGGAGTCCCTACTCCCCGTCACCGGAGAACACGAACTCTAGCCGAACGCTGACGCCGCGTTCGGTTAAGTCAGCCGAGCGCTGAGCCATTGTATTTGTTGTCCCCATCCATCTAGCTCTAAAGTTAATCGCTTGGGGTGCACGGTTTGATCTGATCCACAATAGCTAAAGCGACCTCTTTCTTGTTGTCACAAGAATGTTTTGTGACATCTATCAGTGATATTGCCACGCGCGTTGCCCGGCGAACGAGTGGCCGATTGGTTACCGCGCTTGGCTCTCGCGCGGAGTCTCCGGGTTCGATAACACGGAGCCGATCCCTCTTTTATTTATTCGTTCAATTTAACATTCTCGTAAGTTCGAGAACCTTGTCGTCTGATGGAGTTACGAATGTTCTACGCGCCGAACGTTCTCCGCCGAATGTTCCAGATATCCACGCGGGTACAAAAGGTGCTCCGAGTGGCGGTCCGGAGTCTGTCTCGCCCCCGCGCTCGATCCTGCTGTTTCGCCGATATCGACGCCTGCGACGCTAATCTTTCTCTATTTAGTTTTGAGCACAAGTTCGCCCCATTAAACGTTTAGTTTCTTCAGTTATTCACCGCCTCATCATTTGTCATTCGTGGCAATATCCCGCTCCTCATAGTTGGACTGCATAAAATAACCCTACGATACTTTTTTTTTTCGTTTCCCGTTTTGTGTTGTTGCGTGCTAATAAACCATTCTGGAAACTCAGATTTTCGAAACTGTATAATTGTGATTGTCACTGACTTTGATATAAATTACGCAACGCAAAAGTATCTTCAAAAGTAACTGAATTACATTTCTAAGTATTTGTACTCTACTCAATATACTTAACAGTGCAAGTAACTTGAGTAGTATTTTACATACTTTATGAAGCAGGTATTTAGTAACTTAACTTAAATACTTTTATCGAGTATTTTCTCCGACACTGATTTGTCTACACGTGCCGCTACAGGTTGAAGGAATTGAAAGTCGACGTGGCAGTAAATGTTTGCGGACAAATAACCGTAGCTGCGCGCACCCGTACGGGAAGCTGCCCTCGTTAATTCTCAGGCAGATGCAAACAATGATCAGGAAGCTTGCTCATAACGCTTTGACATTAAAGTATAATCACAGCTAGGGCGGTGAACGTGAAAGTCACGGGCTCAGAAACTATTGCACATACCGTTAGTGATCGTTCATCTTGTGGGTACTTCGTGATTTGCTGCTAGTGCTTTATAGAAGCCCCGAAGCAGGAACTGAGCTAATTGAAATATCAATCAAGGTTTGGCCGCACTCTATATCACGGTAACTATGGTCTGTTACAGCATACGAACTGTAGCAAGGGCTCCTCCCCTTAATTTTTCATTAAGAAATGTCGCCATGACGGCACTCGGTACCAACACAGATTTGTTATCGTCACGAACGAGGAGATCGATAATCCGTCAGCTTTTTCTTTTCGCCGAAAATGGCGCCAAGACAAACAAAGCTACGCACAACGCCCAATGCACCTCGGCGCATCCGGGCATTGGGTAGAGCGTTGTTCTTGTTGGCTGAGCCTGTACCGCATTTTTCCTGTTGCAACAGACTGTACGGTCGAGGACACAACATTCGTAAACAACGAAAAAAAAAAAACTCAATAATGTAGTGAAGAGTGAGGCATGAAGTGTTACAACAGCGTTTGTTTCAATGTTATCTCCCAAACTCGCGACATCCATCGCCCAAGCATATGACCCGACGCTTGAGGCTGAGCCAGACCACGGGAGCGGCTGGCGCAACTTTTCATGGCTTCTGCCAAGGCATAAAGAATAAAACATATATTTCATCGTTGATGTTTGACCCTGTCACCTATAGGCATGTCTGTGGTAAAGGGCAGGGATATGTGCAAGCTCCATTATGTGCTAGGACATCAACAAAAACATCAGAACCACTTTGGCATTTATAGCTGGATCCTGCTGTTCTTACATTAGGATCGCAGTCGACTCGAATCGACCAAATGTGACCAGGTGCGCTCTGCCTCATGACCTAACGCAACTTATATGGCTTGACTAAGAGCTCGCAATACTTATAATAAAAAATCACGTAACCTAATCTACGATGCAGTGAAACGTTGAAACGGTCTGATGCGTATACTGCGTGATATATTGCGAACGCGACATTGGTGATATCTCGTATTTCGCTCACAAATTTGAGAGACCTTAACTTTTGAAATCCAAGTTAGTGCTCCGTATGATAGACTTCCAGCCTACTAGTATTTTAATTTCAGCGTTCCGAATGTAAGGACAGGGGGGAAGGGGGGAGGGGAGGGGGAAGGGGAGGAGGGAGGGGATGGGGGGGAGAGACATCCTGCAACGCATTACTTGTGCTGCGCTGCGTTTTGCGCATTCAAATTGTGATATGCACATATGTCCCGTTTTTGAACTCCGTTTACATTCGCGCTAGCGACTGCTGGCAGCCGAGATCAACAGTTCTTGTGTGTGTGTGTGTGTTTAAATATATAAAACAATTTGCACAGCCTCACAGTATCCCTCTTTCTGATTTCTCCTTATTGAACCCTCTTGGTCATTGAACTGTTCTCGAAATTTCAATGGACACGGAATGTGAAGTCGTGACGCGCGATTCTCTGGAGCGCTTAATATACTCTCGGGTCGCACGATTCACGACGAACGGTCGTCTTCTGCAAGCGCCAAAGAATCGGTGCATTGTTCCCGTCCCTGTAAACATCGTGCAACGCTCATGTCGTAAACAGCGGCGAAGAAGCTCGGCCGTTTGCCAGACATTTAAAGTACCGGCGCACCTGAAACTGGCTGGCGCACACAAGGAACCCCTTCACAAAGGAACCCTCTGTGGCAAGCCAAACATTTTGTTTTGTATGAACACTCACAGCTTAAGAAACGCAGGGTGTGGTTTATTGTATGATTTTCTATTTTTTGCATCGTAATACGTTCTTCGACGTTCTTATTGGCTATTGTCTCAATCGCATTGGCTCTATTAGCAAGTAGACGGTACGCGTAACGCTCCGCAGTTCTTAAACTGTCGTCTAGAATAACGTAATATATATATATATATATATATATATATATATATATATATATATATATATATATATATATATATATATATATATATATATATATATATATATATATATATATATATATATATATATATATATTCATTTATTTATATATTTATTTTTTAGGAAGGCGGCTATTATTGTTGTTGTTGTTGTTTTCTTTTTAAATCAGTAGTTCTCCCGCTTACACGTTCCATAACTACCTCCCAACCTCCCAATGCAACCTGTTAAGAAGTCTTTTTTAAGGTAACGAATGGTAAAATAATCTATCATCATCTGATAGAGATTGCATAGGTTCCAAGCACCCGAGAAGGACTAAAATTTACGAATATATTCTTCTCGCGAGCATCATTTGTCAATCGTTAACACAAGGCACATTATCTGGCTACTGGAGAGTAGCCAGGGTGGTTTCAGTTCATAACGAAATGATTAAACTAAGCGAAGTAATATTAGCCCAAGTTGACTCACTGAAGTCTCATGCACGTTACACTAGCCTTAGCAAATTTTCTTGAATCATAGTTTATTCGTATCTTTTCATCACGACTCGTGCAAAACAACTTCATTATTTCCTCGATTATATCTTGCACGCAGTAATGAATCGTCTCACAAGTCTCTACAGTGCAGTCAAATGCACAGCCGCGCGCTCGCGGGTGTGCATTGCACCGCTCAGCCGAATGATCTCGTTTGCGCGAAACCTTGCGCATAGAAGGCACTTTTTAAAGTCACGCGCTCGCGCTCGTACTTTTGTCTGCACTGCGACTGTTTGTGGGATCACTATTTTTAAATATACAGGGTGCTTCTTTTTCTTTTCTTTAAGCTTAACATGTTCGTTTAAAAAAAGCCGGGAAAGCTACACTTAAGTGGATTGTGCAGGTGAGTTCTACGGCCAGGGAGACATAATATAGGGGGCTAATCGCCACGACCAGTCGGCTAACAAAGTTTAATTTATTCATTCGCTTTTTGGTTCGTGAAAATAGACATATCGTTCCAATTAGAAACTTGCTGAGCGTCATCGAAAAACGCAATATCAACTCAAAGGTTTAAATGAGTTTATTGGCTTTACTTCCATACAGCCGAAAGCCTGAGGCAGCCAAAAGGCAGAAGTCCATCCAAGTGCTGGCTGCCTCAGCTGTATGATACCTCTTTTAAAAAAGATATAAGGCAGGGGCAGCATTTTTCAGCGTTCTGAAAAATCGGTCGTATTGAACGCATTTGTAGGTTTCGGTTTCTTATCGGAGCGCACCTTTGCTCCTGCAGGCCCGGTCCGCTGTGGCCGAGGCGCAATGCCACCGCATCGCTTCCCTCAGGAAGTATGGCGGACGTGTGTCGCGCGTCTCGGCCGCTGCGCAGAGATGCGCTCCGATAAGGACTGAAACCTAGAAACGCCTCCAGAGTGTGCGTTTTCACGAAATGCAGTAAAATGCTCCCATTGCCTTGTATATTTTTAAAAGAGTTGATTTAGTTGTTTTCGATGACGCTCAGCAAGTTCCTAATCGAAATTATGTGTCTATTTTCACTAATTAAAAGTTAATTTAGAAATTGTACTTAATTAGCCAGCTGATCACTACAAGTAGCCCCCTATACCAGTGGTTCTCAACCATCGATATTTCGCGGAAGCTTTGTGAATCGTCGGAGATGATCGAGGACCCCGTTCGTTGTGACGGAAGGGAGAAAGGTGAAGGTTAAATATAATAATGATTTAATAAATGGATATAACTAAGGGCTAGCTTGAAGTAGACCTCTCTTATAGGCCTACACATAAGAAAACTCGCCCGAAAATTGAAACGTTTCTTCTCGACCTGAAAAAATAACTTTTATAGCCGGAATTGACTAATGAGGCAGGGCTTCGCGGACCCCTAGATTGTCTTTGCGGACCCCAAAGGGTCCGCGGACCCCCATTTGAGAACCACTGCCCTATACTATGTCCCTCTGGCCGTAAAACTCCCCTGCACAAACCTCATAAGTGTAGATTTCACGGCTTTTTTAAACAAAGTAATATAAGCTTTAAAAAACAACCGTATGCTGTAACGACTTATCTTTTGCGGGCTCAATATTTCACGATTTAAGTAAAAGCTGGAGTTTTGAAATAAATTCGCTAGTTTTAATTTTCGCGATGTGGTGGGATCTCAATATAGATTCCAATGTGTTAACTTTTTTACCGGAATTGTTTGTGGGACCTATTTTTTGCGAACTGTAGGCGATTCGCGAAACCAACCTGAAGGTTGCTGAAATTTAGTAAAATGAGCACATTTCACACGATTGCGTCTCAAATAGAGCACATAGAACAAAAATATTATATTTCTAAATTCTTTTTTTCTTGTAGTCGACTATCATATCTAAAAAAATTAAAAGATAAAAATTGACAAAAGAATGCGTTTTTGATAAAATCGACTTCAACCTTTCACCGTTTATTATTTCTCACAACGTTTACGTGAAGTCTTTGGAGCGGCTATTCAACAGATTATAGTAGTATTATTAGTATGTCTATAATGGGCTTGCTTTGTGCTTTCTATAGAGGTAAAGAAAGAAAATTTATCTCAAGTACAGACAAAGTAAGGACCTGTCAAAGTTGACTAAAGATCGTCCTAAAAGTCGAGTTTGACGTTTTTTTGTTTTTTTTTATAAAATTTCTAAAAATATATGAATGCATTAGGGTATCCTTATAGTATAAATTGAATTAGGAGAAAAGATTAAGGTGGTGGAGGAAAACCGGTAACGGCAGCAGAGGGTGTGAAACACGCGACCTGCGACGGCAGGCAAAAATACTAGCTTCTGCCATTGCGGCTTTTACGCTTCGTAACTCGAGAACAAAAAATCTGGGCAACATTCGATTTGCGCCCTCCTTCATCGAGAAATTCCTCCAAAACATATATTTTTTTCGTAAAAATTAAATATTAGTCCCTTTTAGCCTGCCCGATATCAGATGAAACCAACCATTTATATATATATATATATATATATATATATATATATATATATATATATATATAAGAGAGTTAACGTACTTCGGAGCTTTTAGTGGAGTCTTTATCACATGTTGGTCGATCCTTCGGCCTTCATCAGGCCTTAATCAGGACCAAAATGAGATAAAACTTCACTAAAAGCTTCGAAGTACGTTTAGTCTCATATACACTTTTTGACGACCTACGAAACAGTCTCTTCCCTTATATATATATACGTGAAGTCTGCGGAGCCTTCTTCTATTTCAACGTCCGCAGTCAAAATATTTCAAACATTAATTTGACGCTTTTGACGTTACTTCCGTAAAACATCAAACTATACTCACGGTCAGCTTTCTGTGGCAATGCAGTCAATGCTAGGGGAGAGGGTGCACCGACCGCCGTACACTGCGTACACGCGCTTTCCTCCTCTCTTCGGATTGCCACAGAAAGCTGACCGCTAGTATAGTGCTTTTATTCTTTCGACGCCCCCCTCGCCCCCGTCAATGCAGCGTATGCAGCCGTCGAAGTCACAGCAGAGGTATCCATTTCGTGGTTTTGTTCTCTTTAGTTTCTGATGGTGTCGGCGTTGCGTTGACGTGTTGACGGAGTATGACTCCGTCAAAACGTCATCGCAACACCGACAACATCAGAAACTAAACAGAACGAAACCATGAAATGGATAGCTCTGCTGTGACTTCGACGGCTGCATAAACGGGGGTGAGGGGGGCATCAAAATAATAAAAGCATGCATGCGTTGCGAGCCAAAGAAGTTTCGCTCCAACTTGGAAGTGGAAATGTCTTATTCAGCGTGTGTGTGGGACTGCCTGGACAATTGATACTGTCGTACGGGACACGCTCAGCGGCGATGTTCTGACCTCTCGCACGTCATTTCGGTACACGTCTAACTTAAAATGTTCAATCCACAACAAAGGCCAGCTGGATATTCCTATATCTTGCCTGCATGTGACAAATGTAAGTGTTTGCACTACATGACACTGAGAAATTTGGCACGCTGTTTCCATACCATGCGTAAGCGTCTTCGTATGGTTGCAAAGTCTCGCTTTGCATCTGGCTCCCGCCCTGTTTTTAACCAAGTTTCGTGAGTTGGTTTAATTTATATTTTCTTTTCAGTTCGTGTATTACGAGCCGGTTAACCACAATCGGATTGTGAAATAAAAAGTTGCGAATGCAAAACATTGCCTCCTTGATGTTTCTTGACCGATGCGAACAAACAAATGTTCTGGCGCGGCTGTAGGAGATGCGCGCATTTTCCGACATGTTTCCCAACCAACTGCAAATTTTATGACACGAGATTCAGCTCCTTTTTCCATATAAAGACCGTGAAATAAGTCATGAAAAGCAACGGCTTCGCTTTTCGGAATGTTGGGCACAACCAAGCAAACGTTTCGTACAGCCTAATAGGTAATAATGTACTTTTAAAAGTTTTTTTTTTTTTTAATCTTACATGTTTTAAAAAGTCATAAAACAAGTAGTCCCCTGCATGACATTTGTTTTCGGAAAATCCGTTCCGAACAGCGACGCCACCTGCAAGCAAGGTGATATTTGTTTGAGCGCCACTTTTGATTACTTTTTCCTCCGGACTCCGAAGCACCAAAGTGTAACCAGAGTGACCAAAGCCTCAAAGAATATGTTTGAGACGTCATAACAGAAAACAAACATTTTGACGGGGGACGTCAAAATGATTGTGAAAGAATTCTCACGTCTTCAGAAAGTGGCATCACGAACGTCAAAATAACATTTTTAATTATTTTGAACGTGGACGTCGAATTTTTTACTGCCATATATAGGTATGTATATATGTATCTCGATGACTCTTTGTAAAGTACCGTATTTTTCTAGCTATAGTCCTGGGACTATACATGTTCAAAAGTTGAAATTTTAGGGTGTGCGTTTTATCTATGCGTGCGGACTATAGTCTATACAAACATTTTGTTTTTCAGAATCGTTCATTATGACAAGACATAGCGGATTTTGTGAATGAAAGAGTATTTTAATGGTGAATTATGTACAACGCAATCTTCTCTGTGAGCTACAAAAACAGACATCTGTAAAGCTGTGCCGTGTATGAGAAGATTTTCGTGTCGACTACGCACCAGGTGCGGAATATGAACAGCGTAAACAATTAGTCACTCTTCATTATTTCATCTTCGTTATTTCTTCAACGTTCAGTATAGACTATAAAGCTTCCGTTACCTTTTTTCATTATTTTTTTTGTGCGTCTTCAAACATATTCCTGTAAGCAGATAGTCATGACGTCTAGCGAGAGTCAGCTGAAGACTCTAATGCAAGCCTGCTAGACAAAGATCCTCCAATGTGTAATACCATCGAAAGCATATGACTGCAGCCATATTCCCGCTCTCCTTGTTGCAACTAGAAATCCTGTTTTTTTTTTTTTACTTCAGATTTTATTTTTGTTTTTACAGTCACCGACAGCCTAAGAAACGCAGGGTGTGGCGAGTCCCGTACAACTCATTTTCGCTCGGCAGCCAATGAGATTGCCCCATTAGCCGACAAGAACGCCGATGCACCAGCCACGACGCGAGAAGCATGAAGATAATATGCCACACCCTGCGATTCTTAAGTTGGCAGGCACCACAGTGACTACATTCTATGTTATTGTACTTTCTCTTGGTGGATATATATTTTTTTCATTTCTGGTTGTAACTATTTTTACTTCTGTAACTGCTCTGAACAAACCGTTGCTAGGGGCGTTGCTATAGACAAATACGTAGGATTGAATTTCACCCCGAAAGAGCAATTGGTTAAAAATGGGACGTAGGATTTAAACGTCGATAAATATTAGATGTAGGAAGTATAGATCTAACACTTACCGCGACAGAGGTGTGCCGAGAATCAACAGTACCTGAAATATTTTGGGACAGCAACTTCGGTCCATGAGACGTCTTGAGAGACCTGCGTCAGACGAAAAACTTATCCGGAACAACGAGCTCGTTGATTCAGAATCGTTGTACGGGATGACTGAAGTATGTTGTCTGGAACAGTTTGAATTGTTTGTATAGTGACCCGATTTTGATCCTGTATTTGTTGGGAACATTGCAGGTCTAAGAAACTTGTCAGGTTTATTAAAACAAATTGTATTTGCGTGCAATACGGGATAGTCCGATATAAATCATCGCACGTATGAAGATCTAAAACAAAACGGCGAGAAAAGCATATGTTTAGTAAATGATATCACAGCAACGTTAGGCCTTCTTTTTTATCTTGCAGTTAACGAGCATTGTAATGAAGGAGCAATTATTTGGACTCTAATGGTGAATTCGCGTGGTGCTTTCGGCGCGCTCTGGAACGCTCTTTTGAGAGCGCTCTAGAGCACGCTAAAAGCACCACGCGAATTCACCATCACATGAGCTGCTCCAGAGCTTAGAATTCGTTTGCAGGCTCGCTATACCGGGGTGTGTTTGGTCACCCAGAAAGTTCACCCGGAGAACAGAAGTTTCGTCGCTCGTCACCGACTTCATTCAAAGCAGTCACGCGCTCCATCATGAAAGGACCAGCTCGCAAAGCCATCGTGTCATCTCCTAGCAAGGCAAAACCGGTTGTAAAAATTGATTAGGGTTTTTTATCCTGTATGGCACTAAAACAATTCTTCATGATAATATGTTGAGAAGACACAATGCTTATAAAGAAATATTCACTTTTTTATCAGACGATTTCTAATCTCGCGTCGAGCCACCATGTATTTGTCCATAACAACGGCCAGCAACAGTTCGTTTGAAGCACCGCATCATGTTGTGACGTCAACACTGACGGGGTCAATCCTTATGACCTTTGGATAAATTTAAAAATAAAAAAAAACATTGATGTCGAATCATTTTTACCGTTTAAGTTTGGGTTGCTTGCTATCAATGTTACTAAACCATTCAGTTGGGAGACTGCCATAGAGACTGCTCTGAAAAAGTGGCACCGACCCGTCCTCCAGAACCGAGCTAATGGCGATCACAACGCCACCATTTCTCTCGCAGCAGCCGCTCGAGGCACTGCACGTGACTTCTATTTTGGCTTTAATCGGCCATTATGGCGCCGAAACAGATACGGTGGAAGAGGTTGCAGGGGCGCCATCCCCGTCTCCCCAGCTGGCGCGCCGCGAATTACTACCGAAGCTAAGATGCGCACCTAGGTCGGGACGCGCAACCTGAGATCACCGCTGAGACATGGTTGCATAAAAACAATATAATTGGGCCGCAAAACCTTGCAAACTAAAGATCTTAGAAAACATCACGCGCCCTGAAATTGTACTTAACTGCAATAAAAGTTACTACAAAAAGAGTTTTTTCCGTTGGTTTTTACGCAAAAACATGCGTCCGAAAGTTCATGGTGACCACAGTAAAGACAAATGATAAAGGGTGGCGCTGTTGTCGTATTTAGCTCGGTTTCGGTGGACGCCAGCGGCCCATGTTTTAACGGTGAGTTTCGCAACTGAGGGTTTTGGTAACGCTGGTTGCTATATATACTTCGTTTCACCCTACGACGGACTAAAGGCAGAAGCTACGAACCGCCAGATCCAATCACGAGCCAATTAGACATTGCGTGGTATTTCACTTCGATGCACGTATCGGTGCCCGCGTCTCGGATTTTTTATTGCCAAGAAAGCTACGACGTAATGGCTGTTTGCGGTGCCAAAGCTTCAAGAATGACGCAGCATTTTTGGATTCGGAGCATTATTCGTCCAAACCGGATCAATGCTAAGCGTGTCATAGTTTAGTGTGGAACGTGATTGGACGTGGCGGCCCGTGGCTTTGGCCTTTAGTCCATCGTAGGATGAGACGAAGTATAGACAACAAAATGTATCATGCCTATACATACATAATAAAGCTGGGAATAAAAAGCCTCCTTGGTTGAACCTTCTAGAATCAGCACAGACCGAATGTAAACTCGGACGTAGCCAACACAAGAAGGCACAGAACCCTTTAAACATTAGAGGAAGAGGGAACAACACAGAGACGGAGATCCCAGATTCACCAGCTCTACGCACAACAGTGCCATTCCTTCGAGCGCGTCAGTAGAACGACTCGTCGGCGTTGCCGGAAAGGTGTTCTCGAGGAAGCGGGAAAACATATACTGGTGAACACTTCGATAGACCTTCACTGCTAAGGGGCACTGACATGTCGAAATCTTTTTTTTTTTTTTTTATCCGAAACGATTGAAACATTTGACTGGACATTAGCCTCAAAATTTGAAACTTGGAAATTCAGTATTTGTAAAAAAAAAAAAAAAAAATAAAAAAAAAATTTTAATGCCGAATTTGCAGTGCCCGCGCGATCTGCGCCAGAGCAGTGACGTCAAATATTGAGCCGTCCTGCGAGTCGAGTTCCTCTGACGCCTCAGAACCGTCACCACCGGAAGTATCGTGTTCACCGGCGTCCCACGAACATTCGGTTTCCTCCGTGCGTGCCGCCTATCGCTGCGAGCAGACGGCGTTTGACTTTCGAGTTTGAAGTTCTTTTAGGTCCCTTTCAGCGATCTCAAATCTTTTAAAATGGTGTGAGGTCGAAGAGAAGGCGCAGTGGACGTTTTTGAGGGACGTGAGGGGGCCACGTCGCGCCGGTTCTGTGTGAAAGGCTGCCCCGGTGCAGTGGGCCGGCGGAGTCACAACCGAAATTACGATACAGACAACAAACCGAGTTGTTTTGACCATTTGACGATTTTCTTTTCGAAGTCTGAGAGGTCGTGGGTACCTTAGAAGGACCACTTCGTCCGATTCCCCGACTCACCGATCGTCCTCTGCTACATGCGTCGAGCGTCGCCACGTTCTCCGTGGGAGGATAACAAACCAGGAGGCGACATCCCTCTAAACTCCGATTTTTGGTATATAAAAAAATGGCCTTAGTGGGTTTGCAATTGCTTTAAAAAACATGTTTTACGAATGCCGTTATTAAATGTTTTAGAAATTTCGCTTACAAAGCTTTTAAAGTTCATAATATTTGACGTCACAAATCATAAGATGCGGGGTGGTAATGATCGGGAGAGAAAAACGCCAAAAATTAAAAAAAAAAGCGCGCTCGCGCGCGTTGGATTTTTTTTTTTTTTTTTTTTTTTTGCGTCGTGGTATTTTTTTGTGTGTCTATGATTACAATTTGCATCGTTTTAGACAAAAAAATACGACCTTTGGAGTGTCAGTGCCCCTTTAAGTGTAACGACTACTGAAAAAAAATGAATAAAGCACGAAAAAAAAGCAGTTGTGCATATGGTCTACAAAGTAAAGAGAAAAGTAATTCGTTAGTTTTTATGTAAAGTAACGCATTCTCTTTCATAATCGGTAACGATCAACGTATTCAGTTACTTTTTGAGCAAGTAAAGAGCAACGGTGTTTAGTCACTTTTTTGGCTAAGGGTCATACCCGAGGAAACATTTACTTTTTTCATGGGGTCTCAGCTGCTCCGGTCAAATACTCCATGTGCCCCACATACTCTCAGCAGCTCGGCCAGGGCTTCGGACACCAGAAAAGTGATCTCATATTTTTCAGCGGAAGGTCAAGAACAACAACGTCTAGCGAACTGCAGCTGCCGTTCGGAAGGACTTCCCCAACCATAACATTGACGCAGTTCACGGATATCAGCGAGCGCCAAGCCGTCGCACACAACAGTTCCTAATCGAGTGGCCGTGCAACAGTCAACCGGGCCGTTTCATACCGCTTTTATATAGATATAGATATAACCTATGCAGGCCAGTCGTTCCTCGCGCTAGGTGTGTTCCTCGGTGAAACAACCTTCTGTAATCACCGCTCGTGAAGAGGAGGTCGACTTCTTGCGCTATACTCCAACGACTTTTCGCTGTCAATGTCCTCGTTTCGGTCCATTACGACACCGAAACACACACGTCACCATCGCGTCTACGGGTCGCAAAAAGCAAAAACAACAACGACGCCAACCAATCGGCAGACCACAGCAGCAGTCTTCGAGATCTTTTCGCGGATCTGGAAACGGCACTTCGTGAAAACAAACACACGAAAAAAACGTCCAAACCAATGGAACAAGGGAGTTGTGTAAATGCCGGCGTCGTGTTTGGAGCGCGCGGTGGGAGAATGCTCGTAAGGAGTCTATTAGCGTGACGTTGATGCGAGAAACACGAGACTCTGCTGCGCCGCCGTGAGGGAAGCGGGAAAACTTCCAAGACCTACTTTTGCGTAACGAGGACCCGGCGCGTGCACAATTTCACGAGGCCTCAGGATTCGTCTCATTTGGTTCCTCTTATTTCACGTCTGGCCCCGCGCTCGAGACTCAGTTGATTGGACGCTCGTGCGTGGAAGTTTCGTCTTACAAGTGGCATAACATCGTGGTTTTTTGTTTTTGTTTTTCAATTATGAAGTTGTTTTTGGGCATGCCATTTTGTCCAGCGCAACGCTTGAGACGTGCCGGCTGCGAGCTCTTGAGTGGACACTGTTGAGTGCAAACCTTTCGAAAAATAAATATTTTATATTGGTTATTGGATAATGGGACGTGTGAATATGTGACATACAATGGATGCGGGTTTAAAGGCTCATTGCGTTTAATAAGAATTTTTTTTCACTGACAAAAACATGCATAATGATAACTATTTCTTCATTTTATTTTATTTAATGATATTTTAGTGATCTCATGGCCATTCAGAGATGAATTACATGAGGGGGATAAAAAAACAGATAACGCACATAACAGTTAAAAAAAGGGACAAAACAAGCACAAAGAAGTGAAACCGGATTGCTGTGATGCAAGCATCACCTACAATTTGTATTCCAGAAATAGCAAAAAAAGGCATGTCTTCGTAGCGTCGTCAACGAGATATCAAGTAACGTGACTATAGCAATTTTTTATTGGTAGCATCAGTAAATACTCCTATAGCCTGAGAGTTATTCCACGCCTGTGTAATACTCGGATTGCAGCAAAGGCCAGAAGCGTACCCATAGGTTTGACAGTTGCTCCCGCAGCGTGGAAGGTCATGCAACCGAGGTGCGTCTTGAGCGAGGAGTTCGTACTAGCAGCTTTCACTGGGGTGCAACTCAAAGTAAAATTAGCAAACCGTTCTCTAATTTGACGCTGACGCAGTATTGTACCTCAGCTGCCATACAAAAGACCGTTCACGCCATGCCTCATAATAAATGAAAGAGACATAAAGCAACTCAACCTACCGGCATCTCCTTCAGATACATTAAAGTATACTCAAATTCGAAGCGTTGAATCGTAGGTGGTACCGTTGATAGGGCAGAACTAGGAGCAGGTACACAAAATATTATGTCCTTTTCGCATCATTATAGTTTGCACCGTAGAGAAACGCAACTTCTTAAAAATATAAAGAAAGCATAATATGTTTTTACGGCGAATGTAGCATGTGTATTCGCACCTTTATTGCTGTATCTTGATATGCGTAGGAAACACCTGTTAACTTAACAGGTCACAACAAGTTTTGATCAAATGTGAAGATTGCATAGCAATAATCAGAAGGATCCCGTGGAAGGGGCACCAAATCGGCCTATCTTAAGAGTACATGAGCAGAATGCCGTCGGCGGCTCTTTTCTAAGCTCTTTTTTACCTTCCACTTCCCGCGCATGTTTTATGGTCAGTTGTCCTGAGAAGGAAACGACGAAATAAATTCATAAACCTGCAGGATTCTTAAAGAAAACATGGCATGGTGCAAGCGTGCCATTCGAACCATAGCCAAGAGCAGAAGCACCCGAGAAACTTTCCCAAGAACGAAAAACAATTCGCCACGTCAACAATGGACGAACTGTTTGAGGCTCTGGCACCATGTTCTGTCAACATTGGGGCTGTAGTCACTTGGCAACTAGAGACATCCAAGGGAGATAGAGAGAGAGAGAGAGAGAACAAAACGCCCCGGTTCACTATTCTTCTCCAAAATTTAAAGTTACGAAAAGCAGGCGATGCCATGACACCCGGGAGAAGGTAGTAGGCTCGTGGATGCAGCCCAAAACAAACTTCTCCAGATGACGTCGTCAAATCAGTTTTTGGAACCCTGGGTAGAGGTGTGCGAAGAATGCGGGGGTGGTGCCCAAATTACGCCAGCTCGCGCTTTTAAGTGCGATCGCAATCGCTTCCGTTCTGCACTCGACGTCACTTGATTGCGGGATCTTTCGGGCGGGTATCGCGAAAGCGATCTCGGAGTATAATGCGGCGCGGACAATTTAACGCTTGGCGCAAAATTGAGTTCGCCTCCTTTGCAGCTGTAGAATAACTTGTGGTTGGGCTAGTTGGCGAACGTTGGCGCCCGCATGTCTGTTTACTCTCTTGTGTCCGTAGTTTTTTGCTCCTTACACCATTATTTCTTTGGCAGAAGCTCGTGGACCTTTGTTCTTGGTCGGAAGGAAATGGCGATACGAGTTATTATCGCTTTGCATCTGGATCGACGAGTTCACTACGTCACAAAAAGGATGTCAAATGAGCTATATTTCGTTTCACCTTAAGTCCAGACGCAGCCGACGCTACGAACTGATGGGACCAATCCGACAGCGTGAAAAGCGCACTGTCATTGTGTTGTTGCTGTGCGTGCTCTATTATCGCTGAACCAATCATAAACGGAAAAGGCCTAGTGACTCGCGCTTTTGACGCCGCTTTATTGGTCCCATTACCTCGTAGCATCGGCTGCGTCTGGACCAGACTTGTGCCTAACTGAAATACTCTAAAAAAGCCCGTGAGTCTGCTTTCCCGCACAACACTCGGAGTGCCAATCACCGCAACTTACGGAGGCAGCTATGCGAATGTCAATGCCGAAACATATGTTTAGACCAAAAAACGCAGTCTGAGTTGTGACATTAAGCAATGCAAGCGTGACGTTTTGCATTGCTTAACACAACTCAGACTACTTTTTTTGGTCTAAACATATGTTTCGGCATTGTCATTCGCTGAGCTGCTTCCGTAAGTTGCGGTGATTGGCTCTCCGAGAGTTGTGCGTGAAAGTAGACGCACAAACGTTTTTTAGAGTGAATACTCTACTCAAGATACTGTATTACAAATACTTTTTGAAGTATCTTGCTATCTTGCAAATACTTTTAATCGAGAGTATTTGATACTGTATTTTAATTACATTTCTGAGTATCTCGTACTTATTATCTCAAACAGATTTCTGACATTCTCCCATTGTTTTAGTTCTTCGGTTTGAAGTCGCATGGGCGTGGCACGAGTAAACGGGAACATTTTTTCGAGCAACCAAATCCTGTTGTTAGCTCCGATAGGCTACGGTGACTTAGACTGAGGTCGTGAAAACATCGCATTTGTGCCGATTGCGACTCATATTTCAGCCCAAAGTTCGTACAATGAAGGTTTTCCCCTAGCCTTCCCGAAGGTGCCTTTTGTTTCCTAGAGTTTCCTCCAAAAGACCATCAAACAAAAGGGATGGTTTTACAGGAGTACATATTGCCACACTGAGGCGCAACGCAGAACGGAAATCGACCCACTACAACAATGCAGACTTCAGTGTCAAGAAAATAACAAATAGAAGAAAATGAGAAGTGGATACAAAAAGAAGACACTCTTTTTTCTTTTTTTTGCTTGTTGCATACTTGACAACGTTACTGCAAAACGTCGACGGTTTTTGTTTTATTTTTATTTTCTTTTTGTCGTGAGTCGGTACTTATTGCTCTCGCGAACACTGTCTGTAAGCGAACAGTGATAAGCATATAACAGGACAGGAAAGGAACTAAAAGCTGGATGACCTCCGAACGTTGAGTGCCTTTCTGAACGCCTCTACTTGAAGAAGGTGCGACCAGTGCCGTGGCTATTATGTGGGTTCTCTTTGTTATGAATTCACTCATTTCCGTATCCCAAGTTCGTTTATAGTGAACTCCCTACATAGGGAATACGGATTGTAGTTAAACGATCCGTCTAAGGTCCGCCGCAGGACGTGATATTCAGCAATGTCACTATAACTGAAGCAATCTTTTTTTTTTTTGTCCCAGAATTGTTTTGTAACATGTATCATTGATATCCTGCTCCTTGTAGTTGGACTGCATGAATAGCTCTAGAATGTTTCTTTTTTCCCCATTCTCTGCTGTTGCGCGCTAATAAGCCATTCATGTAAAACAGATTTGCACAACTGTATAATTGTGTTTGTCACTGACGTTGATTCAAATTACGCAATGCGGAAGTATCTGCAAAAGTAATTGATTTACATTTCTAAGTATTTGTACTCTACTCAAGATACTTTACAGTGCAATTAACTTGGATAGTATTTTAAATACTTTATGAAGCAGGAACTTAGTAACTAAACTTAAATATTTTTATCGAGCACTTTGTCCAATACTGGTCTGAACTTAAGCTGAAGCGAAGTGCACGAAGGCTGCAGCTGTCATCCACCGGGAATCCGACTCTTCACGAGGATTAATCGTCTTAAAGTTCCGACTGGCGCGGAACATTCGCGAATCACGTTCAACCATCTCGTCATGCCAGGTACTTAATCATTGCAGGCACCCTGTTTCGTGCGAGTCTAAACCTTCCTCTAATAAACGTCAAAGGTAATAATAACCCGCGTTTTTGTTAACCTTGTCTTTTTCTTTCTTTTTTTCGAGCCGCTTAAAGCCGTTTATTCTCATTTTGGCAGTTCTTCGCCTCTGGCAATAATTTATTGGGCGAATTTGAATGTTTTGCGAAAGTTATCATTATGCTGCAGAAGTCTCTTTGAGATATGAATATTTAATCATTAAACCGTCAGACCAGGATTTATTACCGCGCAAGTCCCCGCACGCCCCAAGACCGGAAACAATTAACATCCCGAGGAAACGGAACATGTAAATTGATTTTTATTCTGAAATCCTCGGTTTTCATACAACGATAGTTTTATGTGTACGTGCGTTCGCTTATGGCCTAAAGGTCCAACGAGACTGAATGTCCAACGAGCCTGAATGTCCAACGAGGGAAAGATCCAACCGAGACGGAATGTCCAAACGAGTCTGAATATCCAACGGATATGGAATGAACCATGCATAGAATTTAGAAGATATTTCTTTTTTCGAATAGTAGGATTACTGATAGTTAAGGCGGTGAAAAATGCGTTCGATGGAATGGGGAACCGAACGTTTCGGTGCGGAGATATCGGTACGCGGTCGTTTCGGTACCGGGCTTTTCAGCACCGGGCTTTTCGATGCACGGCTATTTGATGTGCCGCTGAGCTTGTCCCGCGGGCGTTTCCTCAGTGAAATCCCCCGAATAAAAATTAAATTATGCTTGTGTAATTTGTAGACTTCATAAGACCCCAAAAAAACAATACATTTATTGTTCGGTTTATATATATAAATATAAAGATAATTTCTATAATTAAAAAATGACGCGGTAAAGGTCACACATGCGACAAGGTCAAAGACCAAACCATTCACAATCTGTCACGTGTTTGCTTTTTAAAAGGTCGTAACTTTGGCGCGGAAACAAATGTGGGATCCACGAGAGCTCTTAGAATCGTTAATCGTGCTTATCCCCCAGCCACAGTCTTCTTTCCGCATTGTACGGGTTGCTGTATTTTCCTTATTGGTGTCCCTAGTCGCGCAAAGGTGATGTCGCCCGTATAGAAAAAAAAAAACGCCTGATTAAATTGCTAGTATTATTGTTAGGTCAAGTCGGTGTAATATGTTTAATTACACATTGTAATTTTTTTAATTTTTTTTTACAAAACGAAGGTAACGGCTTTAGACATTTCTGATTGGACCTCTCGACCTCCAGAAGCAAAAATTCCATCCTCATATAAAAATTCGTGATACAATACCACGTTCCTTTCATTAAGCCTTTGTGAAGGTGATGTCCTAAAGGGGTGAGCTTTTGTCCGGTGGTTGTCCGGAGGATTTGGCACATTAACGCTTATCGCGACGATTCGTTTTGCATGCTTCGGCCACCAAAGCGATTGCTGTCGCAGTGAACCGTATGTTAAGCAACAAGTAGGTAATTTTAATAATTATTATAATACTCTTTAGGATTGGCTTCCGTGGTTTTCGCTCTGTCTTTTCTGGTCACGTGGCATGCAGCAATCGCACCTATACGCGCCCAAGTAGCATACCGAGGCCGCGATCAGATTTCAACGTCACAGAGCCGCTGCGACAGTGCGACCGAGGTTTATTCATATGCGCACATTACAAGTGCAGATATGACCACAGGATCAGGAGGTCAGCCCCTTGCTCAGTCTTCCCAAATTACTTTATTCTAGAGTCGCGAGTGGACATATTCACGTAGAACCCGACTTTTATAAATTTGAACCACCCGTGTACGATTCACTATCGGACCCTTGTAAATTCTGAGAGCTGCATTTGTCATCCTCTTTTTTTCTTTTTTGAAAAGAGGGTCTCATTGTTGACCCCTACTGTCCCCGGCTATCTACACACCCTACCCTAATCAACTCGTTTCGACAGTTCGACGAACGGGCACTTTCGCCATTCTCCATTCTGCGAATTGGCCTAGTGTGAATTGCCCTATTCAACGAATTGTCCTTCTTCCAGTTGTCCAGAGACCAATGAAATTTCGACGAATTGGCCGGATTCGCGGTGCAATACGCTTTCCCTACAAGAATAGAAAGCCACGTGGAAAATCTATTGTTATATTCCGGTTGGATGGAAGGTTCCCCTCCAACCGAGTGGGAGGGGAACCTTCTGCATCACGCTAAGATTGATGCGTTCGCGTCCTTTATTAGCAGTCAAGCTCCCACGTACCAAGACGTCATAAACCACCTCGACAGGATCGCGAGCTTCGGAGTGCTTTCAGAAGCTAGTTAAACTACATACGCTTCTAAAATCTACTACGCATGTCACATGCAAAAAAAAAAAAATCGTACTGCTTGATATTAAATTTTATCGCTCTAGTCTGTGATATATATACAAACCTACTGGCAGGGAATGCATGCGTAGGTAAACTACTGACAACTGCAGTGTACAGTGAGTAGTTGTGGTCTCTTCCAAGGATAAACGAACAAAAATAAAAATTTGTCAAATTCAGGAAATCGTTTGGCGTTTACGCATGAATCTTCGGGTCACACCTCCAACCACCCCCGTGCATTTATAGGCGCTTTAGATGTAATTTTTTTAAGGATATATTTACATTTTTTTTATTAGTGGGAAATTACGCTGTGCAAACTGGTGATGCCCCGCACCAACAGCTCCCAAAGCTCCTTTCAAAAATTTTAATATTGACTCTGCGCATAATCAGCGGCGCTGGCGGGCGGTCATGTGTTCACAATGCGGGTCTCCGTACGTAGCTCATCTATAGATCGAAACAGACAGGGATGAGGTCTGAAGAATGAATTCCCGGGTCAATGCACTAGAACACTCGGACACTGCATCCCTATTTTATATTCCAAATTGGCTGACCTATGTCATTGAAACATTTAAAACATTTGAACTGTCAGTATCAAAGGAGAATTTGGCTTCAAACAATCGAAACCTTTAACCGATTGGGATATAGCTCCGCATCGGCACTCAGCGAACTAACCATCATTGCTTTCCTATAGACGAAATTAGAATATTTGTGTCTGCTCTGTTTTACTTTCGGCCCGTCAACGTCGGCTTCAGTGGCACGACATTTTAGAATGACGAAATCACGGCAATGCCTGCAGGAACGCGGAATAAATATACACACAAGTCTGTATATTTATCAAGGCACATTATTCTAGCACGTGACAGGCAAGACGGAATATCCAACAAGCCTGAACGTCCAACGAGACGGAAGGTTCAACCGAGAAGGAGTGTCCAATGCGCCTGAATGTCCAACGTGCCTGAATATCCATTATTGGATCTTCCGTCTCGTTGGAAATTCAGGCTCGTCGGACATTCCGTCTCGTAATCACGTGCGTTTAGGGTGCATAGAGAAACAAAGCGGATACTCAAAATCTGAGCCATGAATTCTAAAAAAGTAAGCATAAAACGAAACCTTTTCTTCTTTTTTTTAACTAGGATAATGCCTTCTTAGCAGAGATCAGGGATGGGCAAAATACATGCAAATATGTATCGAAATAGGAATACAAAATACTTCGTCAAAAATGTATTTAATTACAAACCTAATTACATTTCCAAAAAAGCATTTAAGTACAAGATACAAATACAACCAAATGTATTTGGTCTCCTCCAAATACTTTTCCAAATACATTCCTCAAAATTTGCGTCAGCGACATCAGGGCCTGCAACGGGTTTCTGGATATCTAATTCTAACTTTGCATCGCACACTCGGGAGTTAGTGTGCGAGGCTCTAGTAACGTAATATAGATATAATCACAAAAAATGTAATCCGGTTGGACGTAATAGGTGAAAAAAGTACAGAGCTTCAAGCAGCTTTTTTTGTCGATTACATTTTGGTATAGACCAACAAAGAACCGAGACGACCAAGACGCGCAGCACTAGCTTGAGAATTTTTTATTGCCGCAACTCGCACCAGTTACGAACATCTGTACTACCCGCGAATTTAGAATGTTTCAGGCAAAAATATGGATGGAAATCAGGCTGGAAAGCATCACAAGTTGTCGCAGGCACTTATTTAGCCAGTTTGCCTGTGATCGTCGATTTCGTCACTATTCTTGCCCTGGACTAGCACCGTAATCACAAAGTCACTAAACGCTTGTGCTTGATTGAGAGACACTGCATTCGGTGCAGAACGTAGTTTTCTTCCTGCTCTGGACAGTGACGATAAATCTGAGGGATGTATTTTCGCCCACAAAATTGTATTTAATTACATGTGTATTTGAAATACCCACGTTTTAGTATTTAAATACGCACGTCAAATACATAACCCAATTCGTAATTAAATACAAATGCAAAATACACAAAGTATTTGAAATACGTATTTCAAATACTTGTATTAGAAATACTGCCCATCCCTGGCAGAGCAATGCAGACTTCGATGCAAATAATATATATATATATATATATATTTATTTATTTTTTTTTTTTTCTGGGTCGGAATAGGGCATTGTCTGCAATTTGTATCATCGTATCGGAAGCCTTCAGAATTCAGGTGAAAACGGCTTTGAATGTCAAGAAACCTGAGTCACAATTTGCTCTCAATTTATTAAACTTTTCTTTCTCTGTAGAACTAATGGGTTCCGTTTTTTAAGCTCTGTAAATCTGGGGTCACACTGCACATACATCATACAAAAGACAGTCTGCAAACGCGAGTCACCGCAATATCCGTGGTTCGAATGCCGCCTGCCCAAGTTTTTTCTTGAACTCGTTGCCATGCGGCATTCGAAGCACGGATCTCGCGGTGGCTTGCGTTCGAACCTGTTTGCAGATTGTCTTTTGCATGATGTATAAGCAGTGTGACCCCGCTTAAGGCATTCACTCTAACTAATATAGTCTTATGTTCTATTTTCATTTGGTAGCGAACTTTTTAAGAATGAAACGCTTTTTAACAAGACCCCCTACTAGCAGAAATGTGTTCATCCGTCCGTTCATTTCTTCGTTAAATTCATTCAAAGAATTGACGTCAACTGACGTCATGGCATCACGTGATGACTTCGCGTGACCTGACACCATTATGTCAGGTCGTAATGTCCCGTGGTATTATGAGGTAACGACATTACGTCACGGGACGGCAATTTTCCTGCTTAATCTTAGAGGGGAAATGAATAAACAATATGCATTCTTGCACTTTTGCAAAACGATTGTTTAGTGTCTTCGAAAAACAATTTAAATGATGGCGCCTTAAATACTTCATTTCATTGATTATGGGAATCCCGAAATAAAGGTTTCTGGCATTTTATTTTCTAATAAATGCACAATATTGTGGCGACTATATCTCTTACGAAATATGCAGCGTTAGAAGTAATATAAAGGCGAAAACCTGTAGGCAGGTCAAGGAGTCCAAAAGGGTCGGAAATGCAGAGGGAAGTAAATGATCGTAGAGACCAACAGAACATGTCCAATACATTTTATTTTTTTCGGACACATTTTTAAGTGATCGTTAAGCTGTTTGTATAAAGCGATATTCTCTCTCTAAAAATATATTAGACGTCCACCCTACAACAGGCACTTCCAGTGGCTGTGGCTATGTCGAAGGTTGTCGACATAGCCACTGTGGTCTTCTGTTGACTCGGCAGAAGGCGAAGAGTAGAATATGCCAGGTAGACGCAGTGGCGCACCGTAGACTAACTCGGCTGCAGTACAGCCGAGGTCTGCCTTGAGCGCCGAGCGAAGGCCCAGGAGAAGGAGGAAAAGGTGGTCGGCCCTGTCGGCCCAACGTTCTCGCGGCTCGTAGGTGGCGAGAGCTGCCTTCAACTGGCGGTGCAGCCGTTCTACATGCATGCCGTTGGCCGACGGATGATAGGCGGTGGTCTGGATGTGTCGGACGCCTGAGGTGGTGACGAAGGTGGAAAACAGGGTGGATTGATATAGCCGTCTCCATTTGATGGTTACCACAGCAGAAGAGCCAAAACGGGACACCCAGTCGTCGATAAAAGCTGCAGCGACTGTCTCTGCTGTTATGTAAGGGATGGGAAATGCCTCGGGCCATCTCGTGAATCTATCCACACACTTTAATAAATAGCGGGTTCCCCGTGATGATGGAAGGGGGCCCACTAAGTCGATGTCGACGTGTGCGAACCTGGAGTCCGGTGGACGCAAAGAGGCTCGGCTTCGTCAGGAGATGTATGCCATCTCCTGCCGAAGCCGAGCCTCTTGGCGAAACTGTCGTAATACATACAATAAACTCCTAGCATTGCAACTCCGCAAGTACAGATCTCTGATATATATATGTATATATATATATATATAAATCAGTCATCAATCTTCCAGGAAGGAACTCTGACATTAATAACTTTTTTTTAATTTTAAATATTACGCATGGTTTAAACTTTTTTTATAGAAAATGCATTGATATCCGGCAGTTGTGTGTGTATATATATATATATATAGAGAGAGAGAGAGAGAGAGAGAGAGAGAAATCGATATATATATATATATATATATATAAGCTGCCGGATATTAATTTCCTTTTTTATAACAAGAATTAAGCCACGCGTAACTTTTAAATTAAAATAGAGTTATTAATTTCAACGTTCTTGCCCGAGAAATTGAAGACTGAAATAAAGTTTTTTTTTTCTTGGTAAAATATATATGTTCTGGAAAAATTTTGATTTCCTTTTGTATATTTTTAGCTAAGACATGTTTTCCACGTCCTCGCTGAAATTAAATAACCTTAAAGATTACGCGGCTTGTTTATTCATTACCTGTGCGTTCATGAACTGTGCGATTCGAAAAGGTGAATAAAAATGCCAATATATAGTATTCACTGACATTCAAGAAACACTGGCTGTGACAAGCCCCGAGCATCTAATTATCGCTCCGCAGCCAATCGGACTGCGGCATTCGCCTATAGGAACTCCGACGAACGAATCACAAAGCAAGAATCGTGGACATAATGTGCCACACCTTGCGTTGCTTGAGCACTCAGTGACTATATATATATATAGTCACTGACAGTACAAAAAAAAGCAAGGCAGCAATTGATGTGCCCAAGGAAATAAACCGCTCTCATTCTTATTTCGGGTGAACCAATAACGCCTAGCTTATGGCTGTCGTAGCGCGAAAAATTCAAATATTACGTGTTTTTTTGTTTTTTTTTTTAAATAATAATATTCTCAGTATTTTTGTGAGAGATAAAATAGCATTGCGTCTTTACCGGGCCGTGTCATCTCTGGGGAAATGGGGTATCATCCATTCCTTCTCCGGTACGACAGATTGTGATTGCGACTGCGCGCGAATGTATTGGCCGCTAAAACCGCATTCTCTGCGAAACAGGCCCCCGCTGTGCTGTACAAAAACTGCCCCATAACTTCCGTAAGGGAAAACTGACACTGACACTGGAATGGTTTCACGGCAAATATAATTTATGATTTCGACTATGTTGAAGAAGCTCCTGGTTGTTGCTGTTTTGCAGAATATGTAAATTAACACCGAGGCTTACGGTAGCCAGTTGATACTCAAACATCAAGAAAGCAAACCACCAGTCGCTGTCCAACAAGAAGAGAAGTAAAAAAAGAAAATCATTTTGAGCATACTTCCGTTGTATGAAACCTTAAGGACGTTTAGTATGTTTAAGAATAACAAAACTTTTTCAAACAGGTACATGTCTAACAAATGAATAAAAACAAGACATGCATATCTACAATGTGTCGCAGTGCGGTATCGTGCGCGTCCAAAGCCAGGTGCCCCAAAATACACTTCCAAAAAAAAAAAAAAAAAAGCTACTTATTCAAAATCTAAAAAGAAAACCGCCACGCTTTGCATATACCGTCAAGTTACGGTTCGTTACAGCATGCCAACTACCAACCCTCAAGAACGCTTTAACCCCCCCCCCCCCCAAATTGGATACAGCGCGTTACAGCTCGGTGCTTCCCTTGTTTCCGAGAAAGAAGAATAAAACTAGAAATTCACCATAGGATAATCCGGGATGTCTCGGGTACATTCCTTTCCATTCGCGTCCCGACACGGAAATGGAAAGGCGAGTTCGTGCGACGGGGTGTTCAGAGGCGACGGAAAAAAAAAGGGCGAAAAAGGGGAGAGAGGGAAGGGCCCCAGAGGTCGCTGACCCTTGGGTTCACCATCGATTTCGGGAAAACCCAGTTGGTGGGACCCATGCAAGTAGAACCAAACCCTACAGAGGTCCAAAAAGGAAAGACACCACTGTTGTTGATTTTCTTTTCTTAAACTTTTGTCCGTTCCTTTTTCATTTCCTCGTTTGCGGTTCCGCGACTCGGACGGCTCCAAATCCGAAGCGACACAACGGGTTGCTGAGTTACTTCCGCTGCCGAGAAAGTCTGGTTGCCTGGCGTATGCCGAGCTATAGCTCCGCTGTATACTTAGTTGCTTGCACCCATCCAAATTAGTCTCCCGGCCTGTTGTTTCCCGAGTCACACCTCTTCTTCTTTGGGACTTTCTCGTCATTTTGGCTATTCCACTTCGTTGTTTCTTTTGTTTTGCTTTTTCTCGACCAACTCTCGCAATCTCTTTTTATTTGTCGGTTTTACGTTCGCCATAAAACATCCTGCCTGTAATTGGTAAAAGAAGACAGCAGGCACACATACCTGTCTTTGTTCGTTACGATTAGCGTAACTGACTCCACACAGAATGAATTTTGGAAGCACTTGCCGCAACCGGGACACTTCGTGTCACTTTATTAACCTATATACACAATGAAAACAAAATTTGCTTTGCCGAACGCTTATTCTCCACTCAAATGTAGGGCCAGCGGTCCGAACCAAATGACAAAGTTTCAGAACTAACAGTTAATTCACTTATTCAGAAGTTATAAGCGATCTTCTGAAATGTCCAGTAGGAAAATGGCGGCCGACGGAGCACTCGAGTACATGGAGCAGAACGGCGCCAGTCACCGAAAACGGGCCAGAAACGGGTTCCGTTTTCCCAATTGAAAATGACCGAAAATCACAGTTATAACTACGCTCTAAGAAATGCATGCGCGTCTACTTACCCGCAAAACACTCAAACAACCAATCCCTGCGATCTATGAAATCAACTCAGCGAATTTTGAGACTGACCATCTGTCTGGACCTCAAAATGAAGTCTGCGCTGTGACATTACGCAATGCAAGCATGACGCTTTGCATTGCGTAAAACCACAGCGCAGACTTCATTTTGAGGTCTAAACAGATGCTCCGCCTCAACATTCTTTGAGCTCATTTCGTAGATCGCAGGGATTGGCTCTTCGAGTGTTTTGCGGGTAAGTAGAGACGCGCAGGCATTTCTTAGAGTGAGTAAAAAAATCGCATTTTTTGTTAAAAATCAAACTTATTTTATTTAAGTAAAATTTGCTTGATTTTAAACTTACAAGATTTAAATCATTTCAGCTAGAAATATGTGGCCTTTTATCACTACACCTGTTTTTCTAATGGCTGCCTGATATAAATATTTGGTGCTGAATCCTTCTTTCTTTAAATGCAAATTAAACGCGTATGGTAACCAAACGTTGATAGACAAATAAAATAGAAACTATTTTCAATATTGTTTTGGAGAAAAGTGTGCGATTTAGATCATCATATCCAAATTGGTGCAACATGAAACACAATTTAAATTCTTATTTAAATCACGGTTTAAATCGTCTTGATTTTTGTTCTCCTCCCTTATAACCTTTGAATAAGATAACGTTTACTTCTGAAACTTTGGCATCTGGTTCAGATAGCGAACGCTACATTTTGGCCGAGAATAAATGCGTACGGCGATGCGTTGTTTCTTTTTGCGGTAACAAAAAAAAAATCTTTTTGTTTTAGGCACGCTGAAGATCTAAAATTGTATTGTATTTAGCTTCCAAATATTGTACCTCCATTATGACTTTTCTTTGTAATCAGGCTCCAAAAAATAAAGAAAGAGAGAGAGAGGGAACGCTCCCCTTTCTCATTGTCCTTGTGCACATAACATATTTCAGGTCTCATCGTATACTGAGCGTCATTCGTTATTCATTGCGATCCTTCCGCTGTTTGCTCGGATGAGCTTCAGGTTTGTTCGGCAATGTATAGTGAACTCACATAATTTTTTTATTAAAGAGCGCCCTCGGAAAATAGGTACATGCGCCTAATTTATATATACCCAAGAACGGTCCCTCTTTTATTTCTGTGAGCCCAAAGTACAGATTTTTCATTTTTTTCATTACAAAAAGAAATAACGGAAATACCCGTATTCACCTGAAGAACCTTGGGGGTAAAAAATCCGGCTCCTCGCCTGAACGGTATTAATTTCCCCCGTTCGTGGGATGAATGAATATATATGTTGTGGCACCCTACAGTAGCTTTATGTCATTTAATCAAGACGTACACGTTTCAAACTCCAAAATCATCGTTTCTTCCTTGAACAACCAAATCTTGTAAGAACTATATGCTTCGCGCGGCACGTAAATAATGCGCAAAACGTTTAATATGACTACTTTTGTGACAACGACTATAGTAAAATGCTTGATTACAAATCTTGACACCTTAAATTTCCGGTTGGTTGAGCTGATTGTCAAATTGCTTTACTATTTCGCATTTAATATGCATAAGGACGTTTTTTTCATATGTGCTGAAATTTACTTTAAGTTGTTCTACAGATATTAATCGCGGGGGATTCCGAGTCAAGAGGTCCAACGCGTCAAGAGGTCCAATGAGTCAAGAGGTCCAATATTGAACCTCTTGACGCGTTGGACCTCCTGACGCGTTGGACCTCTTGACTCGCCGTGGATCTCTTTACTCGTTGGAAATCTTGACGCGTTGGACCTCTTGACCCATATTGGATCTCTTGACTCGTGCCTCGATGTGTCAAGGTCCGACGCGTCAAGAGGTCCAATATTGGATAGCTTGACTCGTTGCATCTCTTGGTGTGAAACAGGTACAGGCAAGGATTCCGAGTCAAGAGGTCCAACGAGTCAAAAGATCCAACGCGTCAAAAGATCCATCATTGGACCTTCTGACTCGTTGGATCTTTTGACTCGTTGGACCTCTTGACTCCCCGTGGATCTTTCGACTCGTTGGATCTCTTGACTCGTTGGCCTCTTGACCCACATTGGATCTCTTGACTGGTGTTTGGCGAGTCAAAAGATCCAACGAGTCAAAAGATCTGTTATTGGGCCTTTTGACTCGTTGGACCTCTTGACTCTCTGCTCGATCACCGGGGAAGGGGAAAGGGCTTTGAAGAAGAGCAGGAAAAAAAAGAAAGGAAAAACTACGATGAATGACGGCTTTCAGGTGGCAAAAAGGGGAGTGACGGTCACTGCACTGAAGCAGGGTGGGACCCCGCGTCTAATAACAAAGCGACAAAAAAGAGGGATATGAGAGAAGAGGATACAGTGGCCTCGGGGACGACAAATTTTGGTATACTGAATGGCTGGCTGTGTCAGGGCGCTTTGCGCTTTCCAGTTTAATCGGATGGTGACCAACGCCACCTCTTGGTGGAGTATGCTTGACTAACGCAGGAATTTCCCGAGAGTTGTGCACGCTGCACGGTAGTGGGGACGTAAGGTGTTTCTTAAATTTAGAAATCAACGAACAGTTAAATGGTAACTGAATTACGAGGCACGTATAGACCAATGCGCGGTGCTGACGTCCCGCCTTTGCGGTGGTGCTGCTATCGGCATTGCGCACGCGCAGACGGTTCACTTGACGTGCGGGCTGCTCACGTGCAATGGCCACACCTCGTGTGGAAACTGCACCTTTTCCCACACCTCGTGAGGGCTTGTATGGAAACAGTGCGTTGGTCTATACGCAGCATGAGCTCAACCGGGAGGAAGGGTTATGTGGATCACTTCGACAGTGTAATGTTTGGCAGTCATCCAGAGGGTCAACATGTGGCAGTATCTTGCCGGCCAGTGCAGCATGACTGCTGACTGGCACCACGCTATACGGAGAACCAGAATCGGCTTAAACGTTTGTGTGATCACTACTGCGTGGTGCACCTAAAGACCCCAGGCTATAATCCGTTTCACCTAAGGATGGGCCGCAGCATATGCTAGAAGCCGAGAGCGCGACGCCTTGGACACCTTTGTGTTCGAGGCATTTCAGAGTTGGAGAAAGACCCTAGTACCACTTGTCTTGCAGCGCATGCACACGCTTCACTGTCTCGTGTTCAGGTTGAGCAGCATGGATCAAAAGCCATGCACAGTTTTATTAGTCTTTCGTTGTATCGTGATAGTACCGGTATATATATATATATATATATTTGTTTTGTTTTTTTCATAATCCCGGAAGTTTTATATTACTTATCCTTTTAATGTACGGCACCTAGTCGATTTTGTTCGTGCACGTGTGGGTGCACGAACAAAATGGAGGGCATGCTTACGCAGTCATCGGCGGTTTGCTCAATGGCCAGGGCCTCGAGAATCTCGCGCGCAAAGGCATTTCTGTGTTTGTTAATAATGGAGACGCTTCTAAAACTGGGCCTTGCAGCGACCCCTCATCAAATGCTAATTTCGATTTCGTTATATCTTGTGTCAAACCTAAAAGTTTATTAAAAAGGAAAAGTTTACCATAATATCAACCCGCGTTTAAAAATATATATATATATTTTAAATTACTATTTTGAATTATTTTTCGTCATTTGCCTTCCCATTGGCCAAGTTCGATATCTTACCTGCGCGAAAAGAACCGGTGAATTATCGGGAGTTCCTCTCTTCGAAGTGGCCATCTAAGGCGCATCCTAAAGGAGCCTTGGAACGATTTTTTACTTTTGCTAAATACTAGTTGGAATCACTCCCTAACGTTAATCGCTGAATAAACTTGCAGTAGTTTTTCTTTCTAAGCGCAGTCGCCAAATAAATTTGAGAAATATAAGCATCGTTCATCCCCTCAACTCGGAGCCAGAACAAGCGGCCACGTGGCCCGGCGCCTATCCTATACCTTTGACGTTAATTATATACCCACGTGCTGGGTTGGACAAAGTAGAGAACGTGTGCTCAGCTCAGACATTGTTGGAGTTGGGCCATTTTTATCACCGCGGTGGTTGGACACGAGTCACTACCCGAGTGTCCGCCAACGCATTGACTGTTACGAGCTGAAGGCGAGTGCTCCAGTAGCTCTCGTGTCCAACCTATGCATGAGCCGCGCTCGACTGTCGTCAGTCGGGTGATTTCCATTCCACAATCACGTCATTCAGCTTTGCAAAAGCAAGACTGAAAGAAATTGTCCCCTTTTATCTTCGCGATTTCACAATTTCACCGCGACAGAGAAGTTTCTGAATCAGTGGCGGTCTGTGCGATTATACTTATGCCAGGCTGGGACCAGTACAAACTGGCAAAGTCATGAACCTTCCAACCTGATAACATTTCATAACCCCTTTAAAGGGGCCTTGAAATGATTTTAATGTTCAAAGAATCTAGTGCGTCAGGGACCCAGAAACCGGGGAGGGGGGGGGGGGGGGGGGGGGGAGAGGGGGGGGGGGGGGCAACAGAGCCTTAAGCACCCGTTGACATTTTCTAGGGGGTGCTGAGCATTATGGCTGAGCCCCCGTACGCTTGCCTAGAGGCCTACTGAACTGATTCCTACTATACAACGCCTCCCCGCGACTAGGGAAGGAGCTTTGAGGGGCTTTCAGTGACTTCTTTGCAATATGAAGCGGCAGTTCTCGAGTAAATGGAGCTTTTGACTTGCAATAAATGTCTTGACTCATTTCTGCTGAGTCAAGATATCTAACGCGTAAAAAGATCAATTATTGGACCTTCTGACTCGTTGGATCTTTTGACTCGTTGGACCTCTTGACTCGCCGTGGACCTTTTGACTCGTTGGATCTTTTGGCTCGTTGGACCTCTTGACCCATATTGGATCTTTTGACTCGTGTCTGGCGAGTCAAAAGATCCAACGCGTCAAAAGATCCATTATTGGACCTTCTGACTCGTTGGACCTTTTGACTCGTTGGACCTCTTGACTCGCCGTGGATCTTCTGACTCGATGGATCTCTTGACTCGTTGGACCTCTTGACCCAGATTGGATCTCTTGACTCGTGTTTGGCGAGTCAAAAGATTCAACGAGTCCAAAGATCCATTATTGGACGTTTTTTACTCGTTGATCCTCTTGACTCCCTGCCCGATCACCGGGAAAGGGGAGGAAGGACTTTGAAGAAAAGCAGGAAAGAAAGAAAAGCAAAATTACGATGAATGACGACTTTCGAATGGCAAAGAGGGGCGTGACGGTCACTGCACTGCAGCGGGGGTCGGATCCCGTGACTAATAACAAAGCAACAAAAAAGAGGGAGATAAGAAAAGAGGATACAGTGGCCTCGGGGATGAAAGGTTTCGGGATCCTGAATGGCTGGCTGTGTCACGGCGTTGTGCATTTTCCATTTCAATCGGCTAATGGCCAACGCCATTTATTCGTGCGGTATGCTTGACTAACTCAGAAATTTCCCGAGAGTTATGCACGCTACACGGTCGTAGAGACGCAGATTGTTTCTCGAATTTAGAAATCAACGAACTGTTAATCGGTGACTGAGTTACGAGGCACGTATAAAGGCCGGTTCAGACACTTGCGTTTGAGTGCGTTTGACTGCATTGCGTCGAGTGCGGAAAGCGAGTCACCGGCGGATCTGTGCTTCGTATGAAGCGTGGAATCGAATCCAAGGAATCATCTTGGCACATGATACAAGCAGCAGGGATGTCCTGGTTTCTCGCTGCCGCAACGCAGTCAAACGCAGTCAAACGCAAGTGTCTGAACCGGGCTTAAGACCAACACGCGGTGCTGACGTCCTATCCCTGCGGTGGTGCTGCTGTCGGTATTGCGCACACACAAACGGTCCACTTGACACGCTTCCTGCGCACGTGCAGTACCCACATCTCGTGCAGAAACTGCGCATTTCCCCACAGCTCGTGAGAGCTTGTATGGAAACACCGCATTGGTCTTATACGCAGCATGAGCTCAACTAGGAGGAAGAGTTATGTGAATCTTTTGGACAGCATAATGTTTGGCAGCCATCCAGAGGATCAACATGTAGCAGTATCTTGCTGGTCAGTGCAGCATGACTGCTGACTGGCACCACGCTGTACGGAGAACCAGCATCGGCGTGCGATCGTATAACCACTACGGCGTGGTGCACCTAAAGACCCCAGGCTATACTCCTTTTCACCTAAGGATTCACCGCAGCCTTGCTAGAAGCCGAGAGCGTCATGGGACATCTCGCTCCGCGCGACGCCTTGAACACCTTTGTGTTCGAGGCATTTTAGAGTAGAAGAGAAACCCTAGTACCCCTTGTTTTGTGCATGCACACGCTTCACTGGCTCGTGTCCAGATTGAGCAGCATTGATCGAAATAAATGCACACTTTTATTCGTCTTTCGATGTATCGCAACAGTACGTGTTATATATTATTTTATTTTTTGTTTTGTATATACACGTAAATCATATATTACTTCTCCTTTTCATATACGGCACCTAGTCAATTTTGTCCGTGCGAACTGAATTATTTTATTCGCACGTAATAAAGCCAAGGAAAAAACAGCATTGTACCTTCCATATTTTCGCGACATATTTGGAACTTTGCATCCAATGATTCATTACTGCAACCGCTTATCAAATGCTAATTTAAATTTTGATATATCTTATATCGAACCTGAAAGTTCATTAGAAGGGAACAGTTTACCATAATATCAACCCGCCTTAATAAAATACAAATATATATATTTTTTTTTTATATTTTTTAAATTATTTTTTTGTCATATTGCCTTCCCATTGGCCAAATTCGATATCTTACTTGCACGAAAAGAACCGGTGAATCACCGGGAGTTACTTTCTTCGAACTTGCCATCTAAGGTCACTTTGAAGAGATGTTTCTCGTTGAAGTAGAAAAATCTAACAATTTTTCTACTTTTGCTTAATTAATACTACTTAGAATCGCTCCCTAAGGTTAATAACTGAATAAACTTGCCTTAGTAGTTTTTCCTAGGCAATGGCAGTCGCCAATAAAATTCGAGAAATATGAGCATCGTTTATCCCCTCAACTCGGAGCCAGAACAAGCGGCCAGGTGGCATGGTGCCTTCAACGTTAATCATGCCCACTTGCTGGGGTTGACAAAGTAGAAAACGCGTGCTGAGCTCCGGGCATTGTTAGAGTTCAGCTATCCTCATCACCGCAGTGGTTGGACACGAGCCACTACCCGAGTGTCCGCCGAGGCATTCATTGTTACGAGCTGAAGTCGAGTGCTCACGCAGTTCTCGTGCCCAATCCATGCATGAGCAGCGCTCGAGTGTCGTCAGTCAAGTGATTTCGATTCCACAATCACATCATCCAGCTTTGCAAAGGCAAGACTGAAAGAAGTAGTGCCCTTTTATCTTCGCAATTTCACAATTTCCCGACGACAAAGAAGTTTCTGAATCAGTGGCGGTCTGTGCGAGCATACTTGTGCCAGACTGGGACCAGTACGAACCGGAAAGGTCAGGAACGTTCCAACCCGACAACGTTTCGTGACCCATTCAAAGGGGCCGTGGAATGATTTTAATGTTCAAAGAATCTGGTGCGTGTCACTTTCGCTTAACTTTCGGTTAGTAAAACAAAAAACAAAAAAGGAAAGAAAGAAAGCACGTTTTGAGTTTTCTAAATGTCGCGAGTGTGCGGAGAAATCGCGAAGAGGAAAGGGGGCTATTTTCCATACTGCAGCCGCTTGTGCCGGCCGAGAAAACTACGTGACGTGAACTGGTTGAAAGTGTATTGAGTTAGCAAGCTCAGTAAGTGTCTGCTCGATTTGAGGCTAATTTTTTCAAATGTTGTCGTGAAAACGTGAAGAGACGCGTCAAAAGCCTGATAGTCTTGATTTTTTTTACGCAAAGTTTTATGGCGTCATCTACCCGAAGCCAAGAAAAGCGCTCCCTCCCTAGTTCCCATACATAGCCAGCGACACGAAACTGGATGCCTCCGTGGGTGCCCCCCTTGAGTCGGTTTTTCGGCCGCAAACCGGAAAACGGTGCGTATTTGAGCGGCGCATCAAACTTAAATCTGTTTCGCTTTTTTTTTTTTAACTAAAACTAAGGCGCCAAGTCAAAAATCGTTTACGGATCTTTATTGTGCAACGCCTCCCGCCTTTTGTGACCCCTTTGCAATATTAAGCGGCAGTTCTCGAGTACTTGTAGCTCTCGACATACAATGGATCTCTTGACTCGTGTCTGCCGAGTTGAGTGATCCAACGCGTAAAGATTCATTATTGGACCTTCTGACTCGTTGGACCTTTTGACTCGTTGGACCTCTTGACTCGCCGTGGATCTTTTGACTCGTTGGATCTCTTGGCTCGTTGGATCTCTTGACCCACATTGGATCTTTTGACTCGGGTCTGGCGAGTCAAAAGATCCAACGAGTCAAGAGATCCATTATTGGACCTTTTGACTCGTTGGATCTTTTGACTCGTTGGATCTCTTGACCAGAAGCGCCCCCCCCCCCCCCTTTCCGCTTATGGTCAAGAGGTCCAACGAGTCAAAAGGTCCAACGAGTCAAGAGGTCCAATAGCCACGTGACAGCCGAGTCAAGAGGTCCAACGAGTCAAAAGGTTCAATTCGAGTCAAGAGGTCCAACGCGTCAAGAGGTCCAACAAGTCAAAAGGTCCAATTTGTGTCAAGAGGTCCAACGCGTCAAGAGGTCCATCGAGTCAAGAGGTCCAACGCGTTAAGAGGTCCAACGCGTCAAGAGGTCCAACGCGTCAAAAGGTCCATCGAGCCTTATTTTTATCTTCTCTGGTTATAATAATATTGCTAGTAATGACTGCTTGTGACGGTTTCTGACTGTTTGAACTATTTGAATTATTTTGGACAGCACAAGTACTACATAGCCATTGGATATAAGTAGATACTATTTGCCACAAGGTATATGTATTTGAGTGTTAAATAATGGATAGTGCCTGGTGACATATTTTGGACTTGTAGAACTTAATATCTGTGTTCCAGTCTCTCTGTTCTAGGACTCAGTTATGCCATTTCTACGGAAGTGTCTCTTAAAATCCCGAGATATAAACTACAAATGTACCTCACCATCTCGCGTTTAGTCTGCCTTTTCATGTATCCCAGTATTTGTAATCGCAAATACTTCCTTGGGTAACTTTGTCCAGTCCCGGGTTCTCGTATCTTCTATTAAAAATATGATGCACTACTATTTTATGCTTTAGTTTTTATTCACTGAGTTCACCGAATCACTAAAGAGGTAAATAGCACAACATAGAAAGAGGCTCAAATATCATTGGAGGGCGTCTTTAAACGAGCCCAGATTATGCCACTTGGCGTCCAATAGAGTGTTGCAAATGAATGCGAGCATTGTCTTCTTGAAACGTTGTGACCGGTGCGAGCTATAGCGGGTTAATTTGGGCCGTTGGCTTACTCAAAAGCACGGAGCAGCCACAAATATTCATGCTAGCTATATGTAACTCCTTTAGTGCTCTTTATTTTTGAGAATGCGGTGAAATAATTTATGAAACTGAACGTTTCATGATTAAGCATTCTTGACACGAATTACCTAACACTTGTCTGTCAATATCATTTATTTTTAGTTAAAATTACGCGATGTGTAAGTCAGTTGGAATTGTAAGATGGTGGGTTAGTTGCTCAATAATTTTTGAGAAATTTGGATTATAAAGACTGAAGTCGATTGAAGAATTGTTCGTGTCGGAAAACACGTCGATCTTTGAATCCTATAGATCTAGTGTGTCCAGTGCTATAGTTAAAATAGGCCACGGCGAACGGAAAAAATGAGTAACTTTACACGCCATCTGCGACAGGCCAAAGTGTCTCCAAGCTCCTCGAAGACCAAGGACTTCAAAATATCAATGAAGCTATTTTGACGGGACGTGAACAAATTATATCAATGACTACAACTTTTAAAAATGATGACACAGAAATTAAAAAAAAAAAAAAACTATGTTTATTTATCCTGACGTCAAACGCCGTAATAGTGCTTTAATGCGATGGTAGACGTCGAAATAGCAAATAACTATGGACATATATTTCGTATGTGACGGAAGGTGTGTTCAAAATGGTTTTACAATTAGTTCTAACCCGGATGTCGAAGTAGTCACTTCCTTAAAAAAAAGGCTTCTCAAGTTGTGAAATGTTAAGAACTTTCCGGTTGCGTGTTCGATATTCAAGGGGGAGAGCAACACGGGAGATGCAGATTTACGACTTTGTGGTCAGGGGTAGAAGAGCGAAGGCACACGGGTCCCCAAAGAACGAATTTTGCTATAAGCTTGACAGTTTATAACTACAATGATTGCCGGTGTTTACAAATCCAGTGCCCAGCATGCGATCCCCAGAGCCCAGCGCGCGCGTATCTGTCGCTTTAGAAACCAAGTGAATCACGGGTTATACGCACGAGCACTGATTACATCACCGGCCAGAAACGATTCATCAAAGCCGTGTTCGTGAGATCCCCCCTGCCGTGTGGAAGTCTTCACAGCTCAACTTTTGGCTGTTTTTCCGACATTTTTTTTCTCCGCCTTCATTGTCAGCATCTCTGTTGTCTGCTTTTTTAATGCGTGAGCATTACCTGGGCTCAGTCAGCGAAAAAGCCGTCGGCAAAATCCGTCGTCAAAATCCGTGACTTTCCCAACACAATCCAACATAATAAAAAAAAAAACTCTGGTTACGCAATATCTTTGGTCACGTGATCTGCCTGGTCACGTGATTTCTCTGATCACGTGACCTATCTGGTCATGTGACCAAACAAAAAACAAAAGAAAGGTTTGTGGTCACTTTGACAAAAAAAAAAGACCCTGGTCACGTGACTTTCCTGGTTACGTGAGTACGAAACCATTCTTGCCTGCTTTCGAACCTAGGCCCTCTTGATCACGCAACTAGCGCGCTATCCGTTGCGGCAGCATAACTCGGAAAAAGCTAGTGCTCGCGCATTCTCACATCGTAAGAGAAAGCTTAGGAGCCCTCATAATTTTTGTTTCTCATTTTTTTCCTGTACTTATTTCACACTCCTTGCCTGTACATATTTCACACCACGAGATGCAACTAGTCAAGCTATCCAATATTGGACCTCTTGACGCGTTGGACCTCTTGACACATCGAGGCATCGAGGCACGAGTCAAGAGATCCAATATGGGTCGAGAGGTCCAACGCGTCAAGAGGTCGAACGAGTCAAGAGATCCACGGCGAGTCAAGAGGTCCAACGCGTCAGGAGGTCCAACGCGTCAAGAGGTCCAATATTGGACCTCTTGACTCGTTGGACCTCTTGACGCGTTGGACCTCGATGGACAAGAGGTCCATCGAGTCAAGAAGTCCAACGAGTCAAAAGATCCACGGCGAATCAAGAGGTCCAATAAGTCAAAAGGTCCAACGAGTCAGAAGGACCAGTAATGGATCTTTTGACGCGTTGGATCTTTTGGCTCGTTGAACCTCTTGACTCGGAATCATGTCTTTTCCTTTGCCTCCCCCCCCCCCCCCCCCCCACGGGGGGGAGGTAAAGGAAAAGAGATGGCTCCTGATAGCGTCTGCCCCCCCTCCCCCTTTTTGTACAGCAGCGCAATGAGAGATGTCACAAAGGTAATAAAAACAAAACAGAATGTCCGACTTTGACAGCCCCTGCGTATTTTTTTACACCGCGGCATGTCGATATACGCGCATTACGACCGCCCGTTTCAAGTTTAGGGTGGATCTCTCGACAACTTTGACTCCCTATAATGGACTACAATTTTCCGTATTTCCTCACTACAAATGTAGCATATTGCTTCGCTCTGCTAGCTCTTAGCAACTTCTCATGAAGTTGTTTGCCTTGGCTGGCCTCCGCCCCTCGTGCATTCTGTCTTCGTCCTACCGCGTCTTTTTTCTGTCGCCATCTTTTACAGTTTTTATCATCGCTCCTGTTGCTTAGATCTTTCATTTCGACATAGCGAGGAGATGTTGGGCTGTTGTAAATGACAACCGCAAGGTTTAACCCAATACGAACTGTTTATTACTCTAAATCTACAACTTAAGCTTTGTTAAACACAGAAGAGTTATTTTTGCGTGGCTTCTTTCGGGGCGCTCGTTTTCGATCTCTCTTGTTCCCACACCGGGCTGTGGCTGTTGCTCGCGTCTTCCTTCTCTCTCCTCTCACCGACGTTTCAAATTCCGCTTCTTTTCCCGTCCGCTTCTTCGCACCCCCAGATGGTTGATGGCGGCGGCAGGCATCTCGTCTTGCTCAAGTTCGCCCGAGCTGGTGTAAACATGACATGAGGCCGCGGGCAAAGCTCAGTCCGTCAGGTGCCAGTCGAGGTTACCCGAGCATCTACGTGCTTTCCTCGTGATCGGTGTTTTCTCTTTGTGTGTGCTTATTTTTCGTCTTGTCTGTTTACGTTCTTACGCTGCGCCGTACCACGTGAGATTTATCGCCATCTCGTTGTCGGTTTTTCTGTTTCTTGCCCTCCCGAGCTCCGAGTCAGAGTTCAAACTTACAACAATCTCCCCCGGAATGAGCGGGCACGGTCATTCTTTTAACTCCAACGGGTACAGATGTTGAATGGGCCGGCGAAGCCTTCCTCCCCCGGGTAGGATCAGCTTACATGCTCTTGCTCTGCCGTCCCTTCCTTGAATAGTCTCCTCTATTCTGCAGGTTTTCCACATGTGTCTTGGTAGACGGTCTTCCTTTAGAAGAACCAGGTCACCCACTTGGAGTCCCGATGAGGCAGTGGGTTTGACCAGGTGCGCTGACCTTAGTTCGAGCAGATACTCTCGCCGCCACCGTCTCCAGAAATTGTTCACCACCGCAGTGCGGTATTTCCATCTTCGAGCAAGCTGATCTCCAGCTGGTCGCGCTTCCGTTGGTAGTCGATGTGGCGGAAGGCTCGTTAGTTTCCTCCCCACTAGGAAGTGAGCTGGGGAGAGCACCTCTGGTTCCTCGGCGTTTGCGTACACGTACGTCAGAGGGCGAGAATTTATGACGGCCTCGACCTCGGCCAGGACAGTCGTTAGTTCCTCAAAATCCAGGCTGCTGCGTCCCAACACCTTGCGCAGAGACACCTTGACGGATCGCACCATTCTTTCCCAAAATCCGCCCCACCATGCGGCCCTCTCGACGATAAATTTCCAACGGATTCTGTGATTCGAGAAGTATGCCTGCACTTCTTCAGACCGGATGGCACGGAAAATTAGTTCAAGGTCTTTCGACGTTCGTTTGAATGTTAAAGCGTTGTCCGAATACACTGTCGTGCTGATCCCGCGTCGTGCGACAAAACGCTTGAAAGCCAACAAAAATGTGGCGGAGGAGAGGTCACTCACCAACTCCAGGTGGACCGCCCGTGTAACAGCGCACGTGAATAGAGCGATGTAGCACTTGCTGCTTTCCTTTCCGTTGACGGCAGATCAAAGGTCCTGCGAAGTCTACTCCCGTGATGCTGAAAGGGTCGCTTCTTGTGACTCGGTCCGCCGGTAAGGGAGCCATTGGCTCGGATGCGGGCAGGCAACTTTGTTTTCGGCAGGCGAAACACTTGTGAATTACTTTCTTTACTGCTTGTCGTCCTCTGATGATCCAGTAGCATTCCCGTAGCCGTCCTAACGTGTCTCGAACCCCTGCATGGAACAGCCGACGGTGTTCTCCAGCGATGAGAAGGGTGGTGAAAGGGTGATCGGCGGTAAGGACGATTGGGTGCTTCACATTCTCGCTGTTGTCACTGTGCTGCAATCGTCCACCTACTCGAACCAATCCGTCGCTGTCCAGGAATGGGTTCAAATTCCTGAGAGTCGATTTCCTGTCAACTCGTTTGTCTTCACGCAAGCTCGTGATTTCTGGCACAAAAGTCTCGTTTTGTGCAATGGTAAGCCAATAAATTTCGGCTTCTATCAGTTCTTCGCTTGAGAGAGTTCCGCTTCGTTTGTCTTCTGTCTTGGCACAATTCTTCACGAAACGTTTGATCCAGGCAGTTACGCGGATCAGCTTGGTTGCCGAGTTGTACCTTTCCAAGTCGAAAACTGGAAACAGAGCTGGTGCAGTTACTTGTAACACCATTGCCTTCCTTTCTTCTGCTTTGTTGTCCGCAACCTGGCAAGCATTTTCCACTTGACTTGGCCAGCCTTCTTCATTGCACAAGATCCAGTTCGGTCCGCTCCACCACGTTGTGTTGTTTACGAGCTTCACTGGAAGAAGTCCGCGTGTCAATAGATCAGCTGGGTTTTCCGCTCCAGGGCAGTGTCTCCAGTCTTTTGGGTCAGTCAATTCTTGTATCTCCGAGACCCGATTAGCCACGAACTGCTTCCACCTGGTGGCAGAGCTTCGGATCCAGTGCAAGGCCACCCTAGAGTCCGTCCAAAGACACGTTTTGATGTCTGATGAGCACAGTCGTTCCTGGATGAACTTCGTTAAGCGAGCGCCGATCAGTGCTCCCATTAGCTCCAATCGCGGGAGGGTGAGTCGTTTGAGGGGAGCTACCCTTGCTTTCGCCATCACGAAGGCCACGCTGCTCTCGCCGTTTGTATCTTCTGATGTGATATATGCCACAGCACCGTATGCTTTAGGGCTCGCGTCGCAGAAAACGTGGAGCGTCTTTGGTCGTTCGTTGCTGGAGTCGCTGACCATTAGTCTCGGAATCGAGATACTCTTTAAACAGGGGAGTTCTTTACACCATTTGTCCCACTCCTCTTGGAGATCCGCGGGCAGTTTATCATCCCAGTCGACGCCTCGTTCCCACAAGCTCTGGAACAGGATCTTCACACTTGTTACTGCGGGTGCCAGAAAACCCAAAGGGTCAAATATCCTTGAAGACGCTTGCAGCACAAATCGTTTGCTGTCCTTCCTTGTTCCCAGGAAGCGGATTAGGGAGTTCATGTCGAACCTGAATACGTCATTCTTTGGCTCCCATGTAATGCCTAGTACCTTTGTTGTTTCACCGAGCTCAAACACATCCTCGTGAGTGTGGTTCTTTTCTTCCAAGTCTTTCAGCAGCCCTGGCTCGTTTGTCTTCCACTTTCGAAGTCGCATTCCTGCTTTGCTTAGTATTTCCGTTGCTTCAGTGGCGAGAACCTTCGCCTCCTCTAGATTGCGGGCACCTGTCACAAGATCGTCGACGTACATGTGCTCACTCAAAATATTTGAGGTGGTGGGGTACTCATCTTTCAAGACTTCAAAATGGTGTCTGAGCGTTGCGGCTAGCAGAAATGGACTGGATGTCGCTCCGAATGGGACCCGAGTCATTCTCCACGTCACGACTGGCGGAAGTGGCTGGCCAGACTGTGGCGTTGTCTCATACCAGAGAAAACGGAGGGCGTCTCGGTCTTCTTCGGGGAGTGCGACTTGCAAAAAGGCCTTTTCAATGTCCGCTACGATGGCGACGTTGTGGGTGCGGAACTTGATCAGCAAGTCAGGCAGGTCAGGGTTCAAGTTTGGTCCACTACACAAGGTGTCGTTCAACGATGAACATCCTTCAGCGCTCGATGACGCATCGAATACCACTCGGAGTTTTGTTGTTTGACTGTCCTGTCGTATCACCGCTTGATGTGGCATGTAGTAAACCGGGTTCTTGGCCTTTTCGTTCTCTTTTACGCTTTCAGCGAACCCATTTTTGAGGTATTCACGGATCGCCTTGTCATACTCTTGCATGAGCGTGTCGTTCTTGTTGAGTCGTGCCGTTAAGGACCGAAGCCTTTTCTGCGCGATTTCTTTGTTGTCCTTAAGCGTGTCAACCTTCTCGTTCCATGGCAGTGAAACTTGGTACCGTTCGTTCTCAAACTTTACGGATTTCTTGAATTCGCTGAGCAATTCCGTCTCTGAAGTCTTCGTTACGTTGTCAGCTATTCCAATGTGCTCAAGTTCCCAGAATGATCTGAGCTGAGCCGAAATTTCCGCGTCGTTTGTATCGGACACAGTCACCCTCATCACTCCAGTTGTTGGCGAGTAGATTGTCGCAGAAGTAGAGGTAACGGGTCCCTGAAGTGTCCACCCGAGGATGGTGTCGACTGCCATCAGCTTCCCATCCAAGCGCTTGACTCCGCCGTTCACAATGTCCCAGAAGTGATCGGCTCCGATGAGAAGGCTGATTCCCTCCTCGCATGGATTGCCCCAGAGCCCCACGTCCGCGAGGTTCATATCGTCAGGCAGCCCCCGCAGTTCCTCGGAGGGGTTGTTCATGACATCTGAGCAGATGTGAGGAACCTCGAGGGCTTCTATTTTTACGCATCTTCTGTCGTATTGGCTGCGGAGCCACAGTTCCACTCGCTTGCATTTCGTTTTTGTTGCTGCGTCTCCAAACGTGAAAATAGTCAAGTCCTCCTCACCCAGTTCCTTCAGGTGAAGCCTCTTGGAAACGGTTTGGCGAATAAAAGTCCGCTGGCTTCCTCCGTCGATGAGAAGTCTAATCCGGCAACGCTCTTTTTCACCTTCTGCCCAGGCTTGAGCGGTCTGCAAAAGTACTCGCTTTCCCCTGTTCCTTTCTGAGTTTGTTATCTTGAGCGTTGACTGGAGTGTCGTTCCTTCCGAAGTTGATGTTTCACCGTTGTTCGCCATTTCTTTTACCGTAGTCTTATGCTGAGGCTTGAAGTTCGGGTCGCACATGGCACTTGCGTGTCTCCCTGCACACTGCGCACACTTCAGCCACTTTGCACTTCTGCAATCCTTTGCTCGATGGTTTTTCTTGGTGCAACGATAACATCGGTTTTCAGCCTTCAGAACACGCTTGCGTTCGTCGTTGGTCATTGAGGATGTGCAGTCCGCAGTCAGATGAGCACCTGATTTGCAGAACACACAGTTCTTTTCATCCAGGCCTGCTGCTGTTGTTAGTACAGACGCAGAAGGAGGATAACGACTCTGCTGATCTCTCCTTGCACGAAAGGTTCTTTGATCCTCGGTTCGTGGCACGGAATGTCCTGACCCATATAAGCTTCTTTCTCGGCTTTCTATCTCGATTTTCAGGAAGTCCAGAAAGTCTCTCAGCTCGTTGTGCTTTGTCGCTGTTCGTGAGGCGGACCTCCGGTTGTACTCCAGGCTTAAATCGGCCGGCACGATCTTTCGAAGAACGGTAAGGAGCATCGTTCCGTAGGTATCCGATTGAACCCCCAGGGCGTCAAGACTTCGAACTCCCGTCTCCACTTCATCGTAAACGCTCTGAGCGCATTGACGTTCCTGGAGTCATGGACTGGTTTGATCTCTAGAAGTCGTGACAGATGGCATTCGATGATCAGCTCTTGTTGACCAAACCTTTCCTTCAGGATGTCGATTGCAACTTCATAGTTCTCCGCAGTAACGGCGAGTCCCTCAATTGCCGCAGCAGCTTTTCCTGTTAGGTAGCTTTTGAGGTACTTGAACTTGTCGATTTCCGAGAGAGTTTCGTTCTGGTGAATGGTACAGTCAAATTGGCTCCAAAATCCTTGCCATGCTCGTATGTCCCCTTGGAATTTCGTTATCTCAAGTTTCGGGAGCTTCACTGTCGTAGTCATCCGTCCTTCATTAGCGATAGTTTTGACGGCCGCGTTCTGCATCAAAGATAACCTGGCAGCGGCTTGTTCACGTTCTGTCAGCTTGTTTCGCAATCGCGTCTTCGTTACGCTGACTCTTTCATGGTAAACTTCCGCACCTGTCATCTCCTCTTCTATCGATTCGCAGTCCACCACTGCTTCCATCTCACGGTCCAGTTCCTTTAACGTTGATTCTCTGGACACCAGAAGTTCAAACTTTTCTTGAAGCTCACCCGTATGCGTGTCTTCCGCGGCCAGCAGAACATCGATTTCGTTCAGGAGTTTCGTTGTTGACGTTCGGACCACTGCTCTTCTGCGTCTCAGTCGGTCGATTGTAGCTTGAGTTGCCATTTCTTCGTTCGGGGGTTGCGTTGGCGGTTAATCCCGGGTTTCGGCACCAGAAAGTTTTGTTGTAAATGACAACCGCAAGGTTTAACCCAATACGAACTGTTTATTACTCTAAATCTACAACTTAAGCTTTGTTAAACACAGAAGAGTTCTTTTTGCATGGCTTCTTTCGGGGCGCTCGTTTTCGATCTCTCTTGTTCCCACACCGGGCTGTGGCTGTTGCTCGCGTCTTCCTTCTCTCTCCTCTCACCGACGTTTCAAATTCCGCTTCTTTTCCCGTCCGCTTCTTCGCACCCCCAGATGGTTGATGGCGGCGGCAGGCATCTCGTCTTGCTCAAGTTCGCCCGAGCTGGTGTAAACATGACATGAGGCCGCGGGCAAAGCTCAGTCCGTCAGGTGCCAGTCGAGGTTACCCGAGCATCCACGTGCTTTCCTCGTGATCGGTGTTTTCTCTTTGTGTGTGCTTATTTTTCGTCTTGTCTGTTTACGTTCTTACGCTGCGCCGTACCACGTGAGATTTATCGCCATCTCGTTGTCGGTTTTTCTGTTTCTTGCCCTCCCGAGCTCCGAGTCAGAGTTCAAACTTACAACATGGGCTTATGCCAAAATCCCGCAATAGACCGTTGTATGTCATTCACCCCTACGTTTCAGCTGTTACTGAGCACTCTACAGGAAGCCAAGTCACCACTTTTGGTTCGAAAACAAATATTTCGGTTTTCTCGTCTCTTTCAGTCATTGGCAGTAACATGTCGGAGCACGATAAAAGCGGCCTACTGGTTAGGTAGGGCTCTCCCAACCAACTGGAGCAGCCGGGCCCATTTCACCAAGAATTGTATTTCCCAGGGGATGTTGCAGGTCGGTCGGATGTTTGTTTGGGAGTTTGTCCAAAAAAGTGCTTACTTTTGAAAAGCCCCAGATACAAAAAAAAAATACAATAATTTTCGCACCTTCCTTCTTCTCACCTGAGCGCCAAAAACTTTCCGCTGTGACGTCGCGCTTGAGTGATTGTTGTGAAAAGTCCTTCGGAAGGAATTATAGTCTGTTGCAGGTTAACGAACCAGGTCAAGATGAGACGAGTCCCTCTTCGCCTCCTCTCCAGCGTTCGCTCTGCTAAAGGGGAAAGAGCGGAGGGCTTTTGCGAGAGGGGCTTGCCCTGGTTTCTTAACCTGCAAGAGACTAAAGTGCGATTCGGCCCGAGTTTCCGCGAGACCTATGCGTGCAACCAATGGGTTACCAGAGCTGCAAGGTCAGGCCTGTATGCAAGTATGTGGGTCACAATTTTTCACGATCGATGACTGTACGATCTTTATGACTCCCCTGTGGCGTCTTTTGGCGTCCCAAAAACTGTTGTCAATTAACATATAACCTTTGAGCACCTGAGGGAAGATACAATCAACTATTTTTAGACAAATGTAACTTCTGGTACACGGCAGCTTTTTCTGTAGAAGAACATTGAGGTGAACTTTTTGCTTTGTTTGTGCGGAACGATTGTTATTTACTGAGGGTATCTTCCGAGAGCAACAGACACAGTTAGCTTTTGACACGAGTCGCAGTGCCAGCAGCCAATGAAATGGGCTTAATAATATACTGCAGAGGGCGACGTCAGCGAGAAATTTACGAATACTGCTGTGACGACATAGTCAAAGTGTGAAGATAGAGAAAAGTAAGTACCACAGCCCTGGCCCAAGCCCAGCTTGCAATTTGCAGAGCCCAGCACGCACGTGTTCGTCTCTTCGGAATAGTAAAAAACCCGCGCCATACGAACGAGCTCGGTAGATGACAGCCGCCAGAAGCTGGACTTAAAGGGGCGATGCGAGAATTTCTGTACATTGCGCAAATACCGCTTAGAACGGATCCCTGACGCTAGTGACCTACGAAGCACGCGTTCGTTTTTCACCCCACGCAATGGAAGTCCCGGAAAAAAATATAGAAAAACGAGCAGCGTTCACCCCCTCAACTCGCAGCCACAACAAGTGGCCACGTGATCTGGAGCCGATTATATGCCGCCAATGTTAATCATAGCCACGCGCTGGGGTTGGCAAAGCACAGGACACGCGCTGAGTTCCAGACATTGTTATGGCTCGGCTATTGTCGTCGTTGCAGCGATTGGACACGGGCGACTACCCGAATGCTTCTCGAGCTAGTAATTACCACGAGCCCAAATCGAGTGTCCACGCAATGCTCGGGTCCAGTTTATGAACCGCATTCAAATATCGTCATATGGGGGTACTGCGATCCCCACGTTACGTCATCAAATTTTGCCAAGGAGAGATTGAATGAAAATGATCACTTTTGTCCTTGAAAGTACACCGCAACCAAGGCGTTTCTTGGGCAGTGGCGTTGCGTGCGAGTAGCCTTGAGTCCCACTAGTGCCAGTAAGCTCGTGTAAAGTGAAAAACATTCCAATTGAATATCGTTGCACCGCTCCTTTAAAATGGACTGACTGTGTAAAGATGGTCGAGCCTTCGGGGTTTGGAGGAGGAGGCGATATTCGTGGTTCCTTCGGCTGTTTTGGTTTTGTTTTGCTTGGTGGGTGAGGAAAATTCCGTCGTGAACTTTCAGCCGGCCGCCTGTCTGTCGTATATGTTTTTCTTTTAGTGATGGGGTTTCTTACATCTGGCGAACGCCTTCCAGGGCCGATCGGGTTTCGGCAAAGGTTCCGTGGTGGCGGGGATTCACAGCACGCCGGACCCTACGGGTCTCGTCAATGCTGTAAGCCGGGGTCCGTTGAGAGCTTGGAAAACGTTAATGCAAACTATTCGTTTGTGCGCGTCACGTGTCTCCGTAAATGAATCAGATGTGTACATCGTCTTTTAACAAAAGTATTCATGTAAATATTCCCCGTAGATAAACAGTTTCCACTGACAATCCCGAAGCCTCCGTCGCACTCCTCCAACTTGGCACCGAAGAAGACCTGACCGACCATCGACACGCAGAACACCGTGAACATCCTAAAAAAAAAAAAAAAAAAAAGGGATCTTTACTGACTGCATCGAAGGCTATGGGCGCGAGCTCCTTGCTTCAAATAGCTCCTCGGTTACACGAACGGACGTGCAGCAGTAATGCCTATGCGCCAAGAAACTGAAGGAGATGGGGAAACGAGAGCGCGTGGGGACGTCAGCTAGTTTTTTTTAAAACTAGCTGCGTTTGTCTTAGCTACACTCGTCGAACGCGTCGGCGTCCTGCGTTTGGCTCTCGCAGGACGCCGGACCCAGTGACTTTGGGAAGCGAATGGCGGTTAGGTACCCGCTCTGCTGAACGTGCCTTGCGCGCTCTCGGAACAATGGTTGGCGGTACTTGTAACGAACGCCGAGCGTGAATTTTATCAATGGACTTTAGTTATGACGAAAGTTACAGGATCCCAGGAAAGTGACACCAAGCTCCCCGTATTGTCGCCATTCCGGTCCATAAAATGAGTAGTTTCTCCTTGGCATCTCCATTCTTGGTCAGCCGATCAAAATTACCGGTGGCAGACATTTCTTGTATACCGAGATCTTGTCCTCCACACATCGGCGAAACAAGCGCACATCTTCTTATCACCTCCACATGCGGCGCCGGTGCTTGGAGGCATGAAATATAATTTTTATGTCTTGAAATTGGCGATTATCATCACGTTCTGTTAAACATACTTTCACGGCTTCGTCTTTAGCAGGCGCTGTGAATATCTAATTCGCTCGAGAAAGCTGGCGAACGAGCCGCCACAGCTTTCTGTTTTAGCCGCTATGTGCAGTCCATTTCGCTGGAATCGCCAATACGCAAGAAGAACAGCATTACTATGAAAGATCTATGGAGATAAACATGAATAATGGGTGGATTGTATACACTTCAGTGCCAAAGACGGTTACATTGTCACGGTACGCTTTGAGTGCAATGAGGCTCCATAACAATCTTGACGAGACACAGAGCAAACCTTGCGGAGCTTCGAATAGCTGAGAAGACCGAAATGGCGATCGCCATGGCAACAGAGAGCGATCAGCCAATCACCATGCAAGGTTTTGGTCCTCTGTATGTGTAAGTCAATGGTGCCTCTTTCCCAATCCGCTAACTTTGGTCATGGCAGCTGGCGGTGAATAAGCGGGAGTGGCATGAGGCCCGAGCTACGCGAAAGCATCGCTACTCATGTTCGCATGGTCCGCGCCTGCAGCGACAAACTTTAAAAACTCAACTGGGTCTATGTGTCAGTTCATCCCCTGGCAAAACGGCTACAGGCCGTAATGAAGCAGCAGTGATCAAGCGGCCGTGGTATACTGTCTTCTATGTTTCACAGGATTCGGCGAGACTGTTGTTGTCATACTTTGATTATTTCGTCGTGCGACGAACGGAGGGCCTATTCTCGCTGCTGCTTAGGACACCTTCCAGGCAGGTATGTCCAGAAGAAGATTCACGAAGACAGACGAGGACCTTTCGAGAGGAAACGTAAAAATATAAAACTAAAGGGGGAAAACAAAAAGCAGTTTTCGCGCGACGCTATTTTAACGACTATTTTATTGTTTGTTCCCATGCGCTCGGCTAGGCGGGGGAGAAAAGTTACGGTGGGAAGCACGAGGGACGAGGGCGAGAGCGGCTATTTTTCCTGGAACGCGGCCCGTTGACTATCGATGCCAACGAGACAGGGTGGCGGCGGCTACCGGTTACGGTGCAGCGACTGGACCATTTTGAAGTAGAATAAAAGAGAAATGAGCCAATTTTTTTCATTCTTATCTCGTCGCATAACTGCAGCAAAGTCACGGACAGTTTAAGAAACGCGTGGCTAATTGTGTCCATTCTTATTGATTCGAGATTCGTTGTATACGGAATTCTTATCGGCTCATGACGCACTCTCATTGGCTGCGAAGCGAAAAGTAGATGGTCGGCCACGCCTGCGTTTGTTAAACGTTCCGCGGCAATAACATAGTTCTTCGGTGGAGCTGGTTGTGAAACGGAAGTTGGGACTTTGAGCGTGACAGGCTCGTTTCTTTGAAACATACGGCGAATTCAATGGTACATTTGGAGCGGTTACGGAGCGCTTTTTTCTTGGTATCTTTACGTGCGTGCAAACGCGAGCTAACATCCGCTGCTCTAAGCACACGAGCCTGGAGCGGTCTTGGATCGCTCTAAATTTGCCAAATGAATTTGCCAACAAGGGGAGTTCTAATCGAGTGGCCGTGCATCTGCAGTGAAGACAAAGGCATTAGCACGAGCGCGTGACTTTGGAAGGTGCCTTTTACGCACGAGTTCTCGTACAAACATGGGCATTCTGCTGTGTTAGGCCCACGCGGCTGTGCCTTTTTTTTTTCTTTTTTTACTGAAGACATTTGTGAGATAGAGTATATGCATTCGCGTGCATAGTCAAAGTTTTACCCAAGCTGCGCGAGCAGAACGTTTTTCATTGCTGTTTCCTTGAAGATCTGTTTGGGCATCCGCATTAGCTTTCTGCCTCGAAAGTTGGACGCGCAGGGCTTATTACTTAAGTGAATCCACTTTTCGCACGCCAACCTCCGTAGCGCTCAAACTCAAGTTAGAGGTTTCACAAGGACTCGTGATATACTATCCATGTGTTCCGCGTGCAGTGCTGCATTCCGGACACTCGTTACGGACACTTGCAATGCTCGTCTTCCTGGACGAGCACCGGAAAAACGTCTAAAATAAAAAAATATAAAAGAATTACAAAAGCGTGATTATTTTTTTATACATTTTGTTTTGTTTTGAATTACAGATTTGAAAGGGGAAGATAATGTTAGTCGCGGAGGATCATTGCGTAGTTACCTGCCAATTTTCAAACACATCGAAATTGCCCCTATCAATTTCAAGTAAAGCTTTGCGAAATGTTTCAGATATCGATAGTCCCACGTACAATTTCTGCACTCCTTCGTCTTTCCTAAACACACGGAGACATGTACCGCAATACGATCTTACGAACTTCAAGCCATCATCTCTCTCGATCCTTCTCTCGAATTCCTTCTGGCGGCGATCTCCTGTCCTGCTCAGCACAAAATAACGTCGTTTCGGAAACGTTATCCTCCCTTCTCGAATATCTCATTACAGATGGAGAACGCGACATGCGTCGGATAAATGTCAGACCTCGTTCGAAAAGGTTTTAGTAGAAGGTTCGGCAAAATACCCTACTGCTCTCCCCATTTACCACTCTTTCCTCACCCACAGCTTTCCTTAATTCCAAAACGTTTCGTAATTCCTATTTCGACAAGTTTTCCCATTTCTAACTCGGCAACACTCTCAAGAAAAAGGGGTGTCAAAAGGTGTATTCTTACACCCTTTGTCCCATATAATACACCCCCAAACTTCAATTCGACATGCAGCGCCCTACAATCGAACGAACGGCCCGAAATTTTACGAGGGGCTTGATAGCCGTGTGGTACAACTTATTAAAATAGCTAATGTACGTTTTACTGAACACGAAAAAAATAATCTGGGTTTTCTTGGCCATACTGTAAAAACTTGGTGTTTTCTTCATGTGGTCTTTGATACGTACTTTAGCTATTTAAAATGTTGTACCACACGGCTATCAAGCCCCTCGTAAAATTTCGGGCCGTTCGTTCGACTGTAGGGCGCTTTATGTCGAATTGAAGTTTGGGGGTGTATTGTATGGGACAAAGGGTGTAAGAATGCACCTTTTGACACCCTTTTTTCTTGAGAGTGAAGGGGTTTAATTTGGCGTATACTATCCTTTCTGGATTGCAGAAACAATTGGATAAGATTGAAGCCTCGAGGACAAAATGGTCCCGACATACGTCATAAATGTTTGTCCGTGAGAAAGCATTTCGATGCAGTCTTTGTGATGGACGGAAATTGCGATGTTACGACATTTCGGTGCGTATAGGAACGTATCTGTGCGCGGTCGCATTAGTCCAGATGCTTTCTCAGCAAGTTTACAGCGTTCGTCACATCTACCTGTGTGCAGTGCGCGACACTATTCTTTGGCGCCTTTTTTTTATGAAAGGGTAGTGGTGGGCACTGAAAACTTATCACTTAGGTTATTACCCCAACTGTTCCTTTTCCAATACTACAGTAGTTTTGATAACAGTCCTGCAGAATACTGAGAGAAAACCAGAGAAAATCTGTCTTTGTCGCGCTAACAGTGCCGCTAAGTGCATACGTTCCTTTCCCATTCAACAAACACACTTCTTCTTTTTTAGTTATTTATTTGTACGTGACGCCCGTGTCAGTCATCCCAGGGTGTAATTAGCAGACTGATACCGTGAGAAACAGCCCCGGATGGACGACGAGCCATAGATACGACTACAACGTCCAGAGCCGGTGTATGGTCGCCGACAATTTAAGAAACGCAGGGCGGTCTTGACCACCTCATTATCGCTCCTTAGCCAATGGGATTGCCGCGATCACGAAACCACAAAGGTGAACATACGAGGCCAAGCCTCGCGTCTCTTAATTAAGCTGTCGGTGACCACAGAAGCGCGATCGTATTATCCGTAGCCGCGTGCGAGCCTCAAAAGGTAACTGAAAAAAAAAAAGTGTTTCTCAAACAGCCTAATTGGGACAAGCATGTCACAAAACAAATCTTCCGCGAAAGACCACATTTTTTTTTAGCAATATTTACGCCACAGGACGTAATTTAGTCGGGGTCACGACTTCTCCACATTTGAAACTCCCGCTCTTTCGACGCGCGCAGAGTGGCTGTTTTACGTCACTCCGTGACGTATAGCAGCCAATACGTGACGTTCAAGACCAACTTTGTGGCGCGCGATTTAAAACGGACGAAATAGCCGCAAACTAAAATCAGTCTCGCGCAATAAATATTGCTATAAAAAATTGTTTCTGGTAGAAACATTGGTTAGTGACATGCTTGTCCCAATTAGGCTGTTTAAAAATACACTTTTTTCTTTGCAGTTCCACTTCAACGGATGTCGTGCAGCATCGATTTGTGGATTTCTTCGTCCGATAGATTCGATTCTACTGGACAAGGCGCCATAAAAGCGCGTGCATGAAACAATAAAGCAAAGAAGTCTGATGTATACCTAAGGTATTTTGGGGGGAGATTCAATAATAATAATATATTTATTGCAGGTGGTTTAAGTATATCAATGCACACCAGCGGGACCATCAAAGCCATAACGGCTCGTAAGACTAGTCCCTAAAATACTAAATTCAATACACACCTAGATCAAAATAAAAAAAGGCCGAGAGCCGGAACGCATGATAAAGGGGAATATGTACAGGCAGAGCACCACGGCACAATGCACAGAGTTCACGGAAAGTGAAAAGAGCAACATAAAATTGTATTGGCACATAAATACAACATTACACGTCTGAACAAAAAGCCCTCAGGTCACGCTTCAAAGCTTCTCGAGGTGTGACAACAATTAGCGCAGAGGGAAGGTTATTAAAAATGTGAGGTACGTAATATAGGCGAATGCATTTCCCAACATGTGTCTTGATGCGCATCGGTGAAAACAGTGTCGGATCTCGAAGGGCTCGACATGCATTGTTGAAGGTTTTAAAAGCGTTATCCCAGTAGTGTTTGATTATTACAGTTTGCCAAACTAGTGCTCGAAATGTTGGTAGAAAGAGGTCATTAAACAGGTTATCAGACGTTTGGAGACTCGAGCCGTATGCCACGCTTCGCAAAATGCCTCTAAGTAAAGAGTTCACCTTAGAGTCTAATCGGTCCGTACACTGTCCAAACCCAGTTATCCCATACCGAAGTATCGGCTATACGTGAGCCCATGCACCAGAAGTCTTCTCGTTGACATCGGAAGAAATATGCGCAGGTTGTAGAGGGTGCAGGAAGCGGCTCATTACTTTTTAAAGATGTAGCAAAGGTGAGAATTCCATGATAGATCACAACCAAAATGAATTCCTAAATAGCTTGTGGTGTCGACATAGTCGATTGGCACGCAGTTGCAAGATGCACAACTTGACCCGTGCAAAAAAAGTGGCTTGTCCAAGAGAATCGATTTCAGCGGACTACGGAAACATATCAGTTGCATTTTTTTTTTTTTTTGCATTGATCCGAATGACCATTCTCTGAAAACCAATATATTACCCGTATTACATCTAATTCGAGCAAATCAACGGCATCACGGTAATGTATATGACTGGACAACAAAACTGTATCATCGGCGTATTGAAATGCTTTACAGAACTTTACCGCCTGCGGAAGGTCGTTGACATAAATGTTAAGCAAAAGAGGGGGCAATGCGGAGCCCTGAGGAACGCCCTGGGGAACACTTTGAATTTTACATATGAAGACGAGCTGCGTACGATTTAATAAAAAGTTCTCTAGCAATGCGTAAAAAGGGCCTCTGAAGCCAATACTCTATAGTTTACTTAAAATAATTTTATGATTTTTTTTTGCAATAATAATAATAATAATAGTAATATAGGTGATTGTATATACGAAACGTGGGGTAAACCTACAAAAACACTATGAAGGCTAGTGACCACATTTGTGTCGGTTTGGTTCGCAGCAACCGAAACGACACCAAGACGAAGTCACAGGAACAGGTGTTCGCAGCACACAACGTGGCAAGCAATGCAAGAGGTGGCTTCGTGGAGCAAGTATGAGTCACGGTTGTTCCGGCGTTCTGGTCATTTCTCTCGTTTTGGCTGTTGTGAACGCAACCGTCGCAAATGTGTGAACCAGCCTTAAAGGCCCGTTCACACACATGCGATTGCTTAGGACAGGAGGGGCTACGACCGGCTCCGCGGCAGCGTAGCTGGTCGTAAGCCGTCACAAGAGGCTTCAGAACCCCGTCTCGTCTCAGCTGATCGTTGTCAAACGCAAGTATGTGAACGGGCCTTAGCGTATTCGGTAATTACTCTTCTAACGCTAACTGGGTGTTTTTTTACAGCAATGATTAAAACAAAACATATCCAACAACAGCGCTTGATTGTCAAATACATGGGTGAATAATGCAAAATAATGCAACACAAAGCCAAAAAAAGAAATAGAAGAGAAGGGTTAGGCAACTTCATCACATCGATTTCTTGACCCTAGTTTTGAGTAGTTCGCTTTATTCGTAGAATATAAGCAAACTAGAAAGTCACCTGGTAATCTGTAATCTATTGAAGAGGGAATAAGGAACATAGAGGTGGCTTTTTATTTTGTGCTATGGGTTAGTAAATATTTCGGATACAATCTTAATTCTCTCTCAAACCGGTCTTTAAGCTTTCATCATAATAATGGCGCGTTGATGTGGCGTACTCACACAGCTTCTGGAGAGTCAGTATAACTAAAACATTAATTTTTTATTGATTTCTAAATCATCCAACAAGGTTCCGTAAGCGATGTTAGTAGCTATCTTATTCTGTTTTGTTTTTTTTTCTGAAATAATAAATTAATGCTTCCACCTGTGACAGAGTGCAACGCCTCAACAGAATCAAAATTGTATCCTAAAACTTCCTACGTGTCCTCCCACACAGCAATTTCTGGACGGATATGCTGATGAATTTATGGCTTGTGCCCAACGAATTGCAATGCCGATATTACAGTTTTGGCAAGAAAGGAAATTTTTGCAGTTGCCATTGGAACACGGAGTGGGCCGTCGCGTTATTCGCCATGAAATAGACATGATAGCATTATTTTTTTTTTTCTATATTGGGATGGCAGAATAGAAAATATATCCAAAATGGGAGATGCAAGCTCCGCTTGCTCGCAATTTTATTTTAATAAATAACTCAGTTCACAAAAAGGACTACACCAGTCGTCGTACTTTTCTTGTATAAGCCTGTGCTTCCGGACTTTAGTTCGGGCTCCTGAATTGGCTATAAGCGAACATCACGACCTTGTCCTGTACCTTATAATAATAGATTAGGTTTCCGGCTGGAGCCGATTCGCCCGGATTGTTTTTGCTGTTGCCACGCATCGCCGACGACGGGAAGGCTGTGGTATAAGGCCGTACTCGCTGACCTCCAGCCACCTCTACGCCTGACTGACAACGAAGACTTCGCAACCAATTCTCATGGGCATTTATATAAGAACTACGGGCTTCTCTTTTTCTTTTTTCTTTCTGTGGTTTTGTTTCTTGGGAATAATGGGCGCTTCTCGAGGGGCCTCGAAATACATTCGAACACGAACGCGACTTGAGCCACACTTTTTCTCTGACAAAGAAGCCACTACATTTTTATTGTTTCACATAGACTCGCGTCCCTAGCTTTCCGTCTCCCATGTGCTGCATCGCGGAGGCATCCTAGCTATTACTTATGAGTACCAATACCTTTACGTTCTAGTATACTTTAAACTAACTTATAACTAGGGTGTGCATTTTACGGTTTTAACCGAAAAACGCCGATAAACATCCGTCGGTGACAAAAATATCAAATCGGTTAAAACCGAAAAACACCGGTGGTTGGATATTTTCGCCCTGGTTAAAACCGAAAAACACCGGTCGTTGCTAGTTTCCGACCTAGCGAAACCCTTTCCCCGTAGAGGTTCGTCAAACGTGTTATCTCGTGGATCCTGCATTCTTCCAGTGTTTATACATGGCTTGCAGGTGGCGTCAGTTCGCCCTCCTTTCTGGGGGTCAAAAGCGTCTAGTGAATGCAGTGGAAGCTAAGCTCTCATACGCCTTTCCCCTATTGTGTCCCCCATGGCCCTCTTTTGTGGAAAAATTAACACAGTGGAGGGTAGGCTCTCACGTGCCTTTTCCTCATTGTGTCTGGCCAAGTGATGTCGGTGCAAGCCATGTATTCAGAGGTTGCTGTGGTTCCTGGAAGACACTGCCAACGTCCGTGTCGTACAGGAGCGTGCGTTTTCATAATTGCGGGTTGCGAACCGCAAGGAACGTGCTGCCATGACGAAAGCACGTTCCCTGCGTGTAGATGCAAGCATGAAAGTATGCTTGCACCTACTATAATAACCAAGTGTGAGAAATAGTTGCTTCCTAGACAAGAAGTGTATGAACTATGTGAATAAAATTTGAAATCTCTGCCTGTGATCAACCGCTTTTTTTCACCGATATTCACCGATTTTAGCCTCTTCGTGAGACGTTCCACCGAAATACACCGGTGTTATGAAAATAAATAAACACCGAAAAACATCCGCCGATTTTTCTCACAAATAAACACCGGAAAGTACACACCCTACTTATAACATATCGACAGGTATTTGATATTGTCACGAATGACAAGTGATGAGGCGGCGAATGACTGAGTAAAGTGAACGTTTAATGGGGCGGGGGGGGGGGGGGGGGGGGACTGTGCCAAAAAATAGAAAGGAAACAAGATAACAGCAGAGCATCGCGGGCGTCGAAGTCGGCGTAAGAACAGAGTCGAACGCTGGGGCGTGTCACGATCTTTCTCGAACGTGGACGAAGGGGGCCGAAGCACCCGCCGAGGAGAGACGACACGCAGCCCGGTTATGGTGGCCCGGTTGTGAGGGTGGACGATGTCTGACCGGAGCGGCGTGCGCTCAACGGCGTTTATTGTCGCGATGACCAATGTTGCCCGCCGAGCCTGGCGGCCACAGATGGGCGGACTGGAGGGGGGCGCCACTAACTTGTCACAGGGCGAGACCACACTGTGGGCGAGACTGACTCGACAAGGTCGCGGGCGGCCTCTTATCTAGAGTGCGTCAGTCACTATCCGGAAGATTCGGCGAAGAAGGCTCGAGCGTCGCGCGCTCGGGGCGAGAATGAACTCAGGAATCAGAAATCAGGAATAAGTGATAGAAGTTATGATTATCATGCAATTAAATGCAAAGGTCCAAGCGAGCTGGACAAGAATGACGAAAATAATCCCTGGAGAAGGGAAACAAGAGGGACAAAGGACAAACACAAATATCCAAACACAGCTCTAGGTGACTGGTGCGCGACCGAAAAAGTCCGCCTGGTCCGGGTATCGAACCCGAGACCTCTTCATGTCCGGAGCAATATTAAATGAGAACCTTCTAGAAGTCCGTGACCGAGCGTTGCTTTCTCGGCCCTGCGCGCGGTTCGACGACGGACAGATTGGTGTGCACAAGTTCACCTAAGACAGAGGTTGCTTGATATCAATATTTTTTTTTCGTTGGAGCTCTATAAAATTATTTTCATAGAATAAAATATTGAATGAAAACTTAATGAACATGGAACAATTTTTTGATGATAATATTGATGGTCAAGCAACACCCTCCTTTCATATAGACTTATATTTGTCCAACAGGCATGCCTATTCAATTCAATAGACCTTTTCTTTTTTATTTTATTTTTTCACAAAGAAACTTTGTGTTTGATAACTTAAGATACTTCCGGTCACCCCGTTTCGGCAGACCTTCCAAACTTGTTGATATCAAATTTCCTGGGACAATGAAGTTCTAAAGACGTCACGGAACTGGAGATTTAACGAAGTCCTGCTGTGCTATTTAGCATACAAGAAGAAATCGGTTGTCTTACAGGAGTATTAAAAAATATCCCAACAAGTATCTCGCTAACCGGTTTTTCAGCTAACCACCTGGACAACTGTTCAGAAAATATTTCATGAACGTTTCGAGAAGCGATGTAATGCTGGGTGCCTCGCCTCTCATTTGACCGGTCGTCCACAAAGACATAAATTGCCAATAAAACCTCTATCCGCCGATTGAAAAAAATTATAGATAGTAATACTGGACAATAATGTATTACTTTCTCGTATATATAAAAACCGATGGAAATGGTATTTGCGGAATGAAGATTTGTCGTCGACGTTTTAGTAGTTCGATGCAAGCTATGTTGCCAATAAAATTTACCATTTGTTCAAATGAGTGATTGCATTATGACTTACTAAATTTCAATGAATTTCATTATTTCTTTCATAATAAAAAATAAATGGCTCTCCTTTTTGTTCAGAACAGGGTGTGACCCAGTTTTTCTGTCCGTGGAAATATAAGCCCCGAATTCCAGGGGAACTCGTGTCCGGAAAACACTGCCCCCTAGACATCCTACTGCTGAAATAAAGTGTCGTGAAAATTTTAGTCGAAGATCATGCGACCTGTCATTAACAATTATGACAGAGAAACAAAATAATGTTACTCATAATGTAACTCCCGAGACTGTGGTGTGGAAAAATAATGAAACTTTCAAGTTGAATGCACTTGTCGTAGAGCAACTTCCAAGTCGAACAGAAAAATGAGGAAACTCAAATCATTGACTCGAAAGTTTCTTAATTTTTCCGCACTACAGTCTCATTTGTTATATTAATGTTAATTATCACTAGCTCCCCTGCCCACCCGCCGTTATTTCGATAATGCTACTGTTAAAATCAAAATATTACCTTATACATGCCATCCTTTGTCATCTCAATACACTGATTTGAATCACTTTCCTATATATGATTTCTTTGTCGCAATGTTTTTATTTATAAAATGTAAAAATAGAAACGTCGCAAAAAAGTTTAATCAGGTGCATACGGCGTGCATCAGTAATTATGAGAAAATCATGCTATACTACAGTGTGCACATACACTTCGATTCCAATTTGTACGGTCCGCAAAAATCGCTTTCTCAACGTATCACGCTCGGATTTACAACAGAGGTGCCTGAAGGTGGTGCGTTCATTAAGTGAGAGTATAAATGCATTAAACCACCGGAATAAAAATAAAAAATAAATATATAAAAACTGGTTTTGTATGTATAAAAAAATTATCACTAAGCCTTTTTTTTTTTTTCTCTCAAAATCACCAAGAAATTGTTCTGGGCCATTCTGGCGGTTATTACGACTAAAAAATCGGTGAAATAAAAATAAAATACAATTGGCTTACCTATTCTTCACTTCATTTGGTCCTAATAAGGATCACAATGACACAAAATATTATTTAAGTGAACATGCGAAGTATGGGGGAAAAACATAGTTTTTTGTGTGATTTACTTGGTTGAGCCGATCTTTCCACAATTTTAGTGAGAGCTTCCACCATCTTCGGAAGCCTCTGTATTAAATCCTAGAGCGGTACGTTAAGAACCCGATTTATGCGGGCCGTCCAAAGTGGGATCGAAGCGTTAGTGTACATGCTGTAGAGATAAATGCAATATTACCTTACAAGCGCCATCCTTCGACATTTCTAATAAACTGACTTGATCCTTGCCCTTACGCGCAATCGTTATTTTCTGTTTTGTCGCACTGTGTTTTTATAAATAAAGCCTCCCGACTAGCGCGTTCCTCCCGGTTAATGTCAGAGTGCTCACTCCCACAACTAAAACTAAACCGCCCCCAGAGGCTTGGCATATCCGACCACGCGTTTGCGATCGCACCATTTCGAAAGCTTCACATTCTAAGAAGCCAAGAATTCCTCTTCGCCCTGTGTCACGCGAAGAATTGCGCAGTTGGAAAGGTCGGCCGGCTCCCCCACCGGTGCAACGGGGCGACGGACCACTCTGGCGCGACGGCCATTTGTAAACAGGAAAGCGTTGCCACGGCGATGATTCGCCGAGTCTCGCGGCCAACGAGGGCTCGCGAGACTGGGAAGCGAGACAACCAGGGCGGACTCGCTCAGTACGCGAAACTTACCGTGGTTGTGTGAAACTTTGAGCGGAGATTACCCACCTCAAAAAGGTATTTATCGCTTTTCTTTAAACGTGGAAACGAGCGCTCTAGTTGGCCGAAGTAGGGCCTGCAATAGGCTCATCGCTTTTCTTTGCGCGAGGGATCCACCGGACCTTTAGGATGAGACTGAACGTCCGGTCCTTGGACTAACTTCGCTCGGCTGTATCACAAAATGCTCTCTTTGTTTATTTTTCTTCTACTTGCCGATGTATATTCTGGACAGATATACATTGTTTAAACTTCGTAGATCTTGTGGCTCGGCGATTTCGGGGAACCGAAGAACGTTTCTCATGCTATGCATACCTTCTTTTTTCTACCTTTCGCCCAGTTTCTTGCCGTGATCGCTGGGCTCTGATGTATGGGAGTCTCGGTTTTCCACGCCCCAAATTTGCAACAACCTCATTTTCCCGGCTAATTGGCTTTGGACGAGGTCCGTCGGCGCGGGCAGTGTGCGAGGAATCGGTGTCGCCATCCGTCGCTGCGCTTCTCCGCACATTCTGAGAAGCGAGCGTAGATTTGTCGTGCTCCTGCCGGGATGCGAAGCACGCCCGAGCTGTCCTTTTAGGATGAGGCGGTAGCGCCGGCGTCGGTAGGGCCCCTGCTAAATTTAGTTTCTCCGGTCCGACCGGCGGGGCGACGGTGGGTTTTTGTTAGTAGACAGTGTTGTCGGGCAGAAACGTCTGCACTTTATTTCCACCCGGTACATGACGTGAGACGTTATAATTCGCTAGGCGTGTTCTGGGACTGAACCAACACTGCAGGTTGCGAACTCGATCATCGTATTCTTAGAGTGCTGACAGCCGCATTTAACCTGTACCCGGTTTTATGCGGATTTCGTTAGTTCTCGGTGTCGTTGATTTTTGTGATTAAGGAAAAAATAAAAGAAAACTGACGCTATTTTTACGTCTTCCTCGTGTTCGACTTCTCGATCGGGAAGCCTCGACTTTCTAGGCGTGGTCAGCGATACGGAAGCGCCCCGAATTACTCCGGGAACACGATCGTGATGTTTATCGATTCTTTTTTTTTGTTTTTGTTTTTGTTTATACGGAAGCGTGCATGCCCTCTCGTGAGCTGGGTAGTCTGGAATTCTGTGTCAGCTGTGCTAGCCGGCAATCAAGGGGTGCCGTACTACACGCCACCGATAGCCGTGTGTCCATAGAGGTCGTTAGCATGCCTTTTTTTTTCTTTTCTTTTATCGGGTTTTTGTGCTGAGTTATCAACACCTTGCCTCTTTATCATCACTATCTGAGGAAGCTGCTATAAATGCGAGTGATTGGAGAACATACATGCATTTGCTCCAACTTGTAGCTGAAATTATGAGACAAAAAATGCAGCAACCTCATGTGCAAAATAAAAAACAAATAAGACAACAGAAAAAAGCATTATCTAAATCTAAATGGTATGGTTCTTACCTGATGAACAGTACCATCCACCATGGTAGGAGGCCACGGGCTACTAAAATAATATTTTTTTTTTAAAAGAATTGTTAAAAAATTTATAACTTGAAATGTTGCTAAAAGTTTAATGTGCTGCTGGCTTTTGGCTTTCAAGCTTGGGTTATTGTTGGGGATGTTTGTTTTTCCTTCTAATGAATTAAAGATGTTTCTGTGTAATCCTCCGAGTTCTATTTCAATATGCAGTAACACTTATTCACCCGTTTTCATTGTTTTATAAAAACAAGAGCAGTTGTCTTGCGGAAAGACTGTACTGTGTACTTAGCCAGTATCAATTAAAGTGAAAGAGAGTGGCTCTTTTTGAATTTTTGGGGAAGCTGCGAGGTATGATAGCCAACCCTTAACTTTAACGATGAGATTTCTCAGTAGTGTAACCTCAACTTGGGGTCTTAAAAGAAGTAGGTGATCTTTTGAGACGTACCCACCACTCCAAGGTTTCTCCAGAGAGCCCCTCTTTCCACCTTTGTGCGTTAAAACAAGTTACTTTGTGTGTGAGACCTGCAATGTGTTCTTTGGTTTGTCGGGTCCCAGTTGGGGAAGGTTCGTAAAGCGCAGCCATGAGTATCATCAGTGTGAAGACGACGACCCATAGGGTCACCACCAGGGTGACCACGCACCACCGCGTCTCAAATACGAGCCTCGATGACAAGCCGGCGTGAGTTTTAGTGCCCAAGGCGGACACATGGGCAGTGCATATCGTGTTGAGCTGTTGGACATCTGGCTGTGTAGCGTTGGAGTTGACACTTCACGTGGCATTGTTTTGCATTGTGTTCTTACTCAATGTTCTAACCCTCGTTCAACATTGACCCATCGTGTGTTCGCCAACAAAAGTCTTGTACTAATGGCACGGCATGACGGTTGCTTGAGTTTGAAACTGTGTCACTCTGATTAATGCCTGTTCTTGACTGGAGAGGTGCGAGTTGAGGGAACAAAGCCATTTAGTTATGCTACACTTTTGCAAGTTACTCTTGCTTGTAAAATATGGCATCCTGCATAGTGTTTCACCTGTGTTTGCATCATTGCTAACTGTTCTACTTTTAGTAATTTGACAGACTGCAAAAACATATATTTTGTCTTTTTTTTCTGTAATTAATTTATAGCTGTAGCACTTTTCCAATTTGTATTGTGAGTCCTTCATGCAATGAATTATCAGCTATTTTGTAGCGTAGGGGAGCAAAAGTTTAACGTCACAAGTGTTGGAATGGCAAATGGGTATAACATTGTCCATTCCACTAACATATTGTATAGCAGAGATTTGAGAAATTACCAATCACTACTATTTCGTGGCGAGGTACAACCTGTCGTGAGCTGAGTGGTAATGCAGTGGTCCTGTTTTCTCTCCTCACATATTAGGATATGTGCGTAGGCATGATACAGAAATGTGGTGCATGTTTATGTAAAGTTAGTCCCTGTGTGTCAGTTCTCTACTTACAGGGGTTAAAGTGACTTGAATTTATCTTTGTGTGACAATAACCTTATCTAGGTGCCCTAAATGTCGTAAAATAATATGAAATTTTGATAATGTGTGGCCTTTTTGTCTTTTAAAGAGGTAACCAAACATCACGACACTCCCCTTTTTTAAGATATATCTCAGAAAAAGGGCATGGCCCACTTTCCTGCCCCTTCAAATGCCCTTGTTCCATTTCAAAGACCTTCAGCCTTTTTGCAATTATAGCTTCTTTCTAAATTGAAACCGTTTCACAAGTACTTTAAATCCTTAAGTGTAAGTTCTGAGATAGCATACTGTGATTGAGCATTTATTTGGTATATTTTCAAACATAATAATATTCTCAAGTTAGGTTTCTAGGTATTTACTGTGACTGGTCAGGCTTGAAATTTCAAAATGAAAAATTTTCAATACAAGTTGATCATGCATGCATTTCATGTGGCACAATTTTGTATTTATGAGGCATACTTTAATGGTTTGCTGTTTTTAAAATGTGAGGTCCTTTTATTACTCAGTCAGGCACCTGTAGACATTAGGGGGGAAGGGTCACTGAAGTCCATTTCACTCTTTGTAATGAATACAATAGACCGATCTCACCAAGCATACGCGCATGCGTGACGCCGCCATAACTTTAGTTTACAGAAGGAAAACGGCAGTGCATGATAGGGCTCATGCGGTCTCGTGCTCAACACGTGCAGAGCTCCAGCAAGGTTGTCGCACGCGCAGAAAGACTAAAGTTCCCTCGATGCATTGCGGCAGCAGTGGCGTAGTCAAACTGGCTGGTGAAATCGGTCCATTGTGAGAAAACTCAAGAGCTAGGGGTTTCTTTCAGAAATTCACTGTAATGAGACTTGTTTGACAAAAAAGGCTCTAAAACAAAGAAGGCAAGGGAACTAAAATGTTAGCATCATTCACCTTTTTATTTAAGCATCAGAAGCACTGCTGTTATTACAATGCAGTTAAGTTAACGTCCCGAGAGATGGCCCACCCAAAATCTAAAACAAATCGAAAAAAATTTAGGAGTAAGCTAACTATTAATGTGCAATCAAAAAGAGTTGGCAAAATGCTTGTAGTAGATTCTGCGACCTGCAAAACTTATGATTGTAGGGAGGTGCAATGAACCAATGATGACTCTCCTTCCGAGTCAGCAATATTCACTTATCTCCCTGTCCTGGCTAAAGAACTCTCTGCCGTCGTCACAATTTGGCCAGGGCCCTGCAATGGACCTTTTCCGAGAAGCGTTCTGTGCACGCGTGAGCGCCCGATGCCAAGCGGCGGAAGTCGGAACGAAAAATCGAGGAAATGCGGAAAAGAGGCTGTATATCAGCGAGTAGAACACGTAACTGCAGCATATATATAATTATGTTACACAAAAAAAGAACGTCGACGGAAAGGAAAACACAGCGTTTTGGTGGACACCACGGATGCTCCTCTTTAAAGTCGCGTTGGGCAGGCGTCGCTGCTCAGAGAGCGAAGAAACTGGTAGCGTAGCTCCCATTATCAATTGGCAGCGCAGGTAGGTCACTTCCTCGATTTTTAGTTCGTGCAGCCACCGCCTGGTGCCGTCGGTATGTGAAAAAGGTCCATTACTAGACAGAAGCTAACTTTTTGTATTTTTGATAAAAAATAACAAATCAGTTCAAAAATAGGTATGGGTTATCTTTCAGGGGTGGGGCATCTCTCAGGATGTTAGGTAGTGGGAGCCAGCATGCACTTCGCAAAGCTGCAGGGTAATGCCTGTGCGTTCAACAGAATTGAACCTGAACAATCCTTTTGTTTGTTTTCAAGTTATGACTCTGTCACGATTATTTGCGCCCATTTTAATGAACACCTCCATCAGTACTATACCTGCTGGGCCTGATTCATTGGTTTCTGATGCTGTGAAGTATGTTTCATACCTATAATTCTAATAGCAGCTTTGGGAAGTTAGCATCAACAAATTTCAGTTGTCAGTTGGAAACTCAAAGCCTACCTCATGCTCTCTTTAAAAAATTAATTTTTTCCCCAGGCTTCACATGGCAGAAAACATGGTGAAAGATTTGAAGAAATATGCCGACATGGACATAGACGAGCTCCTGGGAAAGCTCTCCGAAGAAGAGCTCGAGCAGCTCGGCAACATGGTTGACCCAGATGTGAGTGTTGGCCTGCTACACGGCTCGGGGCATTATACCCTATGTGATTGGATGTGTTAAAAATTAACTTGTGAAGAACAGCTCCTTTAATATCTTGGTGCATTGACCTAGATGACCAAGCTTTCAATTCTTTGTTTTTAATACTTGTTGTATGGAGTCATTGTCTGTTAGTTTCTTGAATGCTGAGGAGACTAGATCTATATAAATTTTTATTTATTTATTTATCTTTCTTAGCATACTGCCAGCCATGAGGTCAAGGCAGTTAAGTAGGCATTCTAAAGGTAAAGGCACCCTTAAGTATAAAAATATTCTTACGAAGATGTGCGGCCGGCAGCAAATGACAAAAATGCGTCCATTGAATGAGATAGAAAATATTTTGTGGAAGCCGGGTCATATTCCAGGGTCAGTAAAGCACCTGACCCTGGCACGCCATGGTCAGGTGCTTTACTGCCCCAGCATCGTTGTCGTTACATTTTCCGCTCCTTTAAAGGGAACTACCCGGCAAGGTTGTGGCTAGCACACAGCCTTGCCGGCTTCTGTGCTAGCCACAGCCCTCTTGGACGTCACAATCTGGGCTGGGGAGCTCATCTGACCGCTATTAACACAAACTGGGCTGGGGACAGGGCACGGAACCATCAGTTCATATCTGTCTCACAATCTCCTCAATAGTTCATCTTGTACACGGTGCTTTTAATTCTTCACCACTTTCATTAAAACCCTCGTACTGTATTTACACAAATGTAGGTCGACCTGTTTTTCAATTTTAGAAAATCGGAAGTGGGGGGTTGACTTACAATCGAACCAAAGCATTCCACCGCCGACAAAATGAAACAATTGCGATATTAAGAACACCCCAACTTGTTACGAGTTCAGCCGGCTGTACCAGTAGCATCGCGCTATTCTGTGCCCTCATTTTACTAATTTTTTTTATTTTCTTTTTTTGCAAACAAGTATTATTCATAGCGATTTTCAAATTAACTTGAATGTACGGCAGTGAACAGTGCCTGGCGCGCCCGATTCCCGGGGGTGGCGGCACTTGTAAGAGCCACTCCCCACTCCAGAGGCTGTTGGAACAGCCTCACGGCTTACTTCCCGCAGCTTCTTCTTGTAGTTTTTCGCACGATACACGGTCGTACATCGTTTGATCGACTGTCAAGGTCATGCTGGAGCACCAGCTACGTTTTTGTACTGACATGCGTGATCCGGGCAGTTTAGGCTTTCGGTGCTCGTTTATGACCATTCTTCACCCAGAAGCAACCAACAACTGCACTGTTGAACGCATGTTCGACCCGTCGGAGCGGGTGATGCTCCAGTGGAGTCTGCAATGGCGCAGGATCTTTAACTGTGACAGCAAACGAAGAGGCTTCTGCAGGCCAAAGTCTTGATAGGTGGGGATGCCTTCCAGAGTTGGAGGTCAGGCTTGCAACATAAGCCGCAAAAGTGCACAATCTATCCCTACGCGTGACGTGCAACGCAATCGCCGAGCAAGCATGGAAGGTGCCGTTGATGCTGCCATTTGCGAAGTGCGAGATTTCGTTGGACGACACTGACAACCTGCTTCGAGAACGTAGCAGTGGCAACCACGGAGCTGAAGTCACCAGTGCAGATGAGTCATAGTCTAGTTGCGGACGGAGTAAGAAAGACTGGGAGCAGCTTCAGTTGTCCCACCTCCGGCGTGAACTTTCTAGTTGCGATAACTCCTGGGTATCTCATGCATCTCGTTGCTTATTTTAGTTTCGCAATCTATTAATAGAGCAATGAGTCGCCGATTCGTTGCTGTAATGAGCGCCCAGTTTGCTCAGAAATCGACTCCATTGGGTCTATGGCAGTAAACGGGCACTGACTCCACTGCTACACACTACGAAGCCGAGGGAGATGATTTTCTTCGGCACATTTTTACCGGTCATGAATGCAAGCTTCCCTACGCCCTGCCAGAGACAAAGCGAGCAAGCGAGGAGTGGCAACGCACAATGTCACCAAGGTCGAGGAAGTTCAAGACAGCGCCAACGGTCGCCAAACTAATGCTCATGGTCTTTTGGGACCATAAAGACCGACCCAGTAGTTGAAAACTACATGCCCAAGAAACTCACTGTGAACAGTGCATCACACTGCAACCTGCTTGAGAACCACTTGAAGCCTGCAATCAAGTCAAAGCGTCACGGATTGCTCAGCTCAGGGTCGTTGCTGCAGCACAACAATCCGCGCAATCACATGGCATGTGCGACAACGTAAAAAATTGAAGGACTGCGGTTCGAGTGTATTCTGCACCCACCACACTCGCCAGGCCTCGCACTGAGTGATTTCTACAAGGAGGATAGAAGCGTAGGAGAGGGCATGACGCCAGCTGTGTAGCCTCCACAAGCCATGCTCCCTTGACGCCTCGCCTCTTTCTCATTTTCCTCCTTACTCTCCTCACTTACCACGCCAACGTGACCACATCATGTGACCGTAGCTAGCCTTCATCTAGCTATGGGGTACTAGAATACACCACAGTCTAGCCTTCGATTTGATAAAACCTACCGGACGGAGTGCGCGCAAGCCTGCAAGGAGGCCTCCTACAATCAACCATCCATCTCACACGTGACATGTCACGCGCACCAATAGCCAGAGAGATGTACGGTCACGTTGGCCACAACATTGTTTAAACTTTTTATGACTAGGCTTCACCAATATTGCAACGTGCCCTCTCCTAGTACTTCTAACCTCCTTGGATTTTTACCTATTAGGACCCCTCAAAAAACTTTTGGGGAGAGAAGTTTTTAATACAGATGATTACCTGAAAGTGGCAGTGCATTGCTGGCTCCGGAGTCAGTCACACAATTTTTCTTCCTGCAGCATCTATGCCAGGGGTGGCCTGGCTGACCCGGCCCAAGAGCCGCAAACAAAACCACGAAACTTCCAAGAGCCGCGGGGGGGGGGAGCAAACTTTTGTCCGGAGCAATAAACGAAGCTCGTTTATTGCTCTCTTTACTTTTAATCTATCTGAGTCAAAATCAGTCCAACTGTACGTAAGGTAGCAGTAGCACAAGACTACCAAACCGCAACCTGTCTTTTGATTTAAAACGCGTTCCATATCTCTTTCTGGAGAAGTGCTCGTGTGACCGGGAGGGAGGAGGGGGAGGGGGGGGGGGGTAGGGTAGGCAAGGGGATGGAACCTCGAGCCGCACTTTAACACACGAAGAGCCGCATGCGGCTCGCGAGCCGCAACTTGGCCACCCCTGATCTATGCATTGGTGAAGCGTTGGGGCAGATCTGTCGAGCGAGGAGGTGACTATGTTGAAAAGTAATAAAGGGTTTTTCATGATATTGTCACGGGGGTGACCAAAAACAATAAATAAACAAGAAGAAATAAACGTTTAATGTGGCGAACTCGTGCCAAAAATAAAAGGGTACAAAAGGTAATAACAGAGCGTCGCGGGCGTCGAAGTCGGCGTGACAGCAGGGTCGAACGCTGGGGCGAAACTGAATGCAGATCGCCACGCGGAGCCCCTTATGTACACGTGTGGGCTTCTGGAATAATCGGCCTAGAAGGTTCGGCGTGTAGAACATTCCGACCTCGAACAAGCCAACATGGTTCTCGAATTTACCAGAACATTACTTTACAGAGTCAACAAAAATGTGCCTCTGCGGCCAGGAATCGAACCCTGGCTTTCAGCATGGAAAGCGAGCGCGATAACCGTTAGGCCACGCGCGCGCTGCCTACTTGGCCAGCTGCACGCGCGGCAATATCTATACTACCACGCTAATAAAAAAACATTGTGGTTACTTTTTGACTCTTCCTTGTAATAAACAGGAATATTGGCAGCTACTAACATAGGTACATTGTGAATAATGGAAACTTAACTAATCTTCTGGTTTGTGAAAGAGAAAGTGAAAGCTGTGGAAGTTGTTTGAAGAACTAGAAGTGTTGACATCATGTATTGTGTGCATCTGTGATTTCAGGACTCTCTCATACCGCCATCAGAGCGATGTCGAACGCAGACCAAGAAAAAACCGACGGGTCCCCTCAACAGGCGGCATTTACTTCAGTTCCTGGAGAAGTTTGCACGTGAACAGGAAGACTGGCCTGAGGCAAAAACATTCCAGTCCGGGACAAAGCGAGGTGAACTGCCAGGAAATCTTGTCCCCACTTTCTTTGTTCACTGTTGACTTTTCTGCAGGCACCTCTTGCTGGAACCTTGTTTTCACACCTATCTCTCCTCGTTTCTAGTAATTGTGGTGTGAGGCTGATGCTGGCAAGATCAACACTTCTACGAACTGTATTTGCACAAATATAAGGCGAGCTTTTCCTCGAAATTACGTGCTCCCAAAACACACCTCGCATTATATTTGAAATTGAGCTCGGCCATGAGACACGTGAGTTGGGAGGAAGCCATCCTTCCGACTGAATGCAGGAGATTGGGTGCAATAAAAAGGAATGGACGTGTGGGGAGGAAAATTATATTAGTTCTTGTGCCACGTAGGGTTGCCACCTTACCTCAAAGAAAAAAACCGGCCATGGGGGTGGTGATTATGTGGAATTGAGCTGGAAAAATGGAAATTGCAGTGTTGACAGACGAATGCAAATCCAATTTACTTTGATACAAACTTCCTAAAAAGAAATCAATTAACATAGATATAATACTGTTGAGACCGGTTATAACGAAGTATGTTACAACAAAATAGCCGCTACAGCGAAGCGATGACGATTTCCCATTGCCTTTCGCACTTCGTTATAACCGAAGTCGGTTATAACGAAATAGCGGATATAGCGAAGTGATTTCCTATTCCCGTTGACTTCGTTATAACCGGTCTCAACAGTATTGCAATAGCATACCATATTTTCCGGTCTATAAGTCGCACCTTTGTATAAGTTGCACCCCCCTAAAAATGGTTGTTTTCATGAAAAAGTTGGTACACAAGTCGCACCTTTGTACAAGTCACTTTTTGTACAGTCGGTGCGGCATTGCTAATCCCGTGTTACGTGTATTGCGATCGCGACACATACGGAAGCGGGAGCCAATTTTGTCCATGAATCAAACGAGAAAAATAACTGGCGCGGCAAATGCGGTTCGATACGCCGGCGCTCGCGTTTACAAGCCACTGATGTTGCCGGGCACGGATTACGAGCGAAAGCCGACCCTCGGTAAGTGAAGGCTACTCCTGACGGGTTCAGACTCGTTACGATGTAGCTGTATAATAAATATACTATTGAAAATAAGACGCAAGTAGATGCATGTTAAAAAAATTAAGAACAGACCCACCTGCGGTTGAACTGTGCAATGTCAACTGTGCTCCAGTTTATTGTATCCATTCTGTTCCTTAGGGTTAAACCAAACCATCAAAGTCCTCTTCCTCCGAGTCGGTAGGAATGGTTCAGCGATCTCGGGGTCTAGCGTGGTTGGTGTGTCTTCAGCGTCGTCCTCAGACTCACTGCTGATGCTTGCTTTGTCGGCGTCGCTCCCAGGCACAGAATCAATGAGGCCGGCTTTCTTGAAGCCGACTACCACCGTGCCCATGGAAACAGAATTCCAAGCCTCTTCGACCCATTTGGCCACCTCGCCAAAAAACGCGTGTCTCATGCGTCCCATTTTGGTGAAGCTATAATCTCTTTCGGTCATCCACGTCTCCCATATACATCTCAGAACAGCTTTGAAACTGCGGTTGACGGAAATGTCCAGTGGCTGAAGCACCTTGGTCATATCGCCTGGGATGATCGTTGGAACACAGTTCTTCGATTTGATCTTTTTCTTAATCAAATCGGTTAAATGGGCCCTCATGCTGTCCATTACCAAAAGGCCCTTGTGTGTGTGAAAAAATCCACCAGGTCGCTGGGAAAAGCATCTGTCTAGCCACACACCCATCATTTCTTCATCCATCCACCCTTTGATGTTGCACTGTACGATGACTCCGGGCAGAAACGGATCCTTTGGCACTGAATGAATGAATTTGGAGTTTTCTGGCGCAGCAGCAACATAGGCCATAGTGCGCCATCCTTTGGCACTGTTTTTCTTTTGAATATTAGCATTGGCAGGAGTTTCGTCCCGTCGGTGCAGCAAGCCAGTACCACAGTAAAATGGGACTTCTCATGGACGGTCGTCCGGACCGTAACGGTCTTCTCGCCTTTTTCGTTCATGCTTCTTCCCATAGGGATTTCAAATGTCAATGGAACTTCATCCACAATCACAATGTTACAAGTAGCTACATCGTGCTCCTGAATTTCCTTCAGCACAAATTCCCGAAAGCTGTCGAGCTTCTGCTGAAAATCATCCGGCAGTCTTTGGCGCATTGTTGTTCGGGCCATGATGAATAGGTGGTTGCGTCTCAAAAAACGAAGACACCAAGACGGGCCGCCTGTAAAGTTGACCAAGTTCATGCCTTTCGCAATTGTCACGGCTTTCAGGCGCACTTGCACTGTCGAAAGTCCCCGGCCTTCGGCTCGCTGTTCCAATATCCACGTACGAAGACGATCCTCAAGCTGCGGCCAGCGCACCTTTTTACCACGATCAGCTTTCTTGGTTCCTTTCATTGAACGCAGCAAGTTCCCGGCTTTCCGCCAGTTCCTGACGATTTTTTCATTCACATTGAATTCTCGCCCGGCAGCCCGGTTCCATTTTCGGTGGCATATGCAACAACGCTAAGCTTGAACTTTGCTGTGTAGCTTTTTTGCGTTCTGGACGGTGCCATGTTGCTGCGGTGCTCGACACAGGTGAACACACAGTAGGCACGTTCCAGGATGGCGGGGCACAAAGAAAGAAAAGCAGATATGGCAACCGGAAGTTGACGCCCGAAACACCGGGACGCAGGACGCCGGGAACTTTGTGGCCCCCAACGGTGGCCGCACTCCTTTCGGATCCGTGCAGACTCCGAAACGCTCGGACTGCTGGGACTGAGAAAAGTTGTACGTCAAGGGTAGCGTTTCCTGATCCTTTTTGTTTAAAAAGAGTCGCGCGTCAGCGCCTGAGTAGTGAGAGATTCCATCGTCGACGTCGGTGGAATCTCATCCGTCGACGTCCACCGTCAACGTCGACGGACGAGATGCACGAGATTCCACCGTCGACGCATATAAATCGCACCGCTGTATAAGGTGCACCGCCAGAAATTTTTGAAAAAAACTGCGACTTGTACATTGGAAAATACGGTATGTAAGTACACGAATACACAACACTGAATTCAATGACATGCATATATAAATACATAGTAGTATTTAGTCAAAAGTAAAGTTCCGGTAAACAATCCTGCACCAGGGATGAGAATGCCCTCAAGCACTTGACAAGCCGTTTCTATTCTGCACTGCTTCTGTTGCTTTGGCACACACACAGGCTACAATTTCGCTAATGATGATAGCCTTTTCTAGAGATAGCTGGCGCATGTTTCAGCCTTATCCCCGTGTTCAGGCAAGCACTCCAGAAAGTGGCAGAAAAAAAAATGTAAAAAAACGAAGGAGTTTTAATGCACTGAAGCTAATAAATTCTTTTTTAGTATCATATGGACGTTTGTGGCTGAAAAGAAAACAAACGAAAAAGCGGGGAAGAAAGTGGAAGCTCCATGGCCGCCTGCCTTTGTGGACGGGAAATGGCACCATGCGTGTCTGTCAGGATGCCGACAATTGTTAAAACTCATAAAACCATCCCCCTCCCCTGTGTAGTAGGGGCATGTTTCCCGCATCCCTGCAGGCACCGGCTTTTTGCATTCTCCCATTTTCCTCTCATTTGCCCGCTTGCTGCTTTAAAGATATTGAATGATACAGCTGTTTCTCAAGTGAGATCACTCATGTGCTCTCTTTACTTGGGAGTCCTAAAGGTTTTGTGTACTTTGCATAAAAGAAAATTAGATGACAAGCACTTCTTTGCTACTTTTTGCGTTGACAGTCTAAAACAGGGGTTGCCCCCCCCCCCCCCCCCCCCCCTTCGGCCCGCTCTGTCTCCGGTTCGCAGTGATTAGGCCCGCTGCAACGAAAAGGTTGTTGGCCGTCTTGGTTAAAGACCAATCAGTTGGCAACCCTAGTGTCATGTAAAGGGAGGAAAAGAATGTTGAAAGCATTCTTTGTTGTTTTCATGTTTCTACACGCACGCGGCCGCAATCAAGCGCGTGTGGGACGCCAGCCAGTTCAAGCCAGGTCAATTGCAGACACGAGCTTAGCCAAGACGCCAGCCGTGCTTACGCAATCATGATACATGAGTTGCTCATTTAAGCAGAGGGACTGCAGCAAAGGCAAAAGTGATCTTATTGCCTCCAGCATGCTTTATTCTATTTATGCTTTTTTAAGTCTGCTCGAGAGTGTTCTGTCATTTGTATGCTGGTGCTTCTGCTTCATGCACTTCGTAAAACAGCCGTCTTGACACAGTGTGCCGTGGTTCAAGAGCTTGAGGTCAAAGAGCTCACCCGACGACTTAAGGACAAAGAGCTCACACCGAAGAAAAAGATACCACGAGACAAGCATATCTCCAAAGTCGCAACAGTTAGAGCGAGCTGGGCAAGGACGACAAGTGCAGTCAAAACATACTCATTCTCGATTTAAATTCCCTTTTCACTGCTGCTATGCCCTCGAGTTGTGGTGACTTTAAGTTTGCATTATAATAGTTATAATATTTTTTTTCTTTTTAGGGGCTTCAAAACCTGTTCTCTCGTCACATTCATGGTCGTGTTATGTTTGTGCAAATACGGTGCTACATCCTTCCAAGCTAGCCGAAATCGTCGGGCAGCACGTTAGAACCAGAGCCGTCTTGGATGTTTAGCCTGAGGTTGTGGCAAGAGAATGATGTGAACACAAAACAAATGTTCCAGAGGTTAGATGTTCGCATGCTTCCATAATACCTGACATAAGTTTAGATGGTCATGTTTGTAGAACCTTTTGCAGTTACCTAGTTCAGATTTTCGAATTTGAGTGGCACCTCTGTTCCAAGATTTTGACTAATATCGTCCATTGTCCCATGGTGCACACTCGCATGTTCACATTCAGTCTTCTGGATTACAAATGGGCACTAATGTTGGGGTACCGGTTTGCAAATACTACCGAAAAATACAGACATTTTTTAACGCTGGAGAGTGGGGAAACAGGAAAACACGAATCTCCAAACACACCTGAGGTTTATTTCACAAAACAGGATCTTAAATATTCAACCAAAACAAAGGACCCAAATAGTCCAAGAGAAGACATGGAAGACAATGTTGACGTCACGCATACTCCACCAGGATACACATCCACCCCCAAGCCGAGACTCCACAACAAGGAGATGGTAGATTGCACCGTGATACGAATAAGAACAACTGAAAACAGAGTCAAGGTGAACAACCAAACGTCCACCAAGCAACAAGAGGAAAGAGGTCAATCAACTACTAACAGAACCGCAAATAGACAACCGTGACAAAAACCCAAACAGATTTTTAAAAAAGGAAGATGCATAGGGCAACGTTGACAACACAGATTCCCCACTCTCCACGGTTTAAGAATGGCTATTCTTTCCAACTCACCTGCACCCTTGCATTAATACTCGTGAGAAACAGTTTTCTGAAAACCGACAGCATTAATTTAAAGGAAGGCCTTAAATCACTAAATTCACCTTCTTGTTTCTAAATTATGGTAATAGTCAAAAGGGTTTGATTCTGCCCAAAACATAAACCTAAATGTATGTTGTCCCTAATACAGGGTGTTTCAGTGAAGGCTTTTAAAAAATCTCTGAAAATAGGGCGGTTGAGAAAAAAAAGAAGCTCTTTCCGAAAACAAACTTCCAGTCACGGCGGACGTCAGGAATTGCAAAAACTTACTAAGCAAAATAATTAACTAAAACTAATTAACTTCTAATTCGTGAAAATAAACATATTGTTCCAATGAGATACTGCTAAGTATCATGGAAATCCACTAAATCAACTCATTTTACAAAGATATAAGGCAGGGGCAGCATTTCGTACCGTTCTGAAAAACACTAGTAAGTTCAAACGCGTCTCTAGGTTTCAATTTCCTATCGGAGCACATCTTTGCGCCAGCGTTCCTGCTCTCCAGTGGCCGAGACACGCAGCACGTGTGCGCCATAGTTCCCTCCATCCTACGAAAGAGGCGAGGCAGTGGCTTTGCACCTCGGCCACAAGGGAGCAGGCCTGCTGGAGCAAAGATGTGCTCCTGTAAGAAACCGAAACCTAGAAATGCTCCCAAATTGAGTGTTTTTTTCGGAATGCTGTCAAATGCTGCCCCTGCATTAAATCTTTCTAAAATGAGTTGATTTAGTGGTTTTCGTAGATGCTTAGCAAATTTCTCATTTAAATCATATGTTTAGTTTCACGAATTAAAAGGTTAGTTAGTAAAGTTTAGTTAATTAATTAGCTAATTAGTATGTTTTGTATCCTTGACCATTCTCGCTTTGTTTGACAGTTTGTTCCCGTAAAGAGTCTTTTCTCACAACCAATCATTTTTAGGAATTTTTAAAAGGCTTTGCTGAACACCATGTAAATCACATCACTCAAAGCACCATCGCTAATAAGAATTTGGAAGTTACAGTGATATTGGACATCTTGCCACAAATCGTGTGGAGCACAGGAAGTTTATTTCTATTGTTCCTGTCTGTCTTTATCAGGGCTATGAAATGAACAATTGATTGAGGAACAGATATATAGACCATAAGCGTAATAATAACAATAAAGAAACCTCTGCAACAAGCTTGGCATTTACACACTGGAATGAATATGCAGCTTTGCGAATTGCCTTCATTGGGACAAGCACATGTTTGTACAGGTTGTCTTTTTGTCACTAGTACATCATTACCATGGCATGCCACAAATTATTTTATTGTATCATATTCTGTCTCATGCAATAATTTTTCCAGGAAGGTAAGTTGTCTTTGAAAGATAGTTTTCTGTTCCGTTTCCTGCTTGCTGAAGAAACAGCAAAGGTTATCCAATGCTAGAAGTTGCAGTATCTGGATTTGAATTAGTATTTGTGTAATGAGCTGGACAATTTGAGTTTTGATAACTATTGTCATTATTTTAATGGCTTCAAATTAGGGCTGGGCATTGATTAGAAATATAAAGCCAATTAATTGGCATTCTTTAATCGATTAATTGGTCGCATTAATGCCAGGCATAATAGCACCAAAAGGGCAAAAGCGCAGTTTTACTTATGTTTTGTTGCTCTTGATAAACTTCAATGCGCATTTTCAGCTGGTGATAAATGTGTGCAGTTGAGTACAGTCGAAAGATACTTGCAGATTATCATTCCTGCGGCAAAGTCATAGCAGAAAGAGTTTTCTGGTATTCTTCGGCATGATTATGAACGATCATGTTTCTTGCTTCTTCCCAACCTTCCATGAAGTGGCGCTGACTGTCTTTTTAGGACATTATGGAAATTGCTTTTATGTGGAAATTCTTCTACGACTTGACAAGCTTGCATTCCTAAGCTCTCTACCTAGAAAGTGCCTGCATGCCTTACTATAGCTTGCCATTTGGTGGTACCCACGACAGTTCGTCCAGTGTTTCACATGTCACCTAGTGTGTCAGATGTGTCGGGGGATGCTCCCTAGTGCGAAAAGGCGAGTTGGCCGTTACCATTGAAAGTAATTTTAGGTGACCGTCCCTCCCTGTGTCTCCCTTGTTGCAGGCAAGGTGTTTGTACCCCGCATCCAGCCCAAGCCCAAGCAGGACGACGACGTTGAGGTGGAGCTGGACATTGGAGAGGACTACGAGAAGGCCCTCAACACGGCCAACGAGTCTGAGCTTGTCGACCTGGCGGGTCAGTGCAGTGCTCGGACAGGGCAGAAAAGGGTCCTCGGGGCGCCAGGAAGTGGTAGCATGGTGCTCACTAAACTTGCATGGAACGGGCAAACTGTCTTACATCGTGGAAGTGCTATCCTGGCAGCAGCCAGAAACAGTCTTTTTGATGTAGTTCTTGGTAAAACAGCCCAAGCAGGGGACTTGCTCAAGGTTGAAATCGCAGTTGGACTGAGGACACTACAGCGATTTTGCTGACCAGTCTATCTACTCTTATTTCCACCCTTTCGTACGAAGGTGCATAGGTGACTGCCGAAATCGTCAGTGATTGTATAGCTTAGTCGGTAGGTATTTCGTATTTGTACGGAATAAACCATGCAACAACTGATGATTTCGAAAGTCATATATTCATGGTTGTGCAGGCAAGCAGCAATAAACATAGACTGCCCCACTAGCAAAATTGCTGCAGTGTTTACAGTCCAGCCATGCTGTCGGCCTTGGGCTGCAGCCAGAATAGCGCTCCCATGAGATAAGACGCAGCTCGCTTGTTCCATTACCGTATTTGCTCGAGTAATAGCCATGCTGTTTATGAACAAAGCCTGTGGGTCTGCTTTCCCACGGAGCGCAGGAATATGGAATCGCCACGATCGGCAGAAAAATGGCAGCTGTTTACGAGACAGAAACAATGCCTTCGCGCGAAAATTCTATCTACTCTGATCACGATTTTATGGAGAATCATGTTCTCAACCTTGTTATTTGCTGCATTTTTTATGCAGAGCGAAATGATTGGTTGTATGTGTGTTCTGCAGGAATGTAGATGCAAGGGCCTTGTTCATAAGAAGTGTGGCTATTACTTGAGCAAATACGGTAAGTTTGTAAGTACTTACACTGGGCAACACAGTTATAGCACAAACACAACATTGGCATTTTTTGGGGGCTATTTACTCTGACAAGATATTGACAAGTATTAAATTTTAGCTTATAATTTAGTGTCCCAAATGAGTGCTTTCATCAGCCTAGTAATTTTTACAGTGGCATTGCAATGCTAAGAGAAATGCAAAAAAACCTGGTGATTGCTTTTTCATTCTAATGGCTGTGTTTGCAATTCTGAGTTCTTCCCTGGATATTTTCTCTATAGTATGGTTTTAGAGTGTCTATCATCAAGGGCATAAAAACCTGACATACCTGTAAGCTCAGCAAAAATGCTTTTGAAGCAATGAAGATTTGTGAAAATATTGTGACTTTTTAAGTAGCACACTTTCTCTTGCCCGCATCTGCTCAGGACCTCAGCTCGCTTTCCAAGAAAACGCTGAAATGTAGCAGATATTGCGCCGGTATTTCAACCAAAAACACAACCATACATACTTTAAAACGAGTTAGTATGCGATTACCAGATGTCAAAACAATACCAACAGTGGTTTGGATGTGTCCGAGATGCTCTAACGTAAAAATCATTGCATCAAAACAAAAGAAATAAAATTACAATGACAGTTACAACAATATGAGCTTCCCAAGTAGAGGGAGCGATCAAAACTCTTGTTTTGAGAAAATTTGTGTAAAAGCTGTAATTGCATTTACCATACGGATTTCAATTTGCAAGATAAGGGGGTTTATTTTGAAAAAGTTGCTCTTTATGATCTTTTCTTTTTCAATTTACAAGCTGGGAAGGTTCTGCTGCGCACAGAACAATATTTAAGAGCTCGCTAAGTCTAAATTCTGAATTCTATGCAGTCGTAATTAATGCTAATTAAAAATTATGGTGACAATTCAGAAAGGTTTTTTTTTTTTTCTACATTTTTTTTAAGGTGTTTGTTTTCCAGAATTTGTTATGAGTTGATCCCTACCTCCCAACTTTATTGAAGGTAGCTGAAGCTTCATTTTATGCTTGACTGTTCCCAGACATGCCTTGTTAATGTGCATTGTACATGCTCAGTAATGTTCATGCAAGCTTACGAAAATCTATCATGTATGATAATTTGCTCTATCCAGCAATCCTTGGCCTGCACAGCATGCTGAGTCAAGATCAGTACCATGATTCCCTGACCAACCGGAGGCAAAGACCAGGGACTGGATTTGAATGTGAGTCATTGTTTAATTAATGAATGCATTTTTACTAGTTTACACATGGGATAAGTAGTAGTCATATACTAATTGTTTACCTCATCATTTATTCTGCAGTATGTTGGACTGGTCTGTGGGTCTTTGCTGTATCATTGCATTGCATTTGATTGGCAAGATTTGGTACAACGAGCATGTTAAAAAAAATCGCCCCTTTTGAAGTTAAGGGGGGACACTGACTAGAGATTTAACTTCTGAACTACTTAAGTGATTGGAATGAAATTTGCAGGGGAGATTTCACATAAGGTGGTAGGTGTATTGTGAAAACTTTTGGCTCTCTAGGACAATTTTACATGCCTGCATAATATGATGTGTCACTCTTTGTTAAGAAATCGATGATATGCAAATGAAGCTATTAAGCATCATTTTGACTGCTTGAATACAAAGTGGAGGATGTGGAACTTCGGGTTATCTAGATGTTATAACTCTAATGTAAATATTTCAGGAAGAGTGATTACCTCAAAATATGAGATGCATGCCTGCCCTATGTCAATTTTTGCAAACATAGATTTTTCTCAATGAGGACCTAAGGTTAAAACAAAATAAAGTAGATAGCCCAATTCCCCAGTAAATTTCAGTACAGAAACATCTTGATTGTGGTATCAGAATATATTTACCTTGGAACAAAAGATTCCTTCGAATGAAACTTGCAGCAAAAAGTGGAACTGAGAAAAATGCATCTGAACATTGAACTCCTTCACACATTGTTACTGCTTCACAATGTGCTGAAAAAAATTTATATCAACATAACTATTTGGCATATGGTTATCAAATTTGGTTTAAGGGTGTATAATTAATTTCTAAAACCGAAAAATACAAAATTAAAAAATAAATTAAAATTTTTTTTTTTTAATTTAGGTTTATGTTTTTTCTAAAGCAAGTAGGCAGGCAAGCCGGTTAAAGATAGACATGGTAACCTTTTTGTTTCTTAGACTAGTGTCCTCAGGTCAGCCACCGGCCAGGAAGAAGGGGTGTGGTTGAAGTGTTTACCTTGTTGGTTCCTCTGTGTTGGTTGCTTGCCTTTAGAGAGCATGTTTCTTGCACGGCTTCCTTATGTCCCTACAAACTAGTGTCCTCTTGTCAGTTGCCGGGGTCTTTTGTTCTTTGGGTCTTGCCTGCCTTAATTGTGTGACCTCAGGCAGCGTGTGTCTCCTTGCGTGGCTGTGGACCTGTAAATATGGTCTGGAAATTAAATCTTTCGCTGCGTTTGGAGTTTCGTTTCTTTCTGTCCTTTTTTGTGCCCTCGCTTCAGAGTTACCATGTCTACCCCTTTTTATGCTTTCTCGTTGATTTATGTGCCAACAAGTATACAGTCATCCAAACTAGGGCTTCCTGCATTTGCACCTTGAAACTCAGGAGTCACATTCGTCTTGTGAAGGTTTTATTAGAATACTGTGGCTAGTCAGTCTACTTTAAAATATGACGTCCTATGTCCCAACTGTAGGAGCACAATGTAGTCAATGCCGAGGGGCTTGGAAGACAAGGCGCTTGCATCATATAAAAGGAAGCGCAGAAAATCCAGGATCTTCCTTGTTGCTCTTTGATTCACTCATTGTCATTATTTTCTCGATTGGTTCATTAATTCTGCTCTCACATGTGCACCAGTTGACCGACATAACATGATGCTGTCAGTTTAGTGGTTGGTTTCTGTTTGTTTTCTTTATGTCGGTACCATCTCTCTTTCTGCATGTAATGTGCTCCTACGACACTTTTCTTTGTTTGCAGAAATTGCCTGCATTAATCTGTAGACAGTGACATACTTGCAGTTGAGCGGGGCCAGGATAGCATGTACCACGAGTCTAGTACCAATGTACTAGCACCTTTGTGGGTCGGACTTGAAGTGCCCTTTCTTTGCCCAGTTTCCAAATCGGGAATGTGGTAATGCGAGTTGGATGATGAATATTTGGAAGCGCATTGCTTTTTTCACAAATTTTGAAAGTTCCTTTAGTCCCTAGCTACGATAACCTTCAATACTACAGGTGCAGCATGACCCCTAAACCAGTAACTCAATAAAGGAAATGAACAAATTTCTTTGATTAGCCAACCAATCGTGATGGTTATCTTCCCATTGCAGATTTGCCATGTCCCGTAAGTTTGCAGTAAATATGGTAGTATCCATGTAGCTGCCATCATCTTAAAAAAAACAAGAGTCTTGTATACATAATAGACTATTGATTTAGACTATTTACTCAATAGTAAAAGCAGTGAATTTCCTTCAAAGAAGCAGTGCAACAATTTTAATGTTAAAAGAATTTGCAGCTTGTATTTTGTACATTGTTTACCTCGGCACAAGTGCGAAAAAACGCGCCACCTTCCCCTTAATCACAGCAATTCTACTGTGTAATTGCAAAAGAAAAATTTCCAATCTGCAGCCACTTGTGGTATTTAGGGAAACTAGGGTGTCACGTTGGGAGTACACATGTTTTTGTGGTGCCATTTGTCAGAAGTCAACAAAGCCATTCCCTCTGTGCGACTACCCCCCTCCCCACCGTTTTCATAGCAAACCACTTATTGTCCTGGTCGTTCGTCGCAACCTTCATTGATACTAAGCAGGTGCAGTGCTCTGTTGTAGCCGAATCAAACCATGAAAAGTTAACTATTGTAGAGGGAGGGCCCTGATGGTGCAAGTGTAGGGGTACCCTGACCTTCGATTTGTTTGATTATTTTTATAAAAGCTAGCGCATGCGTGAAAAAAGTATTTGGTTACTGGCGACATAGACCGATTCCCGCAAATAATTGGCCAAAGTACAAAAATTGTTGCACCGCCCCTTTGAACACACGGTATTGTAAGTTAGCGAAAAGGAGGCGTGGTGACATCTGGGGGGACTACACGCATTTGCAAGTGGATTCCCGGCTTAACCTCAGACCATGCGCCGAGGTGAGACACACCTGCACTCCAGCCAGGGTGTTTGCTTGTCAACGTTGCCAGGTGTCTCTTGCCGAAGCAAATGCCACTGAACATCTAGGGACTGTCAAAAAGTACTTAAAAGCACGCAGGTGTTGTCTTCGGCCACCAAAGCGCAGAATACAAATGTATCAAATGACCGAGCCAATAGCAAATACATGCTTTAAGCAACTTAATTTTTGCGAGGACCTAAAACATGATGGTGCCCATAGAACAAAGCAGATACTGGTCTATACAACTTGTATAGACCAGTATCTGCTTTGTTCTATGGGCACCATCATGTTTGTTCATACTGATGCCATGACACAGTAGGGGGCTGCACGTTTTGCAACATTCCACTTTTTTTAGAAACCTTTGCACATGTCGTAGTGTAAGAGTGCCAGAAATACTTACTGTAGAATTCTGTACATCCACCCATTCCATACTAAGTGCTCACCTCCAAAACTTGAAACATCTGAAAAAATATGCACAGTACATATATCGTATGTAAATTTGATGACCTGACATGTGCCCATCCCCTATTTTTTCGCAATTATCTTCAAATTTTGAGTGGGCGCTTGCTTGGTTTTTTACTGTAGTCACCAAGCTCCAAGAAGGCTGATGCCAAGACTGCTGTAAAAAGCAAAAATCTTGTTTTATGCGCAGCCCCTCTCTTCACAAAGCCTGTGCTTGAGGGTATTATTTTCCATTTTTATCGCAGGGGGCTAGGATTTGGGACATTGGTATATAATATCACGAAAAAGAGATCCCGTGAATATGTTTCCTATCGTAACAAATACAAAGCATACCACCCTGATTCATGAAATTTCGTGCCCGAAAAATATTCCTAAAAACCACACTTCTCCGAGTTCGTGAAATACAGTCTAAGCTCGTTACAACAGACCTTGATTTTGACCAAGATTTTGGTCTGTTGTAAAAGGAGTATATTTTATGCAGATATGAAGTTGATTCAATGGTATGTAGAGGAAAACCAACCGAACTTCACAAATCGGTATGTTATATCCAAATATCTGTTGTAACCAGGTCTGTGGTAATGAGCTTAGACTGTATTGAGTCCACGAAAATAAAGTTGTTTACAGTGGTCTCAAAAGTGCATATAGGAATGCTCGAGTAAGTCCTTCCGCACCCTCGTTATCAGCAGCTGGTGTTCTTCCGTGATGTGCAAAGAGTATGCTACTGCGGTGCATGTCATGCTGACGTCTGGGGATCTATGCGTACTGGTTACCCGCAAGAGGTACAAGACGGGCAAGACATAAAAAAGAACACACCTTTCTCCGAGCAAGCCCGGCAATCAAGAGAAGCCCAGCCCTCGCATGCCTTTGGCCACACCAACGTCTTTTTCTTCCACATGCTCCCCATCACAGAACTCATCATGGCTGCTGCCCTTTCTGGTCGGTGCACATTCGCACACTCCAGCATGGCGGAAACGTTAGGCTACTCTGCATCGCTCAAATTGGTGGGGCTCGGGATCCTCTCTTGCAAACAAGTATAGTGAGACTGTCGTAATGCTTAACAAACAAGCCCATGGCCATTTATGAACAAAGCCCGAGATTGAGCGATGCAGGAAAGGGAACGAACAGATCGTAATCACGTTGTGTTTCCCTTCAATCCCTCCAGTTTTGATTTTTTTTTTTTACTTTCTTTTTAAAGATATTGTTTAGTTTTCTTACCCAAGAGACAACTAAAAGCTGACCTGTGGCTGTTTATTTGTCTTTCAGCCCTTGTGAAGGCCTCCATGCCCAAGCCCCTCCCCATGGAGCCTGACAATGACACCAACACTAAGCAGACGTCAGACAAGGTTGCCGACAATGACCCTTCTCTCAAGACTCTCAACTGGAACAATATCAAGGTGGGCAACTTGGACAGCTTTTATGGTGAAAGTGGGCGTAGCGGAGGGAGAACGTCGGGTGGCCTATTTTGCACGCCAGTTTTAGCGATGGTGCCCTGCCGAGAATGCCGGTAATGACTGATGTTCATGTTTCCAATCTTTAACCCTGTCCTAAAGGCCCGCTCACAACCCCAACATCGACATTTTTTTCATTAGTGCAAGCAACTGAAAACGATTCCTAGGAATCATCCTAAAAATATCAAGCTTGAGAACTGCGTATTTGCAGAGAAAAAAAAATGTTTTCAGAAAGCTCGATTTGAAACACCCGCCCGAATTTCTGATATAGTTAGCGAAATGGTGCACTCCTTGACTTTTGGATGACTTCAAACCTTCAAACAGGAAGTGTTTTTTAACTTTCACTCTTTCCCTCGCATCGCTCATGGGCACGAGCGCGTGCCATCCGGTCAACCGTGAGAGTATTTTGCGAGTCCTTTTTTCGCACGCAGACGACTCGTCACTTTTCAGTGCCTCTTTTTTTTTTTAGCAGTGTTAGTCGGTCTGAAACGATTTTTAAGAAGGTGAGGAAGAAAATGACGTGAAGCAGACCTTAGTTAGCGACGTGAGGGGCAACGTTGCAAACGTGCTGCATGAGAGATAATCTGAGAGGTTACCTGGCAACAAAACGACTCGTCCAAGCTGTCCATGACTTCCCCATCATGCGCACCCCTCTCGACGCCCTCAGCACAGCCGCCAGGTGCCACCTTATTGAGAGTATGAAGAAAAAGCTAGGCGACGGTCGATGTTTATCATTAACAGATCCGGTCTGATTGTTATTTTTCGACGACAGCATTGTAGTGCCTTTACAGCTGTTGTAAAAAAAAAAGTTTTGTATGAATGACAATAATAATTATTACAGACATGCAGCTTGCGACAGCTCTCAACGTTTTCAAAAATGCCTTCACTAATTACATCACTAAAAAAAAAAGCAAGGAGGAGTGCAAATTAGGGGAGGAGGACACAAACTTCAACAAACTCTTTCATTTGCCAGAATTTCCTTTTTGGTGTTTTGCCACACATTTTTGAAGTGTTTGAGATTGTTAAAAAGATATTGATCTTGGGATTTTCTGTGGCCTTTTAATGAAGAGCAAAGTCATCATAACTGTTTATTGCTTCTATGATTATTTAAAGACATCATGAAATGAATTTGTATTTTTACTCCATTTAGTTGGTGCAGCTCGGACTTCACAGGATGACATACATTTCTCAATCGTAGTAGGAGGTTGAATAATTGCTAGGTCAGCAACCCTTGTGACGTTCAGAGAACAGTGATGTGCCCCCATGTGTTGTCCACTGGTAGCAACAACAATGTTGATACTAGGGGACAACTTTGTTACTGCGTTGTCTATGCCCTATTGGCGACTGCAGCAAAATCAACGGCATCTAGCTGCTAGAACAGAAAGCTGTGTCGGCAGGTTCGATCGCCAGCCTTCTTGAGCGAATAAGATATTCACAGCGTCGAGCGATGTAAAAAAGAAGCCGTGAAAGCAGGTTCGAAGACATGCAATTAAAATTCCCAATAGTGACTGTCCTAATTAATAATGTGCTTTCACCTATGTGGGTGGAAAATGCCGAAATATAAAAAATACACATTCAAAAGTAGTTGTGAATAATACTCTATTCGATATTCACTTCGAGGTGAACTGCGATATTGATATTTTTCCAAGTGTTGGTCGCGGCAGGTTAGCCCCGTTGAGTGCTCTTCTTACCGAGCATCGGTGAATTGCAGAAAAGTCCGACAAAGCTCTTTTACATGTATTACTTCTCTGCCATGCACTAGTGCTCAGTAAGAAGTGCACTCAACGGGGTGAAAATGCTGCTATTAACACTTAGAAAAGCACAAATGTTACAGTTGCGTGCTTAGAAAGGAAGCACACTTTCAAAGTGATATGGTGGAAGCATGCACCTGGTGTATTTAAGAAGAAATGGCAACTTTAATGTTGATATCTACATTGCAATAAAATTTTCAATATTAAACTGGCTATTCTGCATGAGTGTATATTAGGCAGGGATGCCCTGACACCTTGTGTTAATCATTTGTGACTGAAGAAGAGATACTTGCATATAGCAAGAATATTTTTAAATCTCCTCAATTAGGTATAGGCTTAATTTTATGTAAAATGTGTCGTTTACTGGCTATCCCAAAGTAGGCATTGAGCTTTGTCAGGCCAATCTAACTATTAGTGATGGACCGAATCTGCCGAACTTGAGATTCAGCGAAGTTCGGCACTTGCGAAACTTTTGAAGGAAAGTTTGGCAAAAATTTGGCAAACTCCTGCGCACGCGCGAGAATGCGACGGGGCCACGGATTGCAAATGGACGGTGTGCAGTCGTGCGGTTACCATCATACAATGTAGTACTACCAGTGGTTACGGCAAGGTGCGAACTAGGTGATGTGGTAACTGTGTGTTTGTCAGCCTTTGCGAGTGTGTTCTCTTCAATATTTTCTACCTCAAGAACAGAAGATTGACCAAGAAACTATGCAAAAATGATGCCATCCACTGCACAAGTGACAAATCATGCGGTACATTCAGGATAACGTGATTTTCATTTGATTGTTCCAGTGGTGCAACCAGGCAGTTGCTACGCTGACTGATAAGTAACTTAAAGCAGTCCTCGCCATTATAGCAATCCCGTTTTTGGCTCACCAGTAGTGCGTGCCAAAACAAAATCATAATGCTTTTAGTGTGATTTTGCAGTTTTCATCTATCCACACAAAATTAAATACAGAACTATCATGCTCAATGTTGCACATCCGACATTCTTAACTCTTACCATCTTCCTAATTGTCTCGTGTGTCCGAATGTCAGAAACCAGTATTTTAAAAGTTAAAAAAGGAGACGTTGCGAATATGAGACGCACACTTTCATGCAAAACTGAAGTGACTCAAATTGAAAAACATGCATATTGGCAATAATATTGTTCTTCTGGTGAACCTTGTGCCGTGATTGCGTACCAACGATGTTGCTACGCACAGTTCTACTCAACCTGATTTGTCGCAGCACTTCTGGAAAAAGTCGCTTTAAAATTACCAGTAAACTCACGAAAATGACACCGATACAATTATTTTGTAGAATATCACCTTATTTACTAATAAATGTGTCAGTGTGCATCCAAAAAGAACCTAAAAACTTTTTTCGCACGATAACGGTATATAAACTTTTAGGTCTGGTAACAATGTATTTTTGCCGAATCTTTAGAAAAGTTTGGCAAACATTCGGTGTTGCCGAATCTCAAAATTTGGCGCCGAATTTTTGATTTGGCAAAGGTTTGGCCCATCACTACTGACTAGATTAGAAATGGAAAAGTGGAATCTTGGGTACAGCCTTCATGAGTTCAGCTGGGTTTTCATTTAAAGCATGGTGCAGTAGTGAAAGGCTTAGAGAAGCTATTAAATTTAAAAAAATTTTGTCAAAACCACTATTAGCTTTGAATTTCCTCCCAATTTAAAGTTTATTCTTTACACACGTTTACAAGCTACTCATCTGGCTACTACATACCTTAATATATATGTTTAGAGAATTAGCCACTTGTTTTGAATTACCGTTTTCGAAATGTTACCCTTGCCGCCATCTGTTATTGGGAGAATGTTGAGGTTAAAAACAAGCTCATTATTTTGTGCCTCTCACGTCCGTTTTTTATGTTTTAAGGCGAAAGCCTTATATGTCCCGTTACGCAAAAAGGTGGTGTCGGCATTGTGCCTGAAAGATAGCCATAAATATATCTCATCAAACAAGTGCCGCTCAAGGTCAAAGTGGACACGCCTCAGGAATAAAACTCAAAGAAAAGCACAGTAACGCAGGTGCTTCGTCACGGAAGCCGTGAAGCCGAGAGGGCCTGTGCGATGGGGGTGCATGATGTCACCATTGGAGGGAGCGCCGTGTGCAAAAGGAAGATGTGCGCTGTTTGTAGGAATGTGTTCGCATTCCTACACGTTAGCAATCTTAAGGGGGGACACGACCGAGAAAAAAAATTTCTGCAAAAAAAGTTGATTTTGAAAAGTGACATACATATTTACATCCAACAACATCTAAAGAGTATTTTCAGAAAGTTTAATTAGTTTACACTGTATAGTTAATTTTTTATAAATTATTTTCTGTCCATCGAATCTAAAGAAAAGGTAGGATTTGGAGCACTCGGAACACATTTTTCTCCGTTCCGCTTTTTGGTATTTTTAGTCAATCTATCGTTTGATAATGGCAATATAGAGAAGGCTCATTCTTCACTTTCCTGACTGAAATTTAATAAGGAATGCGGACGTGGAATTTTTTTGCCACTTGATGGATATCTTTTATAAAAAAAAATGTTGACATTTTGTCAAAGACACAGAAGAACAAAAAGTTGACCAAATTTGCAGAAGAGAAAATTTACAGAAATAAATGACTTTTTACAAAAAAAAAACTTTCCATAGCCGCACCCCCAGGCATTCTGCTACATATCTAGCGAATAAAGATCTTCAAATATTGTAACAGTTTTCCGATGATACATTAACTAAACAATGTAGGCATGTTGCTGATAGAAGCTGCTCTAATTTCCTTCCCATTTAACCGACAAACCTGAAATTATGTTATGCACACTTTAGCATGACCACCAGCCTACCATGTAATTTTAATACACTTTAAGTCAAGGGTTCAAAAGTTTGACCCGCCCAGGGGGTGTGTCCCCTTAAGTGTCTTCAGCATGTTTTTTCTATGTTCATCATCATTTAGTAAGTCATTTTTACTTCAGTATTTCACAAATAGAATTGTTTTTTGTGTTTTTGCTGTGAGTATATGTAGCGAATGTTCGATGTCTTTTAATTGCATCTGCAGAATATTCGACGAGAAGATTTTAAGAAGCTGTTTGAGGGTCTTAAGAAAAATACGCACCTCGAGTCTCTGTCACTGGCCAACACCGACCTGACCGACAGCTTAGTGAAGGTAAGTGCCCGATTTACTAGTTTGTTTTGTGGTCAAGTAGTAAACTCTCATTAAAATGATTAAATATGATAATTTCCTAGCTATGATTGAAACGGATTAATTACACTACCATTTCTTTCAATTTATGTGAGGCCCTGGCTAGGTAGCTATTTGCACATGCATAGCCTTTATGTTGATAAACCCAGTCTTATTCTTTGTTTATGGAGCATGTGACTAAAGTGGTTGCACTATGTCTATTCAAGCTATTCTATGATTCTCAATCGCTTGGCCGAAATCACTATTTGCTATAAATTCCGATTCAAACCTGCAGTTCATTGCGATAGATGTTCGTGTTCTCCGGTTTTCACAGAGATTAAGATTCTGGCTCGTCACCGCAACAAAGTAACTAGAGAAATTGATGAGGTGTTTTTTAGTTCTATGCAGTTCACTGGCTACAGATGTTTGTGTTTCCAGTTTTCACGGAGGTTAAGATTCTGGCTCATCACCGCAACAAAGTGACTAAAGAAATTGATGAGGCGTTTTTTTATTTCTATACCTATGGAGCGGACACGTGTGTAAGTGCCCCGTCCGTGGGTTTGGCAGATGACGAAATGTCTTTCATTAAGAAATTCGGCAGATTTGTCTAAGTGTTTCGGGCGTGCCTCAAGGGGGTGGATTATGTTTTATCTATCTTGCATCTCTTATGTTTTCCTTTCTGTTCCTCGCAGGTATAAACTTCAGTTGCCAGTCAGCATTGTGTTCGTTCACTTCTCGTTCTTGTCCCTTGTCTTTTTTTGCGCTGTTTCCAAATTTGACTTTTAATACCATTATTAGATTTTCAGTGCCAGCAATTGTCAGTTTACCCATTTACTGTCAAGTGAAAGTGGCACATCTTGTAGATACTACCTTGCTATTTTTTGTGTTGCCACCACTGAACTAGCAATAAATGCAAGGTGCTGAAATGGACTATATTGAGCACTAAAGCATTGTCATAGTGGCTCATCAACACTTGTTGTCTTCTACTCAAGTGACTTGTGTTAGGATCTTTTCATAGGTCAAGTCTCTATAGGATAGCCTCTTTACCTTTCTGAATAAAATTAATTCTTTTCTTGTTCTTTCTTTCTTTTTTGAGGCTGTCAGGGATAATTTGACAGTCATTTGGAATAGTCATTATAACCCACAGAAACTATAGCACAGAGCATTGAGCTTAAGTTGCATCAGATCTGCACTTCAATCAAATGTAATGCAATTGTGCCCAGGAAAGTGCCAGTGGAGACGGACATGAGGAGGGGGGCCTCAAACAAGTGCTTGTCCATGTCCCTTTCTTCGTGTCCGTCTCTGTTGGCACTTACAAGTTTCCTGAGCATCATGCACAAACCAGTCCAATAACAAGTCTTTGTGCAGCTAGTAGTAGCTTTGGCTGATAGTTGAGAGTCTGCCATTATAACCGGGCTCTGTGTATTTGCAGCGCCTGATTGAGGCTGTGAGGCAGAACAAGACACTGAAGTCGCTCAATGTGGAGTCCAACTACATCAGCGGCCCCACGCTCAAGGACCTGGTTGCGGCCACAAATGTCACACAAACGCTCGAGGAGCTGAGGGCCTCAAACCAGGTATGCAAGGCGGCTGCAGTGCCCACCCAGTCTCTTATGTCTAGTTCTCAGTTTGCACATTTCTGAAATTCTAAGCTAATATTCAATGTGTGCACTCAAACTGGCTTATCTCAGTCTAAGATCAGGATTCTGTGCCCAAGGGTCGTTTAGCTTGACTCCAGTGCAAATTCAAAACATGCATACACTTTGTAATAGTTTATCTACAAGAAACAATGTTGTATAACGTGGAAGAATTGGTTCAACTGGTTTGTTTAAAATCCAGTCAGTCCCTTTACAAATTATATACTTGGTCTATTTAAATGCTGCAGTTAGAGGCATATGCCGTGTAGTTTCCAACAAATGCCCGCATCATCATTTCGTTAGAATTAGAAACTTGCAAGGTACCAGCAAGAAAAGAAAACCAGCAGGTCTTTCGAATGAGTGCGTGCAAATTACTTGCATGCGCCACTGCACAAGGCAGCTGTGGCAAAAGGTGTACGGCCATGCAGGTTGCTCACACGAGTACCTAACCACTCACAGGGGTAACCCTCAGGTAGTGACTGTTTTTAGACGGAGGGAAAATTATTATTTGCACCGATAGATAAAATTACCTCTAATATTATGACAGTCTAATGCAAGTTTGCCGTGTATGGTCTGCGATATTGGTTCCCAAGCCACGCGAGTTGGTATGGCCCGTTTCACCTATGTACTGCAGGAGACGTCGTAAGTCATGCTAATCAATCCAACACTGTGAGCACGTCACGTAACTCCACACCCTGCCCGTCCCTGCTCGCATCCGGAAGGTCACGTACACTCGCACGAAATCGAACTGGCTCCGATGGCTCGTAGCGTTTGCTGCGGTCCATATTAGGTGAAATGGAGTATAGTAGGTGTCCTTTTGTCAATAGCTTCTTTCGTACAACTTTTTATTCTTGCATCCCAAAGAATTGCCCACTTTCATTTTTCCCCGTTTACCTCTTCACCCGAGACGGATGTTGTTTCGAAACTCTACGGTAGCAACATTTTGGAGGCGGTTTCAGGGGCTGGAAGCAGCACCTAGCCGCACGTTGGTTTTCCACATTCTCTTCCCGATGCTCGAGTAAAACCCCATCCGCACGCTGCGATTCCAGAGGCCCATGATCTTGGGCAACAAGATTGAGATGGAGATTGCACGGCTGGTGGAGAAGAACAGGCACCTGCTCCGGCTGGGCATCTCGTTCGACGTCCCTGATGCGCGCATGCGTGTCACCCAGCACCTGCAGAACAACTACGACCGCCGTGAGTTCCTTTTGCGAGGCTGCGCCATGGTCACTTGCAGAATGAGAACAGCGGGGCGAGTCTTTCAAACGCCCGGCCTCCAGATCGCGTTTTGTGCCTCCCACCACGCTCTGGCTGGGCACGAGCGCTCAAGGTGCACCAGAGGCCCAAACGTTGTTGAAGGTTTGGAAGCTTGCACTGGAGGCAGGACAACTGATGCCCCTCCCTGCCGTTCTTGCCATGTCAGTGTCAGTACTGCTATGCAGCTGGGAAGAAGCTGGAGACTAAGGAATTACTTTGGTAAAGTTTTTAATCTGCAAGCCAGAAAGAAGATAAGTATTATGCTGATACGCTGAATTTAGGCCACAGTCTCGTTGTGTGGTACAGCACCATACTTACCGCTGTTCTAAAATTTTGTGTTGCATGGTACAGCACCATATTTACCACTGTTAAAAAATTTCATAGTTCTCATATATTTTATTAGTACCATCCGAGGTGGACAGCATTCTTCCTCTGAAATCTTTTAAATGTACAGATGGTGAAATCCGAGCAATACTAAGCTCAGTATGCGGGCCTACAAGCCAGAAGGCTGAGACACGAAGAACTAAAATTGTAGCTAACCATGGCAGTGCATGCTCCAAAAAACTTTAATTCTGTTTAAAAAAAAAAAATTCTTCCCTCATTTTTTTTTTTTAATGCAGTATTGTAAAAATGCAGCATTTTAGGTGTATAGCTAAGTAGAAGGTAAGAGGGTCATTAACAACGAGTATAGTGTCTTTTGGAGCAATCATCTTGGCCTCGTTTATGGTCCCGTGACTTAGCTAGTTTTATAATTTGCTAACCTCGAGGCAAGATAACGGTGTTTTCCTGCTTCGTTTCCTAAAGCTCTGCTTTTCAGACATCCGGTGGGTAACCTAAAGTGACCAAAGAAAGTCCCAAGTGTTAGATTAGTGTTTTCATGCTCCCAGCAAGAAACAAAGCTTGGTTGCAATACCATCTGTGACCGTTTTCATCCATCATTCAGGCATAAAGGAAAGCATAGGTTCTCAAACTAGCTTCCCAGGAGTCCAGATGTCCTTTGGAACACCTTTTTCGGGGTTTATTCGTCAATTATTCGTCGCCCTTGCCTCTAAGTAAAGCATTTCTCCAGCTTAAAGGGGTCATAAAAAAATGTGTCTGCCAGATTTTATTTTTCTTACAGTTATTCAACCACAAAGACGTTGATTCCATGGTATTATGCCGAAATATTGCATCTGCACTTTATAAACAGTGTCTAAAAATCATGTTTTTTCGGACTGTCGGTAACAACCCTACTTCAGCAAGAGCAACAAAACGTCACGATAGATATGTAGATAGGTTGAACAGATATTCAACATTATTAAATCTTCAAATGATAAATTGGCACTGATAAAAACATTGAGTTGTTTATTAGCGTTCTTGCATTAGACTTACGCCATTACATCACATAATTGGGATACAGCTCCGGTTTCAAACGTATCCGGGTCTTCTGTCGCTTGGTAACCGTCGTAACCATGCTGCTCATCCCGCCGCAGCTCGCATTTGTTTTGGAATGCAGTTGTGGAACCTCATGGTGGATTAGAACTAAAATAAAACAGTAACGCAAAAAAAAAAAAAAAAGATATGATTAAGTTTTGGTTTAAATCCCAAAGCAAGGGGGGACGCATGCGTGTGATCTTTCGACTATCAGTACATCCTTTTTGGGTGCTATTTTAGCGGGCGCTGTAGGACGTTGCAGTTTCTCACGACTGGCTTTATAGTTGTGAGTTTCCCATTTATTTCCTTTACCATGATCCTCCTCAGCACTAACTCGACATTGCCGTTCCTCAGGTACGCAAAGACGATTCATTTTGCTTATATTTCTAGCCTTCTTGCCCTTTTTTTCCTGCGAGCGGGACAATGATTTTCTGGTTCGCCTTTTGACGATCAAGTCAGGATGCGGCTCAACCGATCAATGTTGCAAACAAATCCCCTCAAACTCTCCCCTGTAGCGCAACATATGGTGTCGTTGCACGGCTTAAAACCTAAAAACCGACCGCGGTGTAATAGGCAATGCTAGAGCTTAATTAGGTCGGCCATCTTACAAGTGTCTGAGTATAATATCAGACGTCAGATGTCATCATTTGATACTATGCGTGCGGGATATCATTATGGTGCCACTGTTGGAACAATGTTTGACGCTGTCTTCGCCCACGGAGTCCAGTCTACATTGCCATCATGTGCAGCCAACAAAAATTCCCTATTGGTGATCTGTCGTGACGTATTTGTAGAACTGAGAGGAAAGCTTCCCAGGAAACTGAAATTATCTTTTTTATGCTAGTAAATGAATCCAGACAATCGAAAGAATGAATCTGGGTTGTATAATAATGAGCAAGGATTCCAAATAGACAAATAGCTCAGAATTTTGGAAAGACGTTTCACAATCCCGTAAATTTTTATTTTTTTTTTCACAAATGATGTTTCCTAGTGATTGTGCTTTGTTTCAAAAAAAAAATAGAATGAAAAAAGACGCACAGTTTCTTTTATTATCTTTAATAGGAGCACATACAGTGCTTGCAGACTGTTCAGGATTAGAGGCATCGAATTGAAATATTGAAGGCGAAAAGTGGTCACTTCTTTTCCTTTGGTTTCATTATAAGGCGCCCGCTTGCGAGACATTTTGGCGGTTTCGTATTTTAAATTGGAGGTACTTTACCAAGCTTTTCCATCAGATGGTAAGCTCTCGTCCTCCGAGTTCAATTCTGAGAAGCATTACAAGTCTAATGCCACTACTGCCAGAGCAGCCTACATGTGAAGCAACCATCTCGCTCGCGCCTATTACGTCCGCAGAGCGTCTATTTTCAGAAGTAGAAATATCCCCAACAAAGTCGAATACTATGCGATTATAAGGTTATAGTTTGCGTTTAGGCAAGCCCTTTGAAGTGTGTAATTGCCGCCGTACATGTACGGCAATGACCGTCAAAGGGTTAAGATTTAAGCGCAGCTGAGCCACACATTAATGCGTAATGATGCATCAAACACTCCCATTTTTCTTCACAACATTGGGTGCACCGTTGTCAACAAGGTCGTTGGCTGCGGCAGAGATGGGTTTCATGGCTGTTACAAAAGGACTTAGAATTTCTGACGTAAGCCAAACAGGCCTAATTTTTGGAGAGTACAATCTGACATCTACGGTCTCCACCAATATGAAAGACCTACTCAAAGTAGATAGGTACATGGCTGAGACGGTGTGGACAGTTCCATGATGTGCTTAGGGGAGCGAAACTGGACATTGCAGCCAAACAGAATAACTGACAAAGGACCTTTCTTCTCTCAGAGGGATGTGGAATCGCCCAAAGCATGAGCGGCGCCCCCACCAGTAGCCTTTTCAGCCTCGTGCTCCGAATGGGTCTTTTATATTGGTGGAGACTGTACCTTACTGTTCTATGTCTCATGTACCAGTCTTACCAACAATTTTAGAAGAAAACCTCAAGCGCCACTTGGCCAAAGTTCACTGCTCTCCAACACCTAACCCTTTTAAACACTGTTCGTTATGAGCCTTTTCTCTTCTGCAACTGATTACCACTCTGTCTCTTTTCAGTGCGACTGAAACGCACGGCATCCGGCAGCACCTAAAGGAAATCTCGGCGTTTTCAATCATTTTTTTTACAGGAGGGGAGAGAAAATTGTGTTCGCAACAACTTGGCGTTTGCTTTTGGGACTTTCAATGCTGCCTAGCGGTGCTGTTGATGGGATAAGATCCCGGAGTGACTGTTTTGCGATCCTGTCTGCGTTCTTAGATTTGTTTTTGTGCCGTGTTGTGTGGTCCTGTTGTGTGAGCTCAAGTGCATTTAATGCAAGGACAAGCTATCTGCACAGTCAAGCCAATCGGCATTAACGCTGCTTCGCTCTTTGGGCCGAGATTTGAGACTCTATCCTCTGCTTTGCAGGTACGGGCTTGCTACATGTTGGGTCTATAAAACTGCGATGGGGTCAAATATCGTGTGGCCAGCTTTGCCAAGAGGTTTGTTGCTCTTGGGGTGAAATTGCAGATGGAAGCTTTAACCGCTTTGACACAATGAGTGGTGTCCACTATAAAAAAAAGAAAGAGATCCCTCTGCTTTCGTGTATCATGCTAATCACAAACATTAAGCCTTGAATCTGTGCAATGTGTATAGGCATACCCATTGCTTGAGTGCTGAAAGCTAATGCATACAAACACCAGCTTCTGGCTTCTGTGTGAAAGATAAGTTTCTTTCTATTCTAGACTGACTAAAGCTTCATGTGGTTGGTAAGCGGCTGGTCATGAGACTGAATCACTGCCTAGAATGGGCTCAGGAGGCCATTTTTAAGATACTATACCCAGGATACTGAAGAGTACTACTATTTCAGTTCAGAGTACTACTACTATTTCAGTTTATAACTAAAGTGACGAATGTATCATCTTGTGATTGTGCATCTGCAGGAAATATTTGTGAAAGCTTTAGATAATCTTCATTCTATAAACAGAAGATAGGTATGTTTTTAGTGATGTGTTTATTTTTACTTACTAGATCCAAAATTTATTTACAGACTTTTTTTTATCATTTATTTTTCCCTTTCTGATGTAACCCTGCTTTCTACAAGGAACAGAGCTTATTGGAACGTAAAAAGGGTATTTTTGTTACGCCATTTCATTGTTTTCAAATGCAAGTCTGTTGCAATGCAGATTTTTTTTTTTTTTTTGTGTGGCAAGAAGATAGGCTGCTGTACATACAAGCTATGTTTATTTGGAGTGTGTTCCAACGGACAGCTTTGGATACGAGCTGTGTCGTCAGTTACAGCTCTTGGTGGTCTAATGAGAATAATGTCATCTCGCCAAAAAGTTGTGCTTTATCCTTGTTCTTGGCATTATACTTTTTTCCACCATGCATGTAATGTGTACTATACTGTGCTCAATTATCTCGAGCTTTTGTGGACTCCTCAAAATATGTAATCCTGTCTCAATTAAACATATACCAGTGATAGCAGAAGCAGTCTCTATCCTCTTTTGAGTGTAGTTGCTACGTAATGCAAGATTTCATCCAATTGACCATTTCATTTTGACCATGGCATTTAAAAGGTGCAAAGAAAACTGCTCCAGCCTTGGGCAAAACGACTGAAGCATTAAGAAAAGCCTTTGGTACTACACTGATTGTATGCTATATTAGTATTGTTCCCATGTAGACTAAAACCAAACCTTGATCAGAACAAGAGTGGGAGTAGCTGCCATCCAATAGACCTATTTGAGTGAAATCTTGTTTTACACATGCAAACAAAGTGCTGGACAAAAGCAGCAAGGTATGGCATGGAGAAATTCCCAAACTAAGCTTCTGCAACCATAAAGCTGGGGAGGTAAGATTGAACAGATATGGGAAAAAGTACTTTATTCTTTGTTTGTTACAATTACAGAAGTGTTAAGTTACCATAGTTCTTTGCCAACTGTTTTATTAAAGTTGCCCACTTGCTTGGCTCAAGACCACACTTGCAGGTAGTTTGACACCCATCCGCTAGTGATTTATATTGGTCAAGGGCAGTCTTGGGCAGTAACACATTGCAATAACTTCGTTACTTTTTTTGCTAACTTAATGTAACGAGTTACTATTTTTAAGTCTAACTCGTAGCTACACTCGTCACAACAGGAAAGAAGGAAGTTTTGTGCATTATTCATGCGCTGCACGAAGTACTTACAAGATTTGGTTGTTGGAGAAAAAAACTATGCATTTGGCGTTCAAAACTTGTACTCCTTGGTAATATAATGGTAAGCTAATCTAAAGTTCGCCCACATATATCTTAATTCACCTCATCAAGGAGTAAATCAGTAATGCTCTGCGGAAAGTCGACTATTTTTTACTTTGGTTCTTAAAGGGGTACTCCGGCGATTCTTTCATGGCCTCTGATTTGCCTCAAAATTGGCTCAACACACTAATGGACACCGCTGTACCAATTCGCCAAGTATTGTGTGAAAAGAAAAACATTTCGCAAAGTTATTGAATTTTCTAATTTCGTTCTCATCGTTTCTCAAATTGGGAGCCCCTACTGGCAACATTGAAGTGTGACGACAGAAATGGTACAAAGTGGGCAGTAAGCCATGTTCCCAACTGATTACAAGACGTTTAATGGTGGGAGAAGAATGCTTGGTGGCCAATTCACTAAGAAGCATGCAAAACACACTCAACATACTCTAAGACCACCTGCATGCCCTGAAAGTCTGCACCATTTATTACGTCACACCACCGGAGAGCACGCGGAAATTTGAATGTTGGTTTTGGCATCATCTTTATTTACAGTTTTCTTAATTGCTATTTTGAATTTAGAGAGAATAAATAGCATTGAAGACTGAAGTCCGGATAGTCAAAAAATGCAATTTGTTTGGGTAGCTCAAAAAATGGCCGGAGGACCGCTTTAAGGCGAGTATGAATATAATTCTATTACTTCTTCTGAAGTAACGAAAGGAATGATGCAACTTTTGTCATTATATCTGTTTCTTGAGCAATAAGATATTGAACGAGTACAATCTAGCCATTCCTTGCACTTTCCAAATTATATGTTCCGACATTTCGAGTGTCAAACTCGCCAGTCGTGACCCGAATATAACCACATGTAGATTTTATGGGTGCTTACACTTGTGCAATCGCTTTTTAATCACATAAACTGTGAAAAGAGACATCCGAAGGGTACTGTGTGTTCTATCCTTGATTAGTGCAACAAATGTGGCATTGTGTCAACTGTCAAGGCATAACTTGCTGCTGTTTGTGTGGGGTTTGTTCCTGGTTTGCTGGGGACAAAATGAAAGATGTCGAGCAACTCTATGAACTGAAAGGAGCCTGCAATGTGATACCGGGGATAGGGACGTTTCTGAGGGTAAAGAGGAACTACTGTGGCCGGCATACGGAAAGTATTTTCCTGTGTTGAAAGTGGTTGCTAACAACTTCAACAGTTGCATGCTGTCATGTTAAAATCTGAGAAAGCACCTCGAGGTGCTGAAAATAAGACTTCGGAGGCAACGGCTCTCTGTATTCTCAACGCTTACCCGGCAGTCAAGCACCTGTTCCTGCGACACAACACAGCCATTCCATCCAGCGCACTAGTTGAACGCTTGTTCAGCAAAGGCAGAAATGCGTTTGCCATCAAACGAAGGAAACTTTGGGACATTAATGTTGAGAAGCAATGGCTGTTCAGTTATGATACGCAGTGAAATACATACTTTTCGTAACTTCATGTAATCCACTTGGGGAGTGACCTCTTCTCTAGTTTTTACCTGTTTTTTGTTCTAGAAAATTAACCCAAAAGTAATGTCATTACCGTAGCAGCCCGAAAGATGGCTCGGCTAAAATCAAGTGAACGTAAGCAGTGGGCTAACTTTCAAAATGCAATCAAGAAAAGTTGAAAAAAAAAAAAATGCTATTTTAGGTAATGTGTTTCTGCCAAACTTGTTATAGCAGCGAGGGGCAGTGAAACAAGAATAACCACTTTCCAGTCAGCAGTGTTCGCTTATATCTAGCCATAGCTAACTAGCCACATTGACACTGTGGTCATCATTGATTTGAACACTATGATTTCTAGGAATGGGCTTTCATTCGACGTTTAGAAAATTATAGCAAATCAAGTCAGAAATGGGGGTGAGGCATTTCAGGATGTTGCGGTACTTTTTGAAGGTAACTAACTAGTTTCTTTTTTGTTGCAGTAACTGTGCTACTTTTTTTTAAAAAGTAACTAACCGTAACAGATTAGTTTTTGAGAGTAACTTATTCAAGACTGGTCGAGGGAAAGATTTAGATGAAAAACATGTAGGGTTATCCTTAATCTTGATGCTGTACAAACGTGCCAGTGAGAGACGAGTTATTTGGTTCATGTGCACCAAGCTACTGTCTCCTACTCGGTTGCTAAAGCAGACAATTTTGTGAAAAGATGGTCAGGATGCAAGAAAAATCCCCAAGAGAAGTTTCTCCATTCTTTAAAGTGGCAGTAAGGAACAAAAATAGTCCTAATCAGACATGACTAGCTGTCTGCTAACCATCTAAGTACTCATCAGTACAGGGGGTGGCCACAGTATTTGATCACACACACATAAGTAAAGCAAAAACTAACTTGCCTCCTTCAATAACCAATGCATTTGCACCACATTTGGTACAGGTCTCCAAAATTTATGCTCTTGAAGCTCATTCAAGAAAACCACTGCTAGCATCAGTGACAAACTTGATACAGATCCAAGTATGTATTTGCAAGCCTTGATAAGGTGCTCCAGATTGATGTCGGCCATCACACCTACAATGGCTGCCTTTAAAGAGACTGTTATTGCGAGTCTGTTTGTTAGTCTCCCTTTCAACCCCCAGACATTAGAGTCCAGCGGGGGTAAGGAATGTTGTACGTGACACAGTCATGGAAATTTCTAGCCAGCCACTTTTGTGTGACGGAAGCCGCCCCTGGGCGACATCCTCAATCCAAGGCATTAGTACAACCGTGACCAGCACCTCAGCATACACGGTGGCATTGAAGCTATGGTCCTGAGGCAATAAATGAGGTGGCATGACACGACACTAGATGCAGTGATGGAAGTTCTGCACCATTTGGGCCATAAACGAAAGTCTGCTACATCTTGTGCCAAAATGCCATTTTCGCTAAGAATTGCGCTACACCTGTGCCAAGAATGGCTTAAGTGTGAAAAAAAAAATTAATGTTTTATTATTGGTCGACCCTAATATTTGGAGAAGTAGAAGAAAAGAAAAATTGTATGAATATGAATTTCATGGCACACATACTAAAAGCGCAAGCCACGGGACATTACTTGATTGGTATAGCCAATGAACGAACTTGTACAAGGATATGACGAATGCCATTATGTCGCGCTTTGATGCTGCCAATCAACCAGCTAGAGCCATTGATGCTGGGCATCAATGGCGCTGGTTGGTTGATCGCTGACATTGTCTAACTTTCCAGACTATGTCGTCAATGTCAGGAACTAAGGGTCCTCAGAAAACTTCACAAAAGAGTGGGATTGCCGATTGCGGCTACTGTGATAAAACAGAACCAGGGTCTTGTCCTTCTGGTAAGATCAGTCGATTATTGTGCTTGCCTCACGCCTTCATTCCGTGGCCTGCAGAGTACCGTGCCACTTCCGTCTCTCACCAGTGTGCGTGCGTCGAGCTTCACTGCTTTGCACCCGAGTGCTAGGAGCAGTGACTGACCTGAGGGAGCGCCTCGCTTAGCGCGGTAGGCACGCAAATTGTACTCAAGATTATTACGGGTCAAACTTCTTTGTCCTAATTGAGAGTTAATCTCATTTAAAAAGAAAACAGCGGAGGAATAGAGAGAAGAAAACGAGGGTCTATATATATATTTAAATAAATACGCTAGTCACGGTAGTTCCCTTGCAGCTGCCGATCGAAAGAGCGGCGAACTTTGACGTAACTCTGGCAGTATCACCTTTAAAATGCAAATGTAAGCTCTTGTAATACTTGGGGGTGGTTGTTTTTGCAGTTTAGGATATTGGAGTTCTAAGTTTGGTAGGTTCATTAAACTTACGGGAACATTTTTATTGGTAGACATGTTAGCGGAAATTCGCATTCTTGTTCGCATTTTACAGAAATTATATATACAGGCTAAACAAACTACCGAGTGTAAAATGGAGAGGGGAATTTATCACAATTAAGTTTTGCACTATGATTCACTTTTCAATTATTTTTAATACCCACTGTACATGAAACCTACTCTGACCCGAGCCTAATTTAAGAACACACTGTGCCTTTTATGCCCTATCTATTTTTATCACAAATGGTAATAAGTAATATGCTCGAGCAGCAAAGAGAAACCCCTGATCACTATCAGAAATGGACTCATTGAATTGCAATCAATTTTCATTCTCAAGTGATGGGCTAACAGATGTTGGCATCTGCTCCAAAAATGTCAGTGGCTGCTCCGAACCAAGTTTTTGCCTGCCACAGAACCTGTGAACAAAAGGTCAAATGCCGCTTCCATCACTGTAGTTGCCGACAATCACCGCGACTGTCACAAATAATGGAAACTTGGTGGGCTTAATGGTGGAGAGCTCTAAGGTGCTAGAACAATGCCACCCGTCATTTTTCCAGTTCACAACTCGATCTTGGAGGAAGTTGTTCTCGTCTGAAAAGAACCAAAGTGTGTCACGCCCCTCAGAGTGCTCGAGTTTGTTCACCAGATGTTTTGACTGGATAAGGCGATTCAACTGGGTCTTGTCATTCGTGAACTGCCCTCTTCTTACAAAGGACTGGTACAGCATGAACCAGATGAATGATGGTGTACTCATCAACTTTAAAGGGCCTTTGCCCAATTGATTTGCTGAGGTATCACTGATGACCTTTTGGACTTGATGTACAAAGTGTTCAATTTTAATTCAAACAGATTTTTTTTTAAAGATGGGGTTGAGAGTTAGACGTGTGCCATATTCAACATGTCCTCAGGCTTGGCGAACGTTGGACGAGGGGATAATCGTTGTAAGGTGGCTGATTAACTAAAATCTGTTCACAGACTTTCTAATTCTTTGTTTTGAGGAGTCATGTAGCAATTGCATTGTTGACAGCAATAACTATTAGAAGTTAAACTGATTGAAGGAATTTGTGAAAATCTAAGTTTTTCTTAAATATAAATTGATCAATTTTCACATTTTCTAGCAGGAATAAAAAATTGCATGCAAAGAGTTCCGCAAGCACTGCTCACAATGACATTTGAAACAGTGATGCACTAGTTGTTTCAGTCATGTCGTCACCATCGGTAACATGTCCTTGGTGGGTGCACCGATGACAGGAAGGACGAGGTGACTGAAACGACTATGTCACTTTCCTGAGACTCACTAAGCACTGGGCTTGCAGCGCTCTTTTTGTGCGCAACTTTTGGATTGGGCTAAAAAACATGAAAGTTGATCAATTAATATCTAAAAAATTATTACAATTTTGCAAATTTTTTTAATTGCTCTGGCCTCTAATACTAATTGCCATCAATACTGCAATTTCATTATGACCCCTAAATTAGGGTTCATATTGAACCTCGTTGAGGTAGATCATATCTAGGGTTCCGCGTTTTCGGATAAATCTGAGAAAACCCGAGAAAACTTGCCCGTAAATTTTCTGTCAATTCAAAATGATCCGAACAACTCCAAATTTCAAGGTTGTGGTGACAAAGTAATAAGCAAAAAAGACTGTTTTACAGATAAACTTTACAAAAGCACAGGGACAGTGGTCCTGAGGAGATGCCTTTTAGTTTCCTTTGAAACCCTGAACTACCTACGAAAGGGGTTTGCCCTTTTAGCTCGTTGAGGTTCCTTCAGGACAAACAAATCATGATACCCCAAACTTTTTTTTAAATTAAGAACAAAGTCAAATAAACTTTGAATTTCGAAGAATTGGGAGTCAAACAAAAATAAACTCCTATAAACCCCAAATTTTCAGCGAAAAATGAACTCGGAAAAGCACACTCCGAGTTTTACGAGAAATAAACTCTGAAAACACGGAATCCTAATTATAATTACATCAAGGAGGTTAAATTCATGATCTTGAGATGTGGTAGCCAACATGCTGAATTCATTTGCCATTCAAATATTTCTATATTAGTGAGGTCTATCCAGGAATTGCACGAGAAAGATGCAAGGCTGTGCCCTAGACATGGATTGAAAGGTCAAAAAGCCCCGAACAAAACGGGACGAAAAAAGACACGTACAACACGTGTCGTACGTGTCTTTTTTTGTCCTGTTTTGCTCGCACCTTTTAACCCTTTAATCGATATGTACGAACTAGCCCCAACCACAGTTTTATTCCCTAGACATGCTATATGCATGTGTGCAGAAGAGTAATTGATAAGAAAAGTAGTATGCCCAGCAGGGAATCCCCCTTTTCACATAATGCAGAGAGCATTGGGACTTAACCTGTACTTTCCATAATGCGGGATCATTGAAGTGCAAGATAAAATGGTTATATTCAAAAGAGTATTCGCAAACAACAAACATGAAAATTGAAGCTTGCAGAAGAGTGGATAAATCCTGCAATCCTAGCATGGGCCACATGTTGCCATGGGCCCTACATGAATAGAGAAAGTGAGGTTTCTGCAAACAATTTATTTAGCCCACACACACAGACACTCCAAATGCATCTGTATTTCCTTTTAACCTCGCCTAACAAAAAGTGCTTCCTTGACAATTGTACCAGCAAGGCTGAAAGTGTGCATCTTCAGGGGCAGTTGAAAGCGACAAAAACGAGCAATTATCGGCGAACCAGAGGCTCGGAGGCAAAAGGCATCTTCGAGTAAGGCAGCTTCAGAATCCTAGTGGCTCTCTCCTTTCTTGCCAGCCACCTGAAATTAGAGGTCAGGGGTTAGACATATTGTCTTTAGATTGCAATATTTCGCTCAACATGAAATTTAAAATGACAGTTAAAGGTTTTCTAATACCTTTAAGGGATAAAATTTTGTCTTCTCTGACAGTTATCCTTGGGTTTGTAAATCTTTCCTTCAAAGTATTTATTTATTTATTCATTATACTAGACTGCAGGCCTTGATTAGGCCCTTGCAGGTTTGAGGCAGCGACTCAAACCGAAAAATACAACGTTTTGGTTACAGTTACGGTTACCGTTTCCCGTTGATATTGGTTTCAATTACTAATTTCATGTTCTTAAATTTTTTTTTTTTCGATTTTTTTTAATAGTTTGTTTTACTGAATGCTAGACAGTCATTTCAAAATAAATGATTTATAGTCGTCCCAGATATCCAACAACGGGACAGTCGCAATAACAAGAGCTCAAAAACGTCTTCGTATGTACTTCTAATTGGTCAAAAGTTGCACACGTTTCTAGCTACAACACGTGTTCACTACATCTATTTGCATTATATAGTTTGACACCCAAGAATACATGTTGCCCCTGCTACTCTGGGATCATCGCATTCTATATAATAAAAAATAAGCATCACTACTTTGTTTTTCGGCGGCATTTGTAAGCAACCCTCAGAAAGTTCCCACTGGGTGCGGCAAAAACCATTCACACCTTCTCGTCGCTACAGTTTGTTGCAACCTAAGATATGCAGAAAGGGCTTCGCCCACACTGAAGGAATTAGCAAACTATAGCCCTCCACTAGTAAAATGCTGCTAAGTGTAACAAAGTAATAAAATTGAGAGCTCGGCTAGTTGGTGAAAGTCAAACTTAATGTAAATGCAATAGTGCAAAACAAGGAAGACTAAGGAGAGGAGCGAACAACACAGGAAGCTGGAAAAATATGTCCTGTGTTGTTTGTTCCCTTCCCTAGTCTTCGTAGTTGTGCGCTGTTGCACCTGCCATAGAATACCGCGCATCCACCCATTCCCAAAGTTGTAAAATCTGAGAAAATATGCACAGTACAATTACATGTAAAATTGATGACCGGACAAGCGCCCATCCCCATTTTTTTGTGATTATCTCCAGAGTTTGAGTGGGCGCTTGCCCAGTATTTTACGGTATGTTATGTTTGCTATTTCCAAGCAAATGCATGTGGTTATAGAAGTGCATGTTTCTTGCTGTCCGATTATGCGACGATAGAAAAATTGTGCATTTATAGAGTAGCAATTGGCAGATTTAGAAATATAGACTTTTTAATATAAGCTCAATCACTGATTCCAACTAAGTATTCTTAATCCTAAATTTAGATTGAACGGAAATGTATTACCGAATGCACTATTCCCTGATGGTAACTATGTCAAATGGCCATGACATTTCAAGATACCTCTTCCAGGTTATTCTTTAAAAAAACTCATATTTTATTTTTCATTTAATATTGGTTAATATCGGTTACCAAAGAATAATTTACGGTTATGCTTATGGTTTTCATAAACTTCAAATAACAATTTCGTTCCTAAACAGTTTTGGATTTCGGTTAGATAGAATAGAAAAAAAATACATATTTAATAATTTCAACCACTGTTTTAATTGACAGTAAGGAGGATAGCAATGACTGTCAAAATAAACAATCAACATACCAATCCAAAAGATGCACAGATAGAAAAAACAAGACATTTCAAAATAAACATATCAAACAAAAATCGGTGTAGTGTTGCTGTAAGAGGAAGATGCGCAGTCGTGGGTGCCGCGGAAGTGACAGTGATTTACTAGCTTGCTGTGGCCAGTTCAAATTACATAAACTCATTGCCATATGGACACCTTGTCTTTTTCTCCCACAATATTGCAACATACTTTGGCGGAGGTGCAGGGTAAGTTTGAGCTCGCCAAAGGATGCATTTGTATTTCTTGCAAAAATCCTCTAAACAACCAAAACTTACTTCTAGTAGTATTAGGTTTGCATGATTCTAACGCACACTTTTTTTCACCAAAATCAGTGTCCAAAACTACATGCACCTTGCAATCGAAACCAAAACCTGAAACTCAAAAGAAACGCAATACTTGGTATAGACCTTTGCAAAAAGTGCTCTCTGGCTGCCACCATTTTGTGACTCAAGCGACCCCTATTAGCAAGAAATCTCTGCCACCCGCCTGAGTTGTGGAAACCTGGTCAGCATGACTCCCCACCTGCATTGTGCATTCAGAGTTTGCCAGTTTTTTTTTTTTTAAGTTTTTACTTTATTTGCCTGTTTAGGACGCTGACCTTTTTTCTGTTATCTTCCACCGTGAGAACCTGGGAATTCCAGGGATCATAGCCAGCTCGGCTTTCGCAAAAAAAGAACGAAGAGAGCGAACGTCAAGCAGCCCGCGATGCAGGCTGCTTGACATTCTTTGAGGATTATTTCCATTGAGATAATCTCCGAAAAGCCGTCCCGGCTATGTTCCTGGTCTTCATGAAAAATAGCTGATAGGGTCGGGTACGGGATGGAAACGAAATAAACACGTCCATCATTTGCTTTGGTGCTGTGCAAAAAAAGCAGCTCTCTTCAAAACATGCCTCAAAAAGGTGCCGGATTCCGTCCGATTGTCGCGAAGTGACTATCGTCGACACTGTATATTAGATATGCTGTGTTATTTGAGACATTACTCAAATAAACCTTGTTCGGAGAATGCAACACCGTGTGGTACATACAATATGTTTGATTGATGACTCGTTGAATTTCATGTTGTAAGCAGGGAACACTCACACATTTTGGCTATCCTGTGTGGTCAAATATTTTTGGGCACACAGCATTAAGTAATTAATTAATCACCAATATATTATAATTAAATTAAATGACACAAACATTCCAGTTGCATTTGTTCTGTCATGCATGGACTCGCCAAAAATAGTTTTAATTTGTTTGTTCTTTTGTTCCCGAAATTAGTACAATGCTTTCTTAAGAACATCGAGAAATTCTATTTGCCATGGTGCAAAAAAAAATAATAATAAAACACGGAAATTTATTAGCCACCAGCATCCGGAATTGCACCTATGCAGGCTGCCACAGCCCACTGACGCGAAAACTCACAGCCCAGTGCAGTCGGGCAACACTGATGTGCTCTCAAAACCAGGGACGCTCATTGTAAATCGCTTCATTCGAGACTGCCACTGGAAAGGTCTATAAGGTGGCTAGCCCAATCGCCATCGCAACCGTTTCTTTACATTTGCCATTTTTGTATCCATATCACATGCATTCTCCCGCATCTAAGGACTCCTGCCTGCCATCTTAAAATGGAAAAACAAAATAAATTTCACTAGGAGGCCTTATTTAAACGAAAGGTCAACACGCTGGCAGGAAAAGATAATGCAGCAGCACTGCATGGCCTCGCAATCCCAGTGACCCGACGAGCTCGCAAAGTTTTTTGGAAGATGACCCTCCTAGAGGCGACAACCACGCATTCGTACAAGCGCAGTGATGTGATTGGCCTAAGCCATTTTGGAGCACCTTTTGGAGCGGCCAAAACAGTGTTTTGGAGCAGCAAAAGTGGCTTTTGGAGCAGCAAAAGTGGCCTTTGGAGCAGCCAGAATAGTGTTTTGGAGCAGCAAAAGTGGCTTCTGGAGCAGCCAAAACAGTGTTTCGGAGCAGAAAAAGTGGCTTTTGGAGCAAATATTCTTAGAAAAATAAAAATATTTGTTTTAAGTGCTGGACAAACGAAGGGCACTTGGTGCTGTGTTATGACGGAACTCGCTGTTTCTGTTGTTACTGCCGAGACATTCCACAAGTGTACAGTGTTGTAGGCGTTGCCGAGTGATTCCGAAAAGAACGCTCGCCACCGTTTTACTGGTTCCTGCTTCCTGACGTGCCAGATTTTCGTTAAAAGTAAGCGAACGCAAAACAATGGATTGCAAGCGCCCCGGCTGGTGCTTTGCCGTGCCGTCATGTTCACATGCACGTGAGGGCAACTTCAGCAAGCTTGCAGTGGCACGTGCTTCGTCGCGCTAGCAGAGACAACGGCTGTTCAATCGAAACCGAAACAATGCCACTCCACTCCGTCGCCAACTGGATCCCAAAATAGTATACAAAATACAACTGTCCAGCATTCGACAAATCAAAAAAAGAAAACAGTCCAGCGGCGCGGCGCTTGCTTGCCAGGCCGGCAAACGAGGTACAAGCTAAATGGAAAGAAAAACAGAACCTAAGCGCATCGGTGCATGACATCCTGAGCCAGGGCCAAAAGTTTTTTGGAGCGCTCTGAGCAAGGACTGAACTCGAGACAAACAAGCGTGCTGTGTGGGTTCAGCGTGCAGACATTGCCTTCTTTGCTTCAGCTCACTTCTCCTCACCAACATTTTTTTTGCGGCATTTTTCACGTAGCGGGGTCCCTCTCGAAAGATAGCCCGCCGAGAGAAATCTAGGTAATAAATATTTTGACGAGCAGTCTTTGAGTTAAAGAGGGATTTTTCAGAAGAAGAGGAATGTTGATGAACAAGTTTAGAAAGCGCCATATCTGCAGCGACGTGAGGACGGCAACACCCCATGTCGCACGACCACGGTGACCCAGTGGTCGCGCGAGCGTTTCAGCTAACAAAGTAACTCTCGCCGCGCAAAAACATTGTTTTGTTTCACAGCATGATGGCATAGCTGGCACCCGGCACACTAGCGACGGAGCGTCCGCACATTCCCGCGAAACAAAAATTGAAAAAAGAAGACGCGAGACGAGATTCCGCGACGACAAGGGCGCGCAACGCGAGACGGCGGCAAAAACCATGCAAGACCGGATGGACGACTGATGCCGGGTACTTTGTGTCGGGCGGCCGCTTGCCCCACCTATTCGCAACTCCAACGCCCTATAGGTGGCGGGACGGTAGTTCCAAGATGGCGGAAGATACGGGGATAGATTCTCCAGGATATCCCGTGCGGCTGCTCGGTGACGCTGTTCAGCGCCCTAAAAACGATTTATTTGTCTACATATGCGAAGCGGTTAGGGAGGGATCATATTACAGCTGACGGAGAGGCATTCCGACAGCTGGATTTGAAGTTGACTCAAGTGAGCCTGTAACAATATGATCTGTCAAGTGTTTACTTTGCAATAGGACTCACCCTCTTGAACTCTCCCATGTTGGTTGTGTTGATAGGGCTTCCATAGACCACCAGGTAGTTGATGCGAGTGGTCTCTGACCCAGACTGGTTGTCCTTCACAAATATCTGAGAAAAGAATTAAGCCCAGTAGAGTCTTTTGTGCGCTTTTAAAACCAAGATGAATTAAGCCCACCCTGGCTTCGAGACAACGGCACCGGTTGCTTCAAAAAGCAAGAAACCTTTGGCAAATGCTCTTTTTCAGCACGATACCACGAATGAATCTTGTAGAGGGAAAGCTACAACAGTATGAATCACATGCAACAGCGGCACTTTAACAGACCGCTGTTTTAACAAACAAACAGAGAAATCACTGAATGTTTCTTGAGGCTTTCTGTGGTAATGATGGCGGGTAACTGCTCAATAGTGCAAAAGCAACAGAGGTAATACAACCATAAAATTCCGAACAAGGTCCGCCTATAGACTCGCAAAATAATTACGAGAAAACTGGAGATGGACGCTGGCTTGAGTCCGATTTATGTACACTTATTCAGCTGGCATTGATGTCGCTGGCCTGTCCCAAATATGGCGCAACCTCCTCCGCGGACGGGACTTGGGCCGCCCGCAAAAGAGGCTCTGCCGTATATTTAGAACAGGCCCCAGCGACATCAATGCCCATTCAGCTCAGCCAATTTTGAAGTTTAAAATAAAAGAGTGTGAGCCCATGCAGTGTATCAACGGGAGCTAGCTCAGTGGGTTATGCTGTGCCAAACTAATGTTATTTAATTAAGGGCACACAAATATTGCTTCAAATTGAATTGTGCAGCATCCCCAACTTCAACACTATAAAGAAAGCCGATATAACATGACTTTCCTCTGCACTGTGAAGGCAATCAGTGATGCAGCACTATTCTCACACCCCTATATTTTTAGGTACATACGCCTCGAGCACTTACCGTGAACATTTCAGTAAATGGATTGCATAAATTTAGCAACGAGCCTAAGTATGCAAAAGGTTGCAAGAGATGACTCCGACAGGCAACAAACAATGGCACTGTGCAATGCACTCGCCAGCGCCCCCTATGCATCAGTTGGGTAACTCAAATTGAAATGTGTAGAATTCCCCAAAGTTCCATAGGGTGTACAACATAGAAACCAAAGGTTTAGCCAGGCTTACCTGCAGGTTCTGGACGTTCTGAAACTTTACATAGCGAAGTGGTATGACTGCACCTTCCTCAAGGTCATTTGCAGAGAGCCTGAAACAGCAAAAGTCAATTGAAACACCCGATTTAGTGGGTCAATGACACACGCTTTCTGCACACCATACTAATCAGACTTGTCTGGTCCTCTGGGCCCAAGAGCATAAAATATGTTTCCCAAGATATGGGCCTCCTTGAAATAACAAACCAAATAGTACTACTGAAACTAGGATATGCTAATTTTAAATGTGATAATGAGAATGTACGTGCTTCTCGACGCATCGGAAGACATTACTGCAATGTAATAAACAGTTATGTAATCCACATTTGAAGAGTTTTCCTTTGAAAAGAGCCAAATACATTTCAACGAGTGGAGGACTTAATCAGGAGCTACTTTCGTCTCCCGACTGGAATAGATTTCTTTCATCTATTTTAGTCTGAAAGTGGCTCATTTACAATTAAATGAGCGATCAATGTTGTATGTGAATTCGGCTCAACGACCCCCCCCCCCCCCCCCCCCCCCCCCCTAAAATTTGTCGACATTATCTCGTAACCTGCAAGAATTTCTTTGAACACCCATCCCCAATGGCTGTTGTAACAGCTGCAAGTCGGAACGCTTGGCCTCCTCGCCGTGAGCTCCGACCTGTTCGTGAAGCGGGGCCTTTCTCTTCATACTCTTTCGGGGGAACCTTTTTTGTTCCCCTGCTCGGACGCAGTAAGAACCGGCAGGCGATGGATGAAGTTTCGCCTCTTCTTTTTCCGCTTTGGAGAAAGGAACTTTTCCGGAGGCTGTGACGGCGTTAAGGTGCTGTATAGATTGTTACTTCTTCCTTGTTTATTACTGCATGATAGCTGCTGTCGCTAATTAGATCAATCGGGGACACAGACCTCGTCAAGCCACACTCCAGTGGCTTTTTGTCTGTGCTCCCGACATCACCATCCTTGTACGATGTTGTGTCAAATCAATAAATTCGATTTGATTTGAAATGCGTTGTCAACAACTTCTCAGATGCTTTCCCAATCTCAACTCTCCGGGACCTTGCATCCGGTGGGTAAGAACCTTTTTGCATCCCTCCAGCGCGGGGTTCGTCTTGAATGGAGACATATTTCGTTTTAGGAGTGTTCAATAAACGCTCTTGGACTCTATCCTTACTCTGGTATGCTCACCTTCTCTTCTATACGTTTTAGAGAGAGGGGAGACAGAATAGCGATCGTTGGCATGACGGCAGGTTTCGTCGAACTGAACCACGGCGGCAGGGCCTAAATGTCGCCCACACCACTGCAGAGACGTGGGACCACGTCACTAGGCAATGACTCCCGCTTCGAGACCCTTGCCACCATTAAAATAACCCCTTGGTTACTCAATTAGTACCTTTGTTGGTGGTGGAAAACCCCACTAACTTTAGGTGGGGACTGCCGTTTTATGCTAGGTATATCGACAACTTTCTCGAAATGGGTTTCTGAAGTTACCGACAGAGTGAGAACGGGATGGCACCAATTTCAAATGCCTGGCCTCTGGCACAGGCTCATTGCTCTCATCGTATTTTTGGCTGCGCATGCATGCTTGAGGATCACGAGACATGGAAACGCTACCGAAAGTAGCAAACGCGCCGGAGGTGGGTTAACCGAACGACCTCCCTGCTGCTCTAGCCCCATCATGACCATAAGTGCTCATTGTTTTAGGTGCCATGTTTTTCAGGTATGTGCCCACGCCATTCAATCTTGCCTAATCAGCAGCCGACGTGCCGCAAAAGCAATGCCATTTTCTTTGCTGTTTCTGATAAAAGCAAAACTTGAGGTCTGCAATATTCGTATGAAATCAATAAAACCAATCTTTAAAAGCCATCTTTGAAAGCGAGTAGTATTAACAAAATCTCACTGTTCAGCGTACATATTTTCCGGTCTATAAGTCTCGTTATACGAGTCGTAATCCTCTATAAATGGCCGCTTTCGCTAAAAAGATTGTATATAAGTCGCACTTCGCACAAGTCGTGCTAATATGTTTGTACAATGGGCACGACGAAACTTTACATGTGTATTGTGATCGCAATATGTGTGAAAGCGGCAGCCAGTTTCAATATCGTTGCTGACGAATCAAATGAGAAATATAACCCTGCGAAAAATTGGCTTAGTTAAGGGCCGTACCAATTAAAAACGCCTATACAAGGTCGCATCATTGTGTGAAAATTTTTGAAAAAAACTGTGACTTGTACATCGGAAAATAGAGTAGTCATAAAATTGAAGTTAAAGGATTAAAAAGAAGTGCTCATGCTAGTTGCATTCCCACGGCACGATTGGGGAAATGTAGCTAAAAATTTAACCGATCCTCAGTTTTCAATTTGGGCATCTTTGCCTGTAAAGGATGGCAGCGGCAAATGTTGAATAGGGATATTCAGCTTGGAATGTTGTGCTCGAGCTGAGTAAAGTGTGTGGCAATTTCAAACTAGTGTACATTGCAAAATGTAGACATTGCTCTTTCGCTCCAATGCAATATTCGCGAGTTATTAGCAAAAAAGACTAGGCATCAAGAGGGTGCACAAGCCATCTTTCCAAAACTGGTCGCTGTAGAACATGGAGTGCTTAGCAGGTTTGTCCGAGCCGCTCCTTTGCCGACTACATACGACATTCGGAAGGAAATAAATGCTCACATGGCGCAAGTTATCGCCATTATTTGTTTGTTTTCAAAAACATAGCGACATAGCTAACCCTAGACAACACTTGCCACAAATTGCAGCTTTGACCGCGCCGATGTTGATTGAAGGCTATATCTTTCCCAGTGATGCAGAGGTTTAAAGGAACTTTTCCGATTTTTCGAGCTACCCCAACTAACTATACCTCCGGAATCACCGGTTTTTGCCCTTTTTGGTATGCTATTTAGTATTGCGAAATTCAGAGTAGTTATTGTGAAATCGGTGAAATCGGTGAGTGAAAATGATGCCAAAATCAACATTCAAATATAGCCGTGCTTTTCAGTGCTGTGGCGTCGGGGGAAGGTGGGCTTGCAGGTCCAGTGGGCAGTCTAAAAATGGGCTATGCCGAGCATTTGTTTTGTGCTGCTGCGCCGGAGCTAAAGCGAGCTTCCAAGGTATTAATTTGACACCATAAAACTGCTTGTAATAAGTAGGGAACAAAGTCCACAGACCAAAGAGTGAACCCTGCCTTCCGCCGACCTCACGTTTTCGTTGTTTCCAGTAGGGACTTTCACTTTGACAAACATGGTGAGGACCAAAATCGTAAATTCAATAAATTTACGAAAAAAAGACGTATTCTGGCACAATATTTGGGTTACCATTTCAGCTATGTTTGTTTGTGTGTTAGTCCTAGTGTTTAGGACAGACAGCATCTCTATAAAATATTTTTGAGGATCTTCTTCTTTATGCTTTATGGGATTCCAGAAGTTGAAAGATGCTTGAAAATTTCCAAGTTCTTCCGAAAGGCAGATGCCGAAAAACGCAACCTCTGACTCCAGCTCTGCCAGGCGACGTCCTAACCTGTCCAACACAGCAAAAGCTTCAAAAATTAGTGCAGTTGATGTGATGGTTGATGTGGATGCACATCAGAAGGGGATTTAGCCTGCTTCAGGTACGATTAACGAATTTATGGTCAGTGCACAGTCGAGCTGGTGGAAGTTTACTAAGATGATTCTAACCTGAGACTGGGGCAGAAGGAGGAAATTTTTCAGAGTGCACTTCTCAGGTGCTCGTTTCCGGGTTGAGCGGCGTTGCCGTCGCTGTTGGCGTAACCGCATCTTGCATTATGGGACGTTTCCCATAATGATGTGACAAGGGTAAACTTTTCCCGCTATATTTGGCAGGAAATTTCGCTGCTAAATTTAGCGGGGGAAATTTTCGATAAATTTCCTGATAAATTTAGTGGGAAAATGTTTGGAAATTTCCCGCTAAATTTAGCGAAAAATTTGGCGAAAATTTTGTGGGAAAATTAATTAATATTTTCCGCTAAATGGGAGAGGAGCAGGAGAGGAGGAGGGGAAGGGCATACACTCCCCTCCTCAAGAGCTGCACTCTGGTTCAGCGTTACAAAGACTTGCAAACGTCTTTCAATTCTTAGTGGAAGTGAAAGTAAAACAGACAGACAGCGTCTCTATTTCGAAATTTTTGAGGATCTTCTTGATGCACACTCCATGAGATTCCAGAAGTTGAAAGATGCTTGGACATCTCTGTGTCAACAAAGTTCTTCCGAAGACAGATGTCGAAAAGCAGAACCTCTGCCTCCAGCTTTGCCAGGCGACGTCCTAATTCGTCCAACAAGAGGAAAGCTCGAAAAATCTGTGCGGTTGATGTGGTGGCTCATGTGGATGAATATGAAAAGGGGATTAAGCCTGCTTCAGGTACGATTAATGAAATAGAGGCAATCACTGGTGAGCGGAAAGCCGCTTCGCAACTTCGCAACGATGACGTACACGAATGGGGAAAAGTATATATTTTTCCTCGTTGCCAGTAGAGAGTCGCCTCCCAGAACTTTTGCAGCTGGTGTAATGTGAAAACATTGTAACTTTAAAAAATATGTTGGCTAGTAGTTGGGAAACGGTTATTGATGTGGTCTGCCAATTTTCAGCCAAACCGAAGATTATCAAAAAATTGGTAAAGTTCTCCTTCAAACTGTGTGAATAACTCCAATTGTGAGCAATCCTGAGCTACTCATTTTTTTATTTTCTATTTACTAACATGTTTGAGAAGAATGCCTGTCACACAAATAAATTATTTCGAGAACAGCACTCACTCTAAGAGCTGAACTGGCTCCATTCCCAATGCCTGATCAAATCCTAGTGTTCGAGGCTGGTTGATGAAGAGCTTCACAGTCTTGGGGCCAGTAGCTGGGAAGGGTGGGAGAAGCAGACATTTGTTTTATGACCTCATGAATTAAAAACCATGATAATAGGTACCTTTAAATGTGCGGGACAGTAATGCAGGTATTACAGTAGAAAATAACACTGGAGAATACACCAATAAACTATTCAAATGCTTAAAATGTAACAGCTTGGCCTGCGTGACTTCGTCGGTTCGAAAAAATAAAATAAAATAAAAGTAAAACACGTCACAAATAATTAGGGCCACCTGTTGCCAGCGATGGAAGCTCTGGGATAATGAGGTTTTTATATTTTTGACAGAAGTTGACATAGCTTGCGCGGAATTTGCAGCAAAGGAAACTAAATATTGCATGTACAAAAGAAGGATAGTATGTACTCTGGATTTTATCAGCCTAAAATATGTCACTACTGGTTTCTTTCCCATGGCACATTATGTCTATACTGTTAGCAAATTGATTGAGTAATGTGGAAAACAATATTTTATAGTATCAAAGACAACACAGCAGGTAAACCTGCAACCATGCATCCATTCTATGCATGATAAGCGTTCGTGAAGTGCAGGCATTTAGATGTCTTTATGCTCTATTATAAGGCCTTTATACTTTATTTTGTCAAATAAATAACATGTTGTAGCAGACGTCTGCTACAAAGCACGACACAGCATGAATGTGTCATCACAACTTTTGCATGCACTCATACTTTGACAGCAAAAATTATGCCATAAAAACTAATGGGTGGTTTCATTTGAAATCGAACACGGTTGTGGAAGTGGGTCTTTCGATTTTTATTTAAAAAATATATGTGATTGCCCCATTCCTGAAAAGAACAAAACCACTTTTAAAAATTTGTTTAAAAAATATTTTGTTTCACAAAAAAATATTGAGTGGAGCACGGTGAAAATCAGTTTTTTACTCCGTGATTTTTCTACCCAGTTTTGTACGCTGGTATGATTACGGAAAGCATACAAAACTCACAGTAATTTTTTGTGCTGTTGTATGTTATTTCGACTATTTTTTAATTCAAAGAACAGTACTTCTGCATTTTTGTTTATTGTTGTAAAAAATGCCACACATCGTCTTTTTGACGATCCGGTGGCATCTTCAGAGCCTTGTAACTCATGAGTTATTATATTTGTCGCTTACCAAATACTATGCGGGTGTTGTCTTACACATGGGCTATCGACAGGCCTAAGTTTAATTTACTTAATTTTCACTGAATTTTTTATAGAAAATTTGAAATATCGTCGAAAATGAGATTAACCGACATTTTGAACCCACTTTATCGAAAAAGGCCATTTTTTATTTCGTTCAATTTTTTTACTATTGCTACTGATCATATGAACTTTTAATTGGCTTGATGCGAATTCTCCCTTTTTCTGTTGTATCTTCTCTAGAAGTGATTGAAATGGCTCCTACTTTCTCGGAACCACCAAACGCAGTTTCCGCAGGTCGGCTGCACTGCAAAGACTATACTGCTTATTTTTGTGTTAAAATGCAGCGGGTAAATTAATTTTGATTAAGAACGCTTGTGCCTGGCTACATATTGAATTTTCTTAATTTTGTAATGATGGCAACTGACATTCCTCAGTCCGATCGTTAGCGGTGCAGGGGATGTTCCATTATCTGAGGCATAAAGCCAGGGAACAAAGGGCGGAAAAAACGGAACCAACGAGCTCTTCATGTAGCCAGACCGGGGCCATATATCTGTTTGTGCTATACACAGCTTGTAAGGCACGTACAGTACGCCCAGCCCTTCGTGCTATAGGCCCATCTCCGTTACATCCAGGAAGCATCTGGCACGCCAATCCATGATGTGTCTTGTCGCGTGCGATCAAATAACCATGTACCTAATTGCCTGTTCTTTATTGCCAGTGTGTATATCAAAAATATGTAATATCACATGCCCCTCTTTAAGGAAAAGCAGTTTACAGAAAAAAATGGGGAAAATGGACTGAGTTTACATGAAGCGAAGACAATTTTTTACAGAACACAAACACCACTTGGCGATAAATAGTCGCTTTTATTAATTGATGCTAACATATTTAGGATGCACTTGTAAAACAATATGTTGATGTGCTTTAAGGGGGGACACTACCCAGAAAAAAACAATTCCTACAAAAAAAGTTGATTTTGAAAAATGTCATATTTACATCCACCAACACCAAGAGAGTATTCCCAGAAAGTTTTATTCGTTTACACTGCATAGTTAATTTTCTATGAATTATTTTCGGTACACCGATGCTAAAGAAAAGGCAGGGGTTGGAACACTTTGAACACATTTTTCTCTGTTCCATTTTTTGGCATAAATTTCACTTTAGAAAAACTATTGTTTTGTTATCCCGTAACTTGGATTCATTTTTATGAGTTTTTCTAGAGTGAAATTTTAAGGGGAAGATAGTTCTTGTATTTTTAATTTTTGTTATTTTTGATGCTCAAGAATTAAAATTTTGGACAAAGAATGGAAATCTAAAAAACAGTATTTGTTTATGTGGCTTTTTTGTCATGAAAGATGGTATAATATAGAAATATAGCTCCATAGCTATCTGCTCTGAACTGTCCTAAAGCAATTGACGCATGAAAACGACAAATTTATTACTAATTTCAAAACGATAGTTTTCCTATGTAGACACGCCCCACTTTCATCTTTACACATTTGCAATTTTTTTTCGTACTTCACCCAGGTTAACAAAATTTGGCAGAAATGTTCTGAACATGAACAGAAACAAGCCCTGTAAATGTAATTTAAATTAGACAAGTGGTTCGAAAATTCACTTTTTTGGGTAGTGTCCCCCCTGTAAGGAGAAGATTGAGTGCGGGGGGGGGGGGGGGGGGGGGGGGGCAAGCTGAACTTTGTACCGCAGCAGTCGGATGCAGCCGAGAAGTTCAACACACAGCGAGGTAAGTCGAGACGGACAGAAGGAAGAAAGCTGGAGCCATGGAGCCAAAGTGAGCGAGCAGTGAACCCGACACAGTGGCCCTTCTGTTTGAACCAGTGTGTGCAGTTAAAAATAAAAGTGTTGGGTTTTGTTCAAGACTGGATCCATATCCCTGAATGCCAAACAACGATTCCCACATGCACACAAGGCAACGAAAGCGGTCACTTAATGTCTCTGTAGACTTTTAGTTCCTCCGCTCTGCCGCACCGAGCTTAATGCAAAGATTTTACAGCCTTCGGGAATATGGAAAAGCGATTTGACGATTTTATTTTAGGTGGCTACGGTAGATTTGCTTTGGCTAGGCACACATTGCTTTGGTTTGGGAATAAATAAAGGTTTGTTCTATTTTCTCCTTCAAAATACAGCGCGTCCGGCCAAGGCAGACTTGGCACCGCTGCATAAACAGCATCGGGGAATGTGTCTTTCATAATGCCGGAGACTACGTCTCGTGCTGTCACCGCAGCGAACTGTGCACCACATATGTGAGAAGCGTAATCTTGTGTGAGCACCTACTGAGGCCCATTCTTCTTTTTTGTGCTTCCTGAATATATTGATTTCTTTCTCCGATAAGTCGAAAAGCACAACGCTTCTTGCCATTGTTGTAATTTTTTTATTTTTTTCAACAATGTCCTTTGACGTTTGTACCTAGGAGCCGTCCTACGAACGAAAATTGTGTACTGTGGCGAGGTGCTTCAAGCCTTACAACCTGTCTATAACACAAACAGATATATGACCCCGGTCTGGCTACAAGAAGAGCTCGTTCCGTCTTCTTCGCGCCCTTTGTGCCCTGGCTTTACGCTACGGATAATGGAATAAAGCCGCTGCACCGCTAACGATCTAAGGAATGTCAGTTGCCATCATTACAAAATTAAGAAAATACAATATGTAGCCAAGCACGAGTATTCTCAATCAAAATAAATTTACCCGCTGCATTTAAACGCAAAAATAAGCAGTATAGTCTTTACAGTGAAGCCGACCTGCGGAAACTGCATTTGGCGGTTCCGAGAAAGTGGGAGCGATTTCGATCGCTTCTAGACAAGATACAACAAAAAAAGGGGGAAATTGCATCAAGCCAATTGAAAATTAATATGATCCGCAGCAATTACAAAAAAATTTAACGAAATAAAAAATGGCCTTTTTCGATAAAGTGGGTTCAAAATATCGGATTATCTCTTTCCGATGATATTTCAAATTTTATATAAAAAATTCCGTGCAAATAAAATAAACTTTTGCCCGTCGATAGCCCATGTGTAGACTACACCCACATAGTATTTGGTAAGCGACAAATATAATAACTCATGAGTTACAAGGCTCTGAAGATGCCAACATATCGTCAAAGAGACAATGTTTGGCATTTTTTACCTCAATAAACAAAAATGCAAAAGTATTTTTCTTTGAACTAAAAAATAGTCGAAATAACATACAAAAGGAGAAAAGAAAGTTACTGTGAGTTTTGTATGCTTCCCGTATTCATACCAGCGTACAGAACAGGGTAGAAAAATCACAGAGTAAAAAACTGATTTTCACCCTGCTCCGCTCAATATTTTTTTTGTAAAACAAAATATATAAAAAAAAAAAGTTTTGAAAGGTGGTTTTGTTTTTTCCAGAAATGGGGCAATCACATATATTTTTTAAATAAAAATCGAAAGACCCACCCCGACAAGCGTGTTCGATTTCAAATGAAACCACCCTAAATAGTGTATCTGGTACAATGCATCAATGTGGCGCCCTAACTTGGGTGGCAAAAATTAGTGGTACACACCAGCTCATAAGAGTATGTTGCTAAAGAGTGCCAGTGTCATGTTTGCACAAACTATGTGATGAAGACTACATATGCTGACGAAAATGCATTCTCATAAAACTAATAGCTTCTCTTTATCAAGCTGACAATTTTTATCATTTAGTTTGTCCTAGATCAGACTACAGCAGATTCAGTAAAAAAGACTTCCTGACAGTTCAAGTCAGCACATCGACAAGATGCCACCTTATGACTTATCTAGTACATTCTTCACTGAAAGTGAGATGTAGTGCTGTACTTTTATATAAACCACCTTTCCTAATTGACTATTTCTCTCCCTTTCTTTGATAAACACATGCAGTATATACCAGATTTTCAATGTGCTAAATCTAACACCCAGTCCTCTTGGTAGCATACATCAGGCACTTCACCTTTTGTTTTGTCAAATGAATGATCTAAAAGCACCTATGAAAGTGGAAATTGGATTTTGGAATTTTCAGCTAGAAATGCAGTTTCCCTTAGTATTTCACAGCATGAATTTGGTTCCAAGGTCATTGTGAAAAAAATGGAACTAAACCATGGTAATTTATAACGACATCATCTACTCTTCAATCGAGTTGAAGAGCAAAGAGATCAGAGCTGCACAACATACAGGCCGCGGGCCACAAGCGGCCCGCAAGCGATTTTTCTGAGGCCCGTGGTATCGCCTAATCTTTTGGTTACTAGCGCAAAAAGTGTGAACCCAATTTAGCTCAAAAGCTGAAACTAAATGGATTTAGGAAGAGATACATTTATTTGATCACACACCATAAAGCAGTTAACAGACATTTACTACCTTATTAGAAAGAAATAGCTTCAGTTGCTCGTTTTTGTCAATCCCACACATGAAAGTGCTGAAAATATGATCTCGTTCTGCCACAGAGAGCAGAGCAAGTTTTTGCTAGAGCTGATCAAAGCATTAGATATTTATGATATTCCTAATTGATGCAATTTTCAGACTTGTCACAATGTGTACATTTGGAACTTGCAGAAAAATAAATCATCATAATAAGCGGGAATGCTATGCACCGTACCCCACTAAATAGGAACCCTTTCACACCGAGTGACTGGCCAGAAAAATCCTCAGACTTTTCTTGTATGAGAAGTAGAAAGTTAAACCCTCACAAAAGCTAGCCGAGTCTCGTTGCAGAAGAACATCGGATTCACTCAAGTACTACCGAATCCCAATCAATCAATTCCAAAAGACAAAATTTCTCAAATAAATCCAAATTGTAAAATAGCTTTCCAGTGCCTATGCAACTTTTTAAAATTGGTTTAGAAAATACAGACCTGCTTTATAGTATTCTTAAGATACGACGTCCTGCAATGTGTAAAAAAAGCTGAGACGAGCCCTGCTGATTCTGAGTATTGTTGGACGGTCGACGACAAAAAGTTACAGCCTTAATGTCTGGCAGCGGCCCGCGAGGTTCCAAACAAACTTGGTGTGGCCTGTGCCATTTTTCTTCTGTTTCAAAACTCTCGGACAGATTTCAAGAGTCTCTGAAAACTACCAAAATCTTGTAGAGATTCCTTTCAACAATAGATGATATTTGAGTTGCTCTACAATAGACTTCAAGGGTTTTCAAAAACTTTCAAAGGATTGTTGAGATTCCTTTTAGAGATTGAATTATAATTAAAAAAAGGTTGCACCATGTTAGAATGGAGTTTTCATTTGACCACACTAGAAAAGTCCCCACTTTTGGAAGCAAGTGTGGCATGCAAGTGATTGCTAATGAATTTAGAGGCTTTTACAAGGCTTAGTATTAAGAGACTCAAGCCTTTGAACATGTAAGATTCAAGTTTACACAAGGCTTTCAAAGATCTGCATGAGCATCCTGCTGCTGAAGCAATTTTTGCAACTTACTGTGGATAGAAAGGGACTTTAACTGAATAGACCAGGGTGCCCTTCTCCAAAACGATTTTGTTCTATTACACCCCCGCATGAAATACCTGTTAAAGACTGCTTTTATAGTCTGCTACTTCAGTTTATTTTACTTGTGCTAAACTGTTACAACTGACACCCAGGATTGTTCTACAGTGTAGACCGCATATAATGTATGTCGCGGGAGTCGCGAAAATCCGCACTATAAGCGGTACCGCGCTATAACCAAAACATCAATTTTTCAGGCCAGAATGCATGCCATCAGACAACTTACCTTTGTAAGAGAATTTATTTTATGTTAGATGAAAAATAAAGCTTAGTTTGAGAAAAGTCTTTATTTCACCAGACTAGTACACTTCTCTCTCAAGTGTGTCACACATTTTGAAAAAAATGAGCGACTCTTGCCTAGCGAAGGCTTTTTAACGGCTTCGCGGGTTGCGGACAGACGTTGCGAGCGTTCAGGATTGCTAACCCTAATCACTTTTCTCCGGCAATAAAAACGCGTGAAAATTCGCGTCCTTTATACGGTACGCGCCAGTAATACCTTCAACTTCTGCACAGGCATGAAATACTCCAAATAAGAAATCCGGGCAATGTTCGAAAACACAAATGCTTAGAAAGCACCACTGTAGTCGAAGTAAACAAACACGATGACACGGGCGTTCCTGCCGTCTTGAGAGTGCCGCCACAACATCGCCGCACGAGTAGGTGGATCTTCCCTTCTAGTACATGCTGGGTTATCATAACGACACACGAGGAAAATTCACAATCAAGGATAGCGCTTTTACGCGGAACGATGAGCCTTTACCACACCGTCTACGTCGACGATCAAAATCGACGCCATGTTTGCGGATAGAAGCAGCCGGCCGGCCGGCCCGCGACCGGCATGCAACGCACGCGAACACTTTTCTTCGACCTGTGATTGGTCTGTCGTGTGGTTGTTTCCAATTGTTTCCAACGCAGCGGAGAGACGCACACACGTGAACGACGCGTGCGTGCGTCCCTCCGTCGCAAAGGCAACTGAAGCCTCTCTCTTTGCTTCTCCCCGCTTCTTCGAGCAACCTCCTTGCCCCGCGAGTGTCACACAGGAAAGCGTGCTCTCTGCGTCGGTCAGCCGGCGCGGTCGCCAGGCTGTTCCATAAACCGCACTATAACCGGTATTTCCCTTCGCACGCCTGCATTTTAAGCGGAATGTAATTACATGGAGTTCTATGGGAGGCGAACCGGTGGTTTAAAAAAGCCGCGTTATACCCGGTCCTGCACTATAAGCGGTTACGTTGTAAGTGGTCTATACTGTAGTATGTCTCACACCTGATTACTATGTCTGTCCCACCCTCCTAACTGTCACCCACAATCGGAGCAGATATATTCAGAAAAGCTTGGCTTTCAAACTAAACACAAAGCTCTCAACTTTGATGCCTCGAAAATTGAGTAGTCATTTCAAGGCACAAAAAAGAAAGAAATAAACTTACTGGCTGGAGCTTGAACCTTGAGTGAGTGCAGTTTGACAGGCTGGAGGAAGCCCAGAGAGATGATGAGCTGGAAAAAAATCAAAGTGAAATTGTCGGGCGATGCAACATGACATAAAAGGGGAACACTCAGATATCACTTGACTGCAGAAACTAGGTGGTAAGAGAGAAAAAAAAAGTAAAGAACCAGAACGAGCTCCAACTGCCACTGCCTGAACTTTCATTGGCATCGCCTGCTATGCTACTGGATAACAGTTCATCAACTGCCAGGGTTGCACTGGCAGATCTAGGTAAAGGCAGAGAAATTAGAAATAGTTGCATCTGACCTCGCTGTTTATTTCAGCTAGAAATTATTGATACGAAGTTAGCTTATTTTTCACTTGGCAAAACCAAATGCATGAAAGAGAGCAAAGGGAAAAGACCTGGGACAAGGTAAAGCTGCATGAGGCTGGACATTGTAAGTCTCTTGCCTCCAATCAATGAGACACAAAAATCAATACACTCTGCAACATTGAACCAGCATCAAATTCATCAATGTCAGCATGATACCAGTCAAATTGAGAAAGGCCTTGGCCACCTTCAAGGGCATGCTATTTCGGCAATTCAAAGGACCCCTCAGAAGGTCTCTCTCTTTTGAGGTTCGCAGAACTTGTAAGTTTTCTCCCATGCGCAGCTGGATAATTTCAAGCTAGCTCAATGTGAGTAGACAAATATGGAGGCTGGAACGAGTGCAGTCACTGCTTAAGCAACATCAGACATGGATGAACGTTAAACCAGAAAGGCAGACAGCAGTTCGAGATAGTCATAACAGGAACTCGATTCAACTGTCTCCAAGCTCCTTCATCAATGTCTACGGCAGCACACCCTTCACAGCAAGAGTAAACAAAACAGTGTTTTCATTATAATTTGATACCAATGCTGAAAACATTCTAATGAGCAAAAGAATATGGTGGAAACACTACAATGTGGACCACACAGTGTAGAAAGGGTGCACTGGTCTGCGATTGTGAGATGAGACTTGTGGGTTGACAGAACGACGAGAGAGGGGTGCGCACCTGCTCATCGCAGTCAGATTCCAGGTAGCCATCACCCGAGGAAAGGCAGCCAGCGAGGGGGTGGTCGTCAGACTCATTCAAGCACTCCTGGGCACTTCGATCATAGAATGTTGACATGTCGACCTGAAAATGGGATGTGTAAAGTTGTCAAAAATATTGTCTCACATGGTAATGTATGCATCACAATGAAATTAATGCAGTGTCTAAGTGACACCAGGACTCAGATAAGAACACTTAATGCATGATGAACACGTGCAGCACACACAGGCTGTTTCATGAAATGCATGCCAAAGCTTTCCTACTATGTGCCTCACAAAAAGCGTTATTGATCTCAAATTCATTACTGACAAAGGACCTTATTTATAAAGTGCATGCAATCGGGAAAGCTAAGTGCTGTTTTTTTTGTTTTTTTTTTAATTAACAAAATTTCACGAAGGAAAAGGTATACATTAAAACCCACTAAATAGGTAGATGTCTTTTTTAGAAAGACCTAAAGGGGCACTATAGACGCTTTTGAGTTCGCCTTTTAATGGCAATAACTCAATTTGTGCACTTAAGTCATCGAAAACAAAACAAAAAGTAATCTTCTTGGTAATTTCTCTATTAAATATGATCAAACATTGCTACATATCTCTTTTTACAGAAGAAGGGTCTTTTGAGAGAGAAATAGGCCATGCATGACTAATTTAAAATTTTAAAGGATGCTTAGAGTGCATATACCAGGGGTGGCCAAGCTGCGGCTCACGAGCCGCATATGGCTCTTTGGTTGTTAAAGTGCGGCTCGCGACTTTCTCCCCTAACCCCCGCCGCCCCCCCCCCCCCCCAAAAAAAAAAAGAAGAAGAAAAGGTTAAACGCGTTTTGAATTGAAAGACAGGTTGCGGTTTGGTAGTATTTTGCTACTGCTATCTTACGTATAATCGGACTGCTTTTAACTCAGATAAATTGAAAGTAGTTCGAGTTTCGTGTATTGCTCGTAACAAAAGTCCCCCTTCCCCCCTCCCCGCGGCTCTTGGAACTTTCGTGGTTTTGTTTGCGGCTCTTAGACCGTGTCAGCCTGGCCACCCCTGGCATATACTGTGTTATTTCCCAAAAAAGACAGCTCAGACACCTTTTAATGCCCCCTATGGTTTGTGCTGCTTTGTTGCCATATCCCAGAAAAATTTTAACATTTTAATGAGCCATTGAGTTTTCAGTTTCGTGTTATTTTGAAACTGGCAAAAGTTTACCTGAGCCTTATTTTTTTTTATAGAAGTGATTGTGTGGTTTTTACTGACAGTCAGCAAGTCTCTAAGTGAAAGCATACCTTTATTTTTACTCATTATATAAGCTACTATATTCAGATTTAATCAAACACTTAATTGTACTGAATGTTATATACCTCCTTAAAGGGGCCCTGCAATCATATTTAAGCGTCTAGCTTTTTTGCGCTTTCCACATCTCTTGGGGTTTGGGCAAGCTAGTGGGCACGGAGAGAACAACTAAATATCACTGCATCATTATTTTATTGGGACGACGCGGAAACCCCCTCCACCGACGAGGGCGACCCGCGGTACAGAAAGCGCGCAAAATGTGACGTCTTTCGTCCTGGGATTACTACTGGTCAAAGCCGCTAAAAGCTTCTTTTTAGTCAAAATACAAAATATAAGTAACGCAAACCGTTTCAATTATTTATAAAGTAGTTTTTGTTCACGATTTGAGATCAGAAAAGAAACAAATGCAGTTTATAAAGTACGGAAACAAGAAATGACCCGTCGACGTAGCCACCACCAAGCGGTGGAAAAGGCGGCACATACTAGAAAGGAGTAGTGGGATCAGGTGCCGTCACGGAAAAGTCCCGGATGTATACGGCGGAGCTGCAGTCGTATGGACAGGAGGATCCGACCGGCTCCGAGCGTTCTGTAGGCCTTCGGCGAGAAGCTTCGTCTTGCGGTTCGACCATTTCGCGGTATGGCAGCGCAAAGTGGCTCCCATTCTGAATTGATCTTTACCTCGTGTTTGCTGTCGTTTGTGGCCAATGAAGTGTCATGCCGAATCAGTATTTAGCCACGCAGCAAATGCAATGAGAGCCACTCTTGCTGCCCGCTGCATACAGCCTATCCAGAACATGCTTTAGTGGCGCCCTCTCACGCCGTCGACACGGAGTGCGGCAGCCGTGAGCGCTCGCTGAGCTCACTACCCCTCCTCTAGTTCACGGCCACTCTCAAGCAACCAAGGGCGTCATGAGGGAGGTTATTTTTTGCTTGTTTTTGTAATTTTAATTTGCCTATAACTTTTAAAATAAAGTGAATTTCGAGAAAAGAGAAGTTTCACTAAGTTACTACGTTCAGTGCGCTCAGGTTCGGTGCAAATTAAAAATTAGGAAAAAGTCATTGCAATGCCCCTTTAAAAGGGCATGCCATCAACCTTTCTTCTATCATATATATTTCAGAAAATTTTTGTTAACATCTCGTGAAACTTTCTATAAATTAAAAGGGACCATGAAATGATTTATCTGTTATTTATAATTTCAAGATTATGGAAGAAACAAGACAAGTATTTGTTGACATAATGAGCCAATTTTAAAAATTAAAACTAAGCCAGTCTGGGCCGAAATTCTAAGTATTTTTTTGTTTTGTTTTTAATACAATACTGTTCACCCCAAGTATGGGGCTTTAACATGTGTGGGGTATAAGAGAACACTCAAACATACAACATCAGTATATACCACGGGTGGCCAGGCTGACCCGGCCTAAGAGCCGCAAACAAAACCACGAAACTTCCAAGAGCCGCATGAAAGAGGAAAGGCAGAAAAAGGGGGGATGGGACTTTTGTCTACAGCAATAAACGAAATTCGAACTATTTTCAATCTATCTGAGTCAAAAGCAGTCCAACTGTATGTAAGGTAGCGGTAGCACAAAACTATCGAACCGCTACCTGTGTCAATTTAAATCGCGTTCCGCTTCTCTTTTGGGGGAAGTGCTCGCGTAACCTGGAGGGAAGCGGGTGTGTGTGTGTGGGGGGAGGGGCGGATGTTAGTGGAGGGAGCTGCGAGCCGCACTTTAACACGCGAAGAGCCGCATGCGTCTCGGGAGCCGCAGCTTGGGCACCCCTGGTATATACTATGGGGGTTCATTGTTTCCAAAAGGTATTAATCTGAAATCTGTCATATCGTGCGAAAAAAACCATTGTAAATGAGCTAGTCCAATAAGCACACATTCCTGTTTATCTCAGTATTGCTTCACATGCATTTGGCTCATTTCGAAAAAGCATTTTCCTCATTTTCTGGCTGCCATATATGGTGCTGCTGAGTGTATGCTAAAGGTAGGCTTCAACAACGATTCCACAGGTTTTATTCTACACTATCAAAGTTGTTTCGGGGGTTGAGTGAGCTGTCCGAGCATGCACTGTGAACTGTGGCATCCGGAGAATACACTCCAAAGTAGCTGTGTTTTGCTGGAGTGTGAGCGAGTACATGGTCAAAGAAAACTTGCCAAGATTCACTTTCAAGGGTGTAGCCAAAGAGAGAGAGAGAGAGAGAGAGAGAGAGAGAGAGGGGGTACATAACGTTTCAGCTAAAAAGTTCCTAGATATGCCACTGTTCACTTTGCCTTCATGAGACCCCCGTTCCCCAAAGATGGAGGGATTAGTGGCAGAGTGTGTTAGAGCAATGAGCTCAAAGCCGACGGAGAGAAAGTGAGGGTTCTTAGGTGCAACCCCAGCCCGAATCAATCTAAATGATAATTTTGCCACTGTGCGTTCATGCGTCACTACTGTGTGGTGCATGTTAAAACCCCAGGTTACCAGACATGCTGCACAGGCTAAATTTATTGTATAAAGCATAATCCAGTGCAGGGGCGGATTCAGAGGGGGGGGGGGGGGGGGTCCGGATGTCCTGACCCCCCTTTTGAATTTTGCATGTGTAAAAATTTAGGGCATGGAAACGGGAAAGAGGGGAGGGGGATCTTAAACATATGACACGCTGACCAACACCTCAAGAAATACCATACATATGACACGCTGACCCCCACCCCCTCAAGAGATACCTGCGTCCGCCCCCGATCCAGTGTCACCACACCTCAGAGGCAAACCGACCGACCTTACACTGCCTAAACATGAATGCTTAATTTGGTTTTGTTCCCAGAGATGACATATCTGTGATGTAGGAAGTAGTCCACAGCGGCGGCTCTCAAACTTTTGGCCGTCACGGGCCCCCTGACCTACTCAGAGGCCGTTCGGGGATCTTCAACGCATTCTCTATCAGAGGTCTTGTGCGATGCCATAGGTAAGCTTTTCTTGGAGCATTTTGTTTTATTTGGTGCAGAGCCCGTAAACGCTCTAGAAGACCCCTGGGTGTCCGCGGACCACAGTTCGAGAACCGCTGGTCTACAGGTGTCCCGAAAATAAATACCCATGTAGCCAATCACATGCTGACACCGACCTTCCTGGATAAAGCGACGAGCGCTGAAGTTTGCCAAGCAGCAACAATGCAGCTTGATTTTGTTCAGGCTCCCTTTACACATATGTACCTGTAAATCGCATGAATTCCTAACAAATTTGTTAGTTACCGCACCTAAGGTAAGTAACAAGTTTGATAGGAACTTATCAAGATTTTTATTTCATATCACAGATACATATGTGCAAAGGAAGGTTGAAAAAAAAAAAGCGGCATTGTTGCTGTTTGGCGAGTTTCAGCGTTCATCGCTTTAACCGAAAATCTCGGTGTCAGCATGCAACTGGTTAAATGAGTATTCATTATCACACCCAGAAGTGCAGCTCTAAGTGCAGCTCTATCAGAATGATGCCTCGTGAATGTCAACAACAGCTATGGGAAACAGGGACAGCCGTCCAATAGAAGCTAATCATGCGCTAGTCGTAGTGGTAAGCTAACAAACAAATAAGCACCCAAAGTAAAAAAAAAAAAAAAAAAGCTTTTTAGACAGGTGAGCAAAAGTGGAATTTTCAATAGAAACTAACCAGAGTTGTGCGATTTGGCCCACTATTGCGTTTCAATATTCACCTTTTAAGAAAACTGCTGGAGTGTTTTCTGTCGTCAATCAAGGGGGCAGCAAACGAAAAACACTTAAGCGTGAGTCAGCACAACGGGTTGTCGCTGCCCTAGTCTGTATACCCATAAGTTTACTCACATGGCCCTGCACCGTCTCGGACGAAGTTCCCTCGGAGGGTTCTGAGCCCAGCAGCTCCTGAATCTTTGCTTCCAGAGATGCCGGGTCAGCACCCCTCAAGGTAGCCAGTTTGGCTTTGCTCCGAAAGAAGATGAACGTGGGCACGGCGCTCACGCCTTGCGACAGCGCTGTTTCCCGGCAATGGTCAATGTCCACCTTCAGGAAGACCGCCTGAGTGTACTTGTTGCTCAGCGACTCGAAGTGAGGTGCGATCCTCTGGCAGGGCCCACACCTGCGCGCAAATTGTGTTCATGGACGCAGAAGATGAAGGAAAACGGACCACGTACATATCAACGCGGCTGAACACACACTGACAATTCTGGCGTCGCACGGGAAGAACTTTCCTACAAGTTCAATTTCGGCATTTCTTTGTTCGGACAAAATGCACAGATCAGACTTATGGGCTCGATTACGCTAGAAACAAGTCGCAAATTCCACGAAGGGACAGTGATATGCAAGCATGCAGAGTTCTATGCTATGAATGATGAAGCAAATTGACGAGAAGTCCACCTTCCGTCGGAGAGAACAAATGACCGAGATAGTGGCTCCTTACCAGCTGGCCGTGAAGTCAACAACAACGAGGTTCACTCCAGAGTTGGACAACTCTGCTTGGAATCGAGCTTCATCAGCGATCTGTTTTACCGGCATTATTTCCCCAGAAACGGCCAAACCCTATCTCACGTTAGGATGAAATGCCACGTTCCGCTATGGCGGCGCCACTACGGTCATCTTGCGAACTAAACTTGTTCGAAAATCGGCGGAGGCAATTCCGCTATTTTCGGCGAAACACCGTGAAACGACACAGTTTTATTAAACACAAAAAGTAGTAACGTTGTAAAAAAAGTACCCGGTAATGAGGTTACTTAGCGGACCACATAAACATGGAGATATGAGACGACTACACATTAGAGTTGTCCGAAGTTATCCCGGTGTCGGCGACCAAAGAGTTATTATAATGTACGCTAGAGGTTCAACTGGCGCTAGTGTCTATGCGACTTCCGGGAGGCAAATTGAAGCAGACGGCAACCAGTCTACTTTTGCGGTGCTCCTGTGCATATTATGGGAAAACGCGCGTGAATTTTGTATCTTCGCCGGAAAATAACACGAATAACTCTTCTTATTTCAGTTGTACCGAATAGTATGTACCTTTATTGATATGGTGAATGTGTAATTGCTTTAGTTACAGCATTTTTCTTTACTATTGAACGATGTTAAACTTCGGTATATTTCAGGCCCGAACCTCTGTTCCATGGCAGGTATGTAAAAATGAGCGACGATTCTAAGCAAAATAACAATCGAAAGGAATGTAGAGTGCGTTCAAGGTTCGCTAGCATTCCGGTGGCACTTATATATTGCTAATATGCCCGTTCTGTCACTCACCATATGAAAATGACTCCGTCGTGCATCTTGACGATCTGTTAAAAAATAAAGTATGTGGGCTACGAAAGGTGTGTCTTTTCATTATTTCCTGTGTCGGGCAGTTTTAATCAGGCACCTGTTCTCTGATTCTCCCTATTTGCAAAGATTTGGAGCGTTCGGCTGATGATTTGAACCCAGAACAAGCATCTTCGCACATATTCACGAGCAGAAAGAATAAAGCAGTACTTATTTATTGCATATCTGACTACTAGTATATTACGTGACTTTCAATTTATTTTGATCGTCTGCATGCATAAGGAGTTACTTATCCAGTGTTACTGCTTAGTTCTTGCCGTCTCTCTTGGGTTTTCACATGTAATTCGTTCGTTTTGGCACGTATATCCCCCATGCTGGAAAACGCCGACGCCGTGTTCGCGCTAACAGTGTCCGACAGTGCACATAAATACACGCACGAAGCGGTTTTAACACCGTTTTTCATGCCACGAATTTCAACTAAAAATGCTGTAACTGACCAGTTATTTCATCTGCGTGATTGAGAAATGTTCCAATGTGCCTTGTACATACAAATTATTCGTGATATTTGCTCTTATAATCGAGCGCAGAGAGAAAATGCAGTCGCTTTTTCCCATAGAAATGCATTACCGGAAGTCAATTTCTGACTGGTTGCTGTCTGCTTCAATTTGCAGCAGCACACTAGCGCCAGTTGAACCTCTAGCGTACATTATAATAACTCTATGTCGGCGACGAGCTGAGTGTCGGGGCTTGCCACGCTTGCCACTGATCAGTGGGGCTTGCCTCCTAGAGAGGTAATGGTTCTTTTCACCATTTTTTTTCACTTGAAACTCTATGTTAAAAACCTCCGCAACCTTTTTTTTTTTTTTTAGAATGTTTAGTTTTTATTAGCTTACTTGCGCACTCATATCTTGATAATATTATTCCAGAGACCAGAGAATTTTTTTTTTCGCCTATTAGGATTAAAACAGCTCGTTCGCGTGCTTTCTTTTGGTGTATGGGGTAAAAACCTAAAGACTCAAGGGTGTCTTTAATGTACGTGGTGCATTTAGCATATTCAAATTTCGTGTTTAGGTTTGTGATGAAGAAATAAAATAGAAGACGTGGCTACTCGCGTATTGTACCACAAACGCTCGGACTTGCTGGATCTGCTTTAGGGGGCTCTCTAAGGAACATTCTGGCTTTTGTAGTGCAATGTAGTACCCTATCTGAGTAGCATCGGCAACTCGACTGTTTGCTTCGTTTTTCCTCCCACTCATATATAATAATAATCTGGGATGTGTGGATATTTATACAGCCTGTAGTTGGTCAGCCATCTCGAAGTTGCGACGACGTCACTCGCTGTAGATGGGCAATTTAGCCAGTGCACTACACCCGCAAGCCTGGGATCTTTAACGTGCACCACGCAGTGGTGAACGGGCAGCGGTGGGGATTGAGCCCAGGATCCCTGGGTTCTGCAGTGCAAGCTTTCGCTCCATGAGCTCGGAGCTGGTGTTCCCGTAATGACCTCCGGATAAAGGCAACCATTCTCGACGTTGCCTCCGGGGCTCCTGAGCCCTCCACCAATCAGCAGACGTTGTCGACACCAACTTTAGGTCCTCCAACCACGTCTCACCCCGACGCTGAGCAGGCCAGCTGTCGCATGTAGGTGCAAAGACTCAAAGAGGACGAGGCGCCGTCGCAGACGATGCGTCGACTACTCTTCGTTATCGTCGTCTTTCTTCTGGTCAATCTCGTACTCTTGAGCAGCTCCGCGAACATGTTGCGCTGATACCCTATTTGAGTAGCGTCGGCAACTCGACTGTTTGCTTCGTTTTTCCTCCCACTCACATAATAATAATCTGGGTTGTGGGGATATTTATACAGCGTGTAGTTGGTCTGCCATTTCAAAGTTCCGACGAGTCACTCGTTATAGATGGGCGATTTAGCCAGTGCAGTACAACCGCAAGCCTGGGTTTTTTAACGTGCAACACGCAGTAGTGAACGGGCAGCGGTGGGTATTGAGCCCAGGATGCCTGGGTTCTGCAGCGCGAGTTTTCGCTCCACGAGCTCCGAGCTGGTGTGTGCTAGCCGTGGTGCTAACCCACTCGGCCACCAATCCCATGTTTAGCCGGATTTAAAGATAAATAAATAAATAAAACTATTTAGTTTTAATTTTTTTTTTTTTTTTTTTTTTTTTTTTACATTTTTCTCAGAAGCCTGCACTCACAAAATTTGAGTATGATGAATGCACCACCTAAAGACACATTTGTGGAAAGTTTCATTGGACTCCGTGCATTGGCTATTTTGCTGTTTGTAACAGTGGCGTAAAACAGTTAGGAAAGAGGTCATGCCCTGATGTTTACCTTTATTGTGCACTTTACACAATCTCCGAAAGAAAAAAAAAAGGGGGGGGGGGGTGCGAACGAAGCAGTCGAACGTTACCAGTTGTCGCGCTGGACGACTTACACGCAAGGCTCGCGCGCAGATTTTTTTTTTTTCTTTCTTTTTTTAACATTAACATAAATCACCACAAACGAGCACATTTTCAAAGGAGAACAATTGTCAAAAGTTCCCGTGATGACCTCCGGATAAAGGCGAGCATTCTCGACGTTCCCTCCAGGGCTCCCGAGCCCTCCACCAATCAGCAGACGTTGTCGACACCAACTTTAGGTCCTCCAACCACGTCTCACCGCTAAGCAGGCCAGCTGTCGCATGTTGGTCCAAAGACTCGGAAGAGGGAGAGGCGCGGTCGAGGACGATGCGCCGACTACTCTTCGTTGTCGTCGTCTTTCTTCTGGTCAATCTCGTACTCCTTGAGCAGCTCCGCGAACATGTTGCGCTGCTTGTCCCTGGTCGCCTCGAAGATGCTCTCGTACTTGCCTTTGGAGAGGACCACCACGCTACTGAGGTCTTCGGCAGACATGATCTTCTCGAGCTTCTCGTGCAGGCGCTCCAAAAGGCGCGTCACCTGCACCTTCCGCAGCCGGTTGTAGTCGAGGTCCGCCAGCATCAGGCGGTAGCTGCACTCGTCCAAGATGCGCACCACGTGCCTGGTGTTCTTGATTTCGCGGCAGTCGACCCGATAGGCTCTCGGCACGACCCGCATAGCGCGACATCGCATCAGGAAGGCCGCGTTGTTGGCGTATGAAGCCAGGTCGAACATGGAACGGAAGTACCGATTCACCAGCTCCATGGGGCGGCGACCGTACGTCTTACGCAGGTACCGCTTCAGGGATGACGGGCTGACGTGCTGCTTGGAGTTCGAGCCGGATGACTCGCTCATGTCGTGTTTGTCGAGCGTACTCGTCTCCAGGGTGTCGCCAGCCGCCTTGTTCGAGTCTTCCAGCATCGTAGCCACTCACGCAAGGGGTGGTTCCAGGATTCGGAATGGGCAAGCCGAATGCACGAGCCGCTCTGGGCGCGCGCTCTTGCTCCCGCTGATGCAGCTGTCTGCTGTAGCCACGAGGGGCTCGAAGTCAGCTGGCAGTTCATCGGTGCGCATGAGCGGAAGAAGACGATAGCCATTATCAGCCCCGATGCTCCATGAATTGCTTTTTGTTGTTTTTATGTTTGCTTTTAGAATTACGCATTTCATATGCGGTACGTCAACAATTCTTATCAAGGGCACGTAACTGCCGCCTTCGGACGTTTGTCAAAAAAAAAAAAAAACAACAACTTTGGTATGTATTTATTTTAGCTGACAGCTAGCGCCCTGTCTGATCCAGTCTTTGACAACTGCCAGCCGAGGCTGAAACAATGCCGCGAAACAATTGGAACAATGCGCGCGAGATCAGTCTTCTTGTCACCAATTTACACAAACAAACCTTGCGTTGCCTGGTGTGATCTTGAAATTCCGATCTTGGAGAACGACTGGAAGCAGTGTTTCCAAGGGAAGTACTAAACTTGCATGCAGATGGGAGCAATGAGGGTCAAAAACCAGGCGCCCTATGCTACACAGCGGGACCAAGCGGAACCAAGGGACCGCCGTGCAGCGTATAGGGCTCCTGGTATATACATCAGCTTGACTTGACACGTACTAATATCTGTAATTATAAATATATATATATATATATATATATTATAGTTTAGTTAAACTTGTATTGAAATTCCCGCGCCGATTTTTAGAAGGTCTAATATCTGAACTTGTTGCATTTCGCTTGGTTAACTTAAAATGGCGTCTTTCGTGTCCGTCAGTGTAGAGCGTTTCTGAGATGTTCAAAGAATGTCATACTTCCGAGATTGGTTTATTCTGCAAAACTACTGCTTGCTACTGCCAAAACTTCTTTTTAAATCGTTATCATATAGACGCCGATAAAAGTCTTTTTTTTTATTTTAGTAATAAGAAGAAAATGTTACCTTTCTATACAGGCGCATATATGACCGCAGTAGCTCATGCAGTTTCGCACTGCATGTCCTCAGATGACGTTACAAAGTGACGAGAGCATACGCCGCCAGACGTTTTCGATAGCACATCGAACTGGTTTGTCACACCATAGTTGCCTCTTGCATGAGTGGAAGTTCTCAGCTAGTTTGTAGTTGAAAAGTGGCTGAGATTGTAGCACATTAAAATAATTTGTCGAAGGAACTAACCGGCACACACGCAAATGTGACAAAAAAAAAATTCTTCGCATTAATTTGTGCAGAGGTTTTAAACTTTTTGAAACGACACACCTTACTACATTCTTTCGAGCTATAGCAAGTTACAGATAAAAAAAGTAGGGGCGAGGGAAAGAAAGGCCAGAAAGGAGGAAGCAGACGAAACGATGAAGAGAGGAGGAGCTTTACCCCTCTCCTCTCCAGCGGTCCGTCAGCTTTCTCCTCCCAAGCCTTCCTTTCCCTCGCCCTAGCTTCTTGAGCTCTAACTTAATATAGCCTTGTCCCCCCCCCCCAACCTTTCCGATGAAACTAAGTTAATTGACAGCAGTAATAGTATTAAGGACACCGCAGTATTAAGAACTGCGGCAGTAATGGCCCGCCTCCCATAGAAGTTATATATTGTGTAGGTATACACGTTTTCCGCAAGGGCGCAGTTGTCTTGAATGGCGCCCCTTCTTGTATGCGGTAAAACATCGTTTTGATCTCTTTACGCCTTGGAACGTGTTTACGAAAATTGCGTGAATGTCACACATCCTTGCTTTGCCTGACCTACATTTTCTCGCATATTCCAGGTTGAAATATTTTAATATTTATTCGTTCCGCATATCAGACACGGAACCGACGTCACCCTTACGTCAGTGACGTAGCCAGGATTTTATTTCGGGGGGGGGGGGAAGGGGGGGGGGGGGTTTAACGGCGTAAATTCCCCCCCCCCCCCCCCCCCCCCCCATTGACGAAGAAGGGTGAGCTTGGCGGGCGGCGGAGAAAAGCTCGCCGGAGAATAGCTCACCGAAAAAAGTTCACCAGAGAAACGCTCACCGCAGAACCGGTAGGTGCGGAAAAAAGCTCACCGGCCCTTGAGCGAATGCGGAAACAAGCTCATCGATTTTTTATTTTTTTATTTTTTCTTACTTTAGCGGAATATGCGTCACACGTGGATAATTTAGTACAATTAAAATTAGTCACTTCATTAAAATTAATTGTTCTTTGTTTTGTAGTATAGTTGAAGTTTTTTAAGCATATTTACTAATTCCTCAGAAATTTGTAATCACCAATTCTGCCTATTATTGACGCCAGCAAGTGTAAAATCAGAACATGGGACACCCGTAAAAAGGCAACAATTTATTGACAGCTTGACAGTGCGCCGTCGGTAACTCTGTCAAATAAAAATTATTATTATTATTATTATTTGCAAGCTAATATGAATAGCGGTGCATGAACCGTTTTAGCTCCAACGATTGTGTGGTGCATGATAGATTAGTAGGCTCTTTGTTGATGCAATAAATGTCGGCTACGCTGTTATTTTTTTTCTTTATTTTTACTATCAAAACATCAGTCCCGAGAACAGCTTCGTCCTGTCGTGTTAGTTGTCTTCCCCTCCGTCTTCGTCGTTTGGACTGTTTTCATAATGTATAACGTTTACCAACTCACCCAATTCGCTACCTTACACACGACTAGTTCTTATATAGGTCACGAGTAATAATGGTGACAGTGTGCAGCTCTGAAGGCCATGGGTGGTTCGCCGTAGAGGGCACTATCACACAAGCGCAAAATGTGGAAAAAACAGCATGTTTACGGGTAAAACAGCGCGAACAAGGACACAGCGAACAGAGAAGACGTACTGTACAAAGACGGAGCGCTGATTGTCAACTGTTTTTTTTTTTAAAGAAACGCCCAACGGCATGGTCACACCGAATAAAAATTTACATCACGACACATGACCGTCACAAGTTAAAGCCCCTCAAAAATGCCAGCTCACCCCGCATGAACGGCTAGAAAACGAGCCTGACCTTGGAAGAAAGAATATCGATATCCTATTCTATTCGGTTTTAAGAGGTTGACAAAAGCTTCGAAGATAATTTCCAGGCACTGCGTTGTTGCGCATGCATTTTCGAATTTTCGGCATTTACAGTTTTGCTTTTTAGGCTTTAGGCAGACATTAGGTTTTCGAACTTTTTCATATTTTTAAATTCTTAAAAATACCAGACAGGCTTTCATTGCCTAAAAGTAAACCACAACACTTGCCTTGAAATAGTAATTTGGGAGAAATATGTCCAATAAGCTAAGAAATATTACAAAAAATGACATTTTCTGTTTTACAAAACTGACGAATCTCCAATGATAATAAATTGATGTATCTTACGGCGTGATCCAACAGACTCCATATGAAAGAGGAGAAAAAAAAAAAACGGTGAGCTTTTCTCTGCATTCCGCTAAATGGCCGGAGAGCTTTTCTCCGCATCCCCCGGTTTTAC